>NC_086244.1:27972367-28344867 GCF_036321145.2 Pelmatolapia mariae
GAAATAACTCCTACCTCCTTTTCCTATGTGATAGCAAACTCAATATATTTTGTTTAGGAACTTTTGGCTACATAAAATATATTCAACAACAGCTTTTGCTTTGGGAAGCTGTAGGCTATTTTATGATTGTTTCAAAACATGTTGGTTTCGAAAAAAGCTTTACACCTATTCCCTATTTTCCTAGCAAAACATGAAGAAATGAGGGCTGGCTCAAGACTTTTGCAGAATGCTGGACATCTCATTATGAACAAATTAAATACATGCAGGTAAAAAAAAATGAAATAAGTGCACAAAGGTTTCACAGACTATACACAGAATTTTAATCATCTTTATCAAAAATTGAAATGTATGTTACTTTGTCCAAAATATCTGACAATTATACTCATGCAACAAGAGAAAAACAGTTTCTAATGAACATAGTTGTGAAAAAAAAAATCCAGCAAATTTCATCCAAGGCATTATAATGCAAAGAAAACTACATGGCATTGGCTAAGTCTCAGGGGAGATTTTAAATAAATAGATGACAGTCTAAACTCTACACAATCAGGGAGTAAAAAAAGAAAAGAAAAAAAGAATCCACCTACAACCTTGAGTCACTTAATAAAATTTAATTGACAAAGGTTACATGAATACAATGTCAGAGTACTATTTAAAAAAATAACATCGCAGGACTGCATCTGACAGGTAAAAAACAATTCAAACAAAGAAGAAAAAAAAAAAACACCTAGACGGACTGAACGATGAAGATGTAACTACGTGGATAAGAGTGCGTAAGGTGATGCAACACTGAACTACTTTTTTCCCAACAAACACCAACTACTAACTGTATAAAATGCATCCACACAACTGGGCAAATCAGTAGGTGTATCCAAACACATTGGGGAAGTAATGGCTGTACAAAATCTTCACATTAGTATTACATTTCTGTTTTTACTCCGTGAACACAGGGCATGCTGAGACCACCCCCGCACTATGTGGGTTTAAAAAGATGAAATTTCAAAATAAGGGCGCTTACATAAAGAACAGCAGTGTAGCATCAATGCATAAAGAATATCTCTTTTAAAAAAAAAGAAAAAGGAAAAAAAACACAACTGGTACCATTTACAAAAAATATTTAAACCAAAAAGCATCCACTGGTGACAAAAATCTCATTTTCAAACAGACCAGGATCTGACAGAGTATGGCTTCATGGCTGTCACTTCCTGTCACTAGCTTCGTTATTTTCAAAACTAATGCTTACGAAAATAAAAAGCTGGTCCTTAGTGCTCAACCAGATAAGCTGAGCATGACAGCATCCATTGTTTTGGATGAACAAGGCCAGAAAAGTCCATAGTCTCAGCAGCCATACAGCCAGCTCCCTGGAAGACCAGTGTAGGAGTAGAGACAACAGAAAGAGCCCAGTGGTAGCACTGTGGTTTGGTGTATGGCGGTGAGGCAGGAGGGAGTACAGATGAAAGGAAAAAGTGGTGGCAGGAGGTCAGCTGCGATGAAGAGTCTCAGGCAGAGTAGAGTTCAGAAAGAAGTGATGATGTCAGTGACAGTGCTATGCAACTCGGATCATCTGAGCCACTGTCTCATCTGCTGCTGCCTGGGCGACATCCTGCTGTTGCCCAATCAGAAGGGCAGAAATGGGAGGTCACAAAAGCAAATTGAGCTCATACACTTAAAATCTCTCTGTTTTAAGTGTATGACAATTTGCAACAAGCATTATAGGCTTGAGTTGCTATGTTCTTTCTACACACAGCTGCCTACCTGTGATAATCCCAGACCCATTTCCTTGTCCTTAGGGGAAAAAAAACGACCGCCATCTCCACGCTTACGCTGCATTGCATGACGATGGCGAGACTCATGTAGATATTTCTGCTAGACAGAAAGAAGGTGGATTAGTCCATGACATTAATAGTATTTATTGACGTTTACTCTCATTATAAATTTGGTTCACAACAAGCCCATCACTAAAAAAAAAAAAAAAAAAAAAAAAAAATCACACACAGAGTACAACACAGAAAAATGTAAATATATAGGGTTTTTCCCCCCGCTCAAAACACTCAAGTCTATACGTTTGACAGAAATGCCATACCCTCCTTTCCTTGGGAATCTTGCCCTCTGCTTCCAGCTTAGCCCGAGCCTGTCTTCTCTTTAGGATGCGATGGTACTGTTTGGCATTGACATACAGTGGCTCCTCTTCAAGCATTTCAGCCCCTGGCAATGGGATTCGCTGCATTGTGGGAACGCCGCCACCTCCAGGTACCATCTGATTGAAGGAGAAGACAAAGACACAGTGCTTAATCTGTCACGCATTTTACAACAGAACCTATTCACAAAAAGACAAATATCAATCCATTCAAATCAAAGAAAAAATTCACACTGCTCTTCCACACCCATACAGATGTTTTAAGTCATTCTTATTTAGACTCCCCAACAGTTCCATACTGGGTCTCCACTGCCAGGAAATTTCACAATGTCAGTGTATTCTACTAACTACTAGCTTAAGGATGCAAGCTGCCCAACCTGAAAAGTCCAGAGCAAAATGACACAATGAAACTGACCATCAACTACTGTTTGTACAAAATGGATAGCATTCAATGACAAGCCAGATTTGGATGACCATTCACGTCATTACGATTACAGTCTATGCAGTGAACACTGCATCTTTTAAATGTTTACTTAAATTCAAGGAACCCTATTTATGCTTTGTTGTTTTCAGGCAATATAAGCACCAAGTAAGAAATAATGAAACTTTCAAAACATTATTAGTTTTACTTGTGAACAAAATGCTAATGTGAAATGTATTTAACATGGATACAGCCCGGGAAGAGCACTTATCCAAAAATCACCTGTTTAGAAGGACCACAGGTTTACAGGGGGGTTAAACAAACCTGGACGTGTTCATTTTAGGGTTTGATAAGGTGAGCTATAATTATAACTGAGCTATGAAAACACCAGTGATCATTCATAAAAAAATATGTTTAAGCCCATGACCTTTACCATACACCCATGTGAGAGTCTAGATTAGGAAAAACAAAGGTAATAAGGTGCTGGGTACCTCTGCACAGGGCCTTACCATGACCATTCCACCTGCATTGACCATGTTGCCAGAGACGGGCAGGGTGACGGTCACAGTGCCTTGGCCGCTGTTGGTGGTGTTGGTGTTGGCACTCCCTGCTTGTACAATCTGGGCACCTGCCAAGCTGGCAGCTGGAATTGTGATCATTCCTGCAAACAGATAATCATCCCAGAACTTTTTGAACATGACAACTCACCCATGCTCCTATTTAGAAAGTCTAGAAAGCAGAAGTCAAACACAAAATGTGGAAGACAGCCTAGTTTACCCTGCTGCAAGACAGTACCATCTGCATTGACAGGCTGGTAGACGATGGTCTGTCCATCAGCCGTCTGTGCCACCTGTTGGCCCTGCACGCTGATCTGCTGTCCCTTGATAGAGAGGGGGGGAAATTACTTTACATCATTTGATGGGGATTTATTTATTCAATAGCTTTTCAATAAGAAGCTTGGGTTTTTGCTTTTTTAATTTTTTCAAAATTTAGTACTTGGTTCTGTCCAGCTGTCATGCCGGTCTGGGGCTGCTGGATGATGATCTGCTGAGGCTGACCCTGCTGGCCCTGCAGCTGCAGAGTCTGACCACCTTGCAACTGGATTTGACCTGGCTGCACCAGCTGGATCTACAGACAGGCACAAAAACAAACAGTGGTTAACTGGATTATAGATCAACACCATAGCAAAAAGAATAACATGGATCCACTGATTGAAAACTTAAAAATTTATAATTTGTCTAGATCCTGAAAAAAGTATAATTTGCTACCTCGCTATCAACTTATTCTTACATGAACACTAAAAATATCAACAAGGAAAAAAAAAAACCTACTCAGTGTACAACGTGCTTCTCAAACTTCAGTGTTTACTTCCAAATCTATACTAGTTAGTTTACTATTAATATTATTCCAGAGTAAACGGTGTTGCTTTAAAAGACAACGCATAATTTAATTTGGATACTTTACCTGCTGTAGTCCCTGAGCACCAGATACAGGGACCTGCATTATGGTTTGACCCTGACTCCCTGACATGGCCTGCACCATAATGGGTTGCCCTGACGATGTGATGAGCTGTCCACCGCTCACCTGAACCATCAGAGGCTGTCCCTGGACCTACAGGGAGATTCAGACAGCTATTATAGCAGCACTGACAGTGTTCGTCTCAATGTCTCTCGTGACTTGCAGAGCTGCATGCAAGTGGTATGACATGAGAAACATCCAGGATACTACACTGTGGATAAAAGCACTTGTTGATCTCACGTTTATTGCTTTCTAAAATACAAACATGAAAGCATCCTGTTACATAGCATAGATTGTTTCTGGACCCAATGTATCTAGCGTATGTTTAATCATTTTTCTCATGAGCTTAGGCTACAAAAAATACAAAACTTCTGCAGTTAGAATTTAGGTCTTGTATTTACAGCCATACTGCTACTGAAACAAGAGCTTACAAGAACTGAATTTGCTTACTGTACCTTTGTGGTCAAGATGTTGGTAAAATTAATTTGCATTCACATGTTCAACTTGGCAAGTACTGATGTTTCATCTTATACCATAAAGTGACCACAGCGTACAAATTATGGTCTGTGGCAGCAGCAGCAGCAGCAGCATGACAGGAAATAAAATTGTAAGGGCAAAGGTACCTGCTGACATTATTCAGCACGACAGTAAGAAAAATATCAGACTATGATGAACAGTGGCAGCCAGTAATGGATGTGGATCCATGCAGACCTCAGAAGGTTGTTCCGTTGTATATTCTGCATATTTTTCTCCACAGCCATCGCACTTGAGAACAAGAACGTCTGACTTTCTAAACTTGCTTTTAATAGCAAGAGACAAGCACAACTCAATTTAGACAGCCATGAGAGCAAAAGCAAAAACCGGAGGCTGACACACAAAACACTGCGCTGAGGAACGTGCAGTTGCAAGACATGCTTGGGAGGGAAATGATGAACCAAACAGCACAGATGGGTCCTGGAAAAATAAAAATACAAACAGCCCTGGCTATGGCATGCAAACCGGTAGGCTGTGAAACAGTCATGACACTGACACAGGGCGGCGGTGACACCACTACCTGGAGTGTCTGCACCTGCTGGCCTGAGGCCGTCACCACTGGCGCCTCTGTTTGCAGCTGCACAGCCGTCACTGTGCCCTGTGTCTGCAGGCAGGGCAGGATACAGACTCATATATACAGACTCAACAACAAAGTACCAAGAAAATAAATTGGAACTGGATTACTGCATCTCAAATTATCATTTTTTTAAACAACAATGTATACTCAACCATTTCCGATTTGCCTAAAAATTATATGGTCTGAAGGTTGGACATATATATAATGCCTGCTTTGAAGTATTAGCTTCATATCTGAAATATTTCTAGATTTATTTATTTTAAAAGGCCAGTAAACCCAGTTTTCTGCCTTTTAGGCAGAAAAAATCTGCACACTGAAAACTCAAACAAAGTTTGAACATGATTACCTTAAAAATTTGACCTGAAAAGATAAAAAGTTTGCATATTTTTAAACAATTATGTTCTTGGTTATAAGTAGACTAATTAGAAAAGATCTGTTCTATTTAGATTATTAATATTTTTGTGGTATAAATGTGTGTGATGTCTCAATCTAGCATGAAACGTAAATGAAAATAGCATCTTCTTCATGTTTGTGACCGAGGATTTCATGTTAAAAATTATTATACATGTTATTTTTCATTATTGTGAAATACAGCTATATATCGTTAAGAAATTGTCACTAGTTGTCTTTTACAATGTGACTTTTTTTTTATTAGTCTTTACTCAAATATTAGACTTTGCAGGACTGCTTTAATTTTTCTCATATCTGATCTAGCCAATCTCTCTCTCCCAATTTACAGATGCTGGTTCAGTTTTATGAAAAGAGAGTTTAGTATAGAATTTCACTTTTATCTTTAATAGTGTTAAAGATATCCATGTTCAAACATTGCCTCTGATATCAAAGTGTGAAAAAAAACATGCTGGAAGTGGGTTGATGGGACATTTTTCAAAAAAATGTATATCTTAAAAAAATAGTTGATATCACTCTCAATAATACTTCGATCACAGGTATCATGACTTATATTTATACACACAGGTAATCTCTGGACCATAAAATTTTAAGGCAAATTAGGAGGGCTGATCAGAAATGACACCATGATTTGAGATCCAATGATCCAACTGGAATCCCTAAAACTTTATTTTATTTTGACCCTCTGGTATTCATAATCTTACTACATATTAGTTCATATCTGGTGGTAGGGCAATTTAAAAAAATAATTAATTAATTAATTAAAAAAGGAATAAAATTGTCAACCCTAAGCTCACCTGCTGCTGGATCTGTCCATTAGCTGTCTGAACAACAATCTGCTCTCCAGTAGTAGTGGTGGCAGTGGTGTACTGCTCCATGGCTTTTTACCGTGAAAAACCTGATGAGGCAAAGACAAAACATACAAATGAGCCAATATTGGATTTCTATGGTTTACAGTGCATTTTATATGTAAACAAATCATCATTTTTTTCAACGACAAAAACCCCGTCTTTTTAACCGATATCTACGTGTTTTCAATTCATTGTTCTCAATATTTAAAGAGGACCTAGTGCTTCCTCACACCGACTTGTGTCGCACTGTGTCAAATGTGAAGCCTACGAATTTCAGCTGAAACATGATCCCCCCCCCAGGAGGACACAGCTGTGTCAGCTGCTGGACTCCTTTAAAGGGGAATTTTATTTAGCGGGTATTTTAGTGGGGAAGCTAACACGGCTAGCGCCAGTCTGCTAGCTAAAAGCGTGGTAAATTCTAGAAAGCGCATAAGGATGCTATTTGTGTCGTAAAGTCCGAACGTGGATATGTTCTTGTGGGCAGCTTGTTTATTACAGCTCATTATAATGTACCTGGCAGTGTTTGCTGACGGTCGAACGGTGGCTTTATTCCCGCTCTCTTTGTTCGAGAAACGATATTTTAGCGAAGGCGCTAACGCTAGCTAAGGCTTGTGGACCAAGCGGGGATCATGTTTCCTCGCGGTGGCCAACGCTAGAAACATGAAGCTATTTGTAGGTCTTAGGACGCAGCGGTCGAAATCAAACTGCAATTTGAGTTTTTTGCATTAAGCAGGGTTAGTAATTTGGTTGGTCCATGACAAACCAATCCGTGCTGACAACTACCAATGCCTTCAATCGGGGCTTCCTTACCGTATCTTCGCTGTCCGGTTTCCCTCTGATTGGCTCCAGTACAGCTTGCTAAAGCCCAATCAACAAAGTGAGCGGACAAAATGGCGCAAATGAAACAACGGCGACTGGGAGAGAGGTGCGCAGCTGCGTGACACTTGAACAGGGGGGCGAGGCAGCGTGCAGTGTCCCTGTCCCCTCGGCAGATGTCGCCATTTAGTTTGAGTTTTCTTATTTTAGCGGACTTCTCCTGACTTGTATTATTTATGTTAACTGCTATTCGATTATGTTAACAGTGGAAATTAATCTAGCATCAGTACCGTTAAACCTGCAACGCGTGCAATTTAAGCAGTGTTATGGTTCAGGTAACCACCTTTGTTCAGTACAGGGACACGTAATAATGTTACCTCCGTAGCGCTAGTTGGCAGTAGAGCGCCGATTTTATGCTATGAGCCCAGTGTTTGCGGAAGTACTTCTATGAGTGGTACCACGAGTGCGTGAGCAGCAAGGTTATTTTTAATTTATAGTAAAATAAGTTTTTGTTATCATGACACCTAAGTGACTCCCTAAAAAACAAGAAAAGAAAAACGAAAGGAAACAAAGGACGACACATCGTTTATTGGTATGGCCAGGTCTGTGCAGATACTCTCCCTCCTCTCCAAGTTTGGTGCTTCATCTCTGATTCCCTCAGTGAGTGCTAGCAACTGCCGATTTGCAAGCAGAGGGGCCAGCAAGGCACGGATGGGACAGGGCCCTGCGCAGGCAGACAGAGGATCAAGCAGACCAGGATACAGCGATCAGACATCTAATGGAGAACTCGAGCTGGAGGACGTGGAGGACAAACTGCAAGCCTTAATTCAGTAAGATTCAATAGGACTTTTCACACATTTCTCCAGTGTAAAACGATGTTAAATAATAAATATATGGTGTCTTTATGACAAGATATATGAAATATTCTGGGGATTTGTTTCAGGGAAGAAAGAAAAAGACAGAAGACTGTGAAGTATCACATATTGAGGAGGCAGATGACACCATCAGGAGCTCCAGAGAGGAGGTTAACCTGGGATGCCATTGAGCAGATCAGGTGAGGATGAGGAGGGTTAAGTTTGTCCAGACGGTAAACTAAGAAGTGTTTCAAATTAAGCCTAATATGAAATCTCAATCAACTTTCAGACATCTGAAGCAAAATCAGCCAGATGAGTGGACAGTAGAGCGTCTGGCTGAAGGCTTCTCTGTCAGCCATGATGTGATCCTGAGAGTCCTGAGAAGCAAATTCGTCCCCTCTCCTGAAAGAAAAGCCAAGCAGAATGCAAAAGTAATGGCTAAAATGAGCCAGCAGGTGCTGCCTTCAGGTGCTAGGACACAGCAGGACAGGTTGAAACTGCCCGAAAGGAACTCACAAGCCATACTCCCACCTGGAAGCACAGAAGGTGCTTTGATCCCTGTGGCTAATCAGACTCAGGTGATTCAAGGTCATGGCTCACGTTCCCTAGCTAAGAGTCCTGTCCCTGTTACTGTTCAGCCCACACACATTGCAGCTGGTATTAGTGAAGATGCCACAGTGACAGAAACAACAGAACGCAGCACTAATGACAGTGACCTTACAGAGGAGGATGAAGAGAGTTGGGATGGACAGGTGTTTACAGAGGAAGAACTTGAAGAGCTTATGAAAATGGAAAAGCCCTCTCCAGCAGTCCAAGTTGGGAATGATTTCTTTGATGCAGATGGAAACTTTTTGTATAGAATCTGAGAACATTTTGTGTTGTTAGCTCAGCATGTGCAATGTTGGGGTCGTGCAAATTACCAAATAAAAGTTATTTTAAATCTTTGTGCAAAAGATATTTGCACTTAAATTTTTTTCGTCCAGATATTTCATGCCCATTTCACCCATGTATTGACTTCCCAGTTTTTTTTTTTATTACTTAGTTTTTAATAAAGGTTTTACATATTTTTACAACAGAGAAGGAAAACAACAAACAACCAAAAACAACAATAACAAAACAAGCAGTCGACTGAAAAGCACAGCTTTTTCCCACAAAGCAATTCTGGCAGTGAGAACATGACTTTATATTCATGAGTTGACAGCACATCTACAGATGTAAGAGCAGCCTAGGAGAGGCATACAGAAGTTTATATAGATGTGAGTAGGCACAAACAGGAGAAAGAAAAAATAAATAAATTAAAAAAAAAAAACATTCTAATTTCGGATAGATTTCAACCACTTGTCCCATCTTGTGGTATAAATATTAGCTTGCAACCTTAACAAAAAGGTAAGTTTTTCCATTTTATGAATCTCCTCAACAACGCTCAACCAGTCGTCCAGGGGGGTCAGTACAGAGCCACTTACGAGTAATTGCTTTTTTTTGCTGCAGCAGTAAGAATCTTCAGGAGATATTTGTCACTGCTTGTTAATTCTTCGGGTAGGTCTCCTAAATAAAATGTTATGACAGGCCGTTGTTTTGATTTAAAGCCTATAGTCTGTTCTATCTTTGATATAACATCTTCCCAAAATTTAGAGCGTTTTTGACACGACCAGAATATGTGGGCATGGTTTGCAACAGTTTCCCCACAGCTCCTCCAGCATGAAGAATTTCCCCGTGTTTGTTGTTTTGGTGTTATGAAAAATCGTACCAAGTTTTTCCAACTAAATTCTCGCCAGTATGCAGAGGATGAGGTTGAAATAGCAGTCTCACACATGTTGTCCCATTGCTCAGAAGTTATAACTGAGGACAACTCTCTCTCCCATCTTTCCTTTATATAATCTGTTGAAGTTCCCCTACTTTTCAATATTCCCTGGTAGAGTTTAGAGATAACTGACTTACATCCCTTAAAGTATGTTTGTGAAATCAGATTAATTTGACTTCCCAGTTTATCCCTATGTCAATTTTTATATAAGTCATAGACAAATGCACTCACAGGCCACTTTATTAGGTGCACCTTGCTAGTACTGGGTTGGATCCCCTTCTGCCTTCAGAGCTGCTTTAAGTATTAGTGGCACAGATTCAGCAAGGTGCTGGAAATATTCCTCAAAGATTTTGGTCCATATTGACATGATAGGAATTATATGACATCATAAAGTCATACAATTGCTGAAAATATGATACATACGTGATGAAAACTTCCTGTTCCACAACATCCCAAAGGTACTCTATTGGTTTGACATATGGTGACTGTGGAGGCCATTTGAGTGCAGTGAACTCTGTCACGTTCAAGGAATGAGTCTGAGATGATTTGAGCTTTGGTATCCTACTGGTGGGTTTAAATTGTGCATACATGGATGGATGCAGTCAGCAATAATACTCAGGTTAGATGTAATCTGACACTCAAGGGGCCCCAAGTCTGACAAGAAAGTATCTCCCACACCCTTACACCACAACCAGCAGCCCAAACTGTTGTTCCTTCAGAGATGCTCTTCTGCATACCTTTGTTGTAATGAGTGGTTATTGGAGTTATTGTTGCCTTCCTATCAGCTCAAAGCAGTCTGGCCATCAACAATTCAATTGCTTACAAATAAGCACTCAGATGCCAGAGGAATGATTACTTCAGTTGTTACACAACCACAATTCTGAACTTATCCCTTCACAATCTTAAAACTGGGACGCTTTGTAAAATGTAAACAAAAACAGTATGCAGTGATCTGCAAATTTCATAAAGCCACTTTTCATCCACAGTCAAAGACACAAAACATCACATTTAAACTGAACCACAGTGTACCATCACAAGAAAAATATTTTGAATTTGATGGTAACAACAAATGTCCAAAAAGTTAGGAGAGTGCCATTGTGTAACATCCCCTCGTCTTATAACAAATACATTTTCTTTGTTCTACTGTGATGTACAAATCACTGCACTGTTTTTTTGGAGCTGGGTTTTTATAAATCATGTGAAAATATCCCCAGTTGACAGTTACCCATTATTATTGTTAGTCTCACATTTCTGCATTACTGCCGTTAGTGACAAACCACCACGCAGCACAAATAGAGGAACATATGAATTTATTGGCAAACCCAAAGAAAATTGTCTCAAATATACAGAAAAGAGAAACATATCAGATAAAAAGGTGTAACCTTGTATATGTACAGAACCATCACAATGACTTCTTCATTTATACAGCAGTTTTAATTTTAAGAAAAAGTGTGTTACCTTCACCTAAAGCAATAAATGGTCGTAATAAGAACTCGCCAGGTCTCTTCCAGTGTAAAGCAGCTACATGATAACCCTGTGTCCACTCTGCTTTTATTCAAGATCACTCTCTTGTCAAAGTAGCCAGTATTAAATCTCATACCAACATAGAAAAAAAAAAAAGAATAACCAAGTTATTACAGGTCATTTTCTTTTCACAGCTGTAGATATAAGTATTATTGAGAGTTAACATGCAGTTCGGTGGGAGCTCATATAAAACAGACATTTACTGCTCAAAAATTATTCTTAGGCAACAAGTGCAACTTAGAGATGTCACTGACATACAGGATGAAACTGATTACATATCAGATGATATAAATTTTAAAATAAAAAAAATATCAGTAAATAGATGCTGGCCACACATTAGGTCCTCACACCAGGCACTTGTATAACCACATCCAATTTACTGCACTCTGAACCAGCTTTTCACCAATAAATTAAACTTTAAAACAAGACAGACAAATAATTGTGCAACAAATGTTTAACAAAACAACAAACAACATAAGACAGAGTCATTAAGACTGATTAAAAACAAAACAGTAGTTCACTACAGCTTCAAATGCAGAGATCCACCCACCAAACAAAACAGTCTTGGCATGGCTTTGGCTCTTATCCAGCCATGGTTACAGCAGGAGTTATGCTATACAACATATATAGATTTGTTGGTTTTCATATTGCTATATTTCCAGAACCAAATAATGTTGATTAACTTGGTTATATGTTTGTGTGGTTTAAAAAATTATGTAATTCTGTAATTTTTACTCTAAAACTATATTTGTTTCTGAACATCTTTGAACTGCAATCTGTTAATTGTTATATAATTTGCAAAAGTTGATTAGTACCAAAACTGCTGAAATTGTTACAAACATGACAATTATATGACTACAGTGATCATTTGTCTCATCACAACAGGTCAGGTTTAAGAAAAATGTTATACTACAAACTCTTAGCATTACAGGAGGCCTTGTGCTTTAGGCAATTCGAACTGCAGACAACAATTTAAACAATTTCTGTCCTGAAACAGACATACTTTACTACCCTTGCAGTTAATGCACAACGACATCGATTCATCCAACAAACCTAAAAATAACATGTTACTACAGAATTTTTTTTGATGTGCACGGAGAATTTTATTGCTATAAAATGCTATGGACATGGAAATTTCCACATGCCTTATTACTTTAAAGAAGAAGTGTGCCAAACATTTGGACGCTGGTATTCCAAATACAAGATTTCACATTTTGGTCAGGCTTAAGACCCCAAATTTATAAAGCCCTCAATATTGAAGGACAGTTTTTGACAAACAAATAGTTTGTTAAAAGTAGGTTAAGAGTCAAGTGTTCCAAAAGAATTACCAACCATTCAACAACCTTTTTTTTTTGTTTTGCTTTTTTAAACACTTACCAAACTGATACCACATCAAAAAATGGCAAAGAAAAACAGGTTTATGTACAAGTGCATGAGAAAAGAAGTGTGAAATATTTCCAGGTGCACTCCAAGGTGATGGAAGAGGAGGAACCCGTAACGCAGTGGCGATGGATTTATACAACCAGCTTTAGATTATGGTATAATTTCTTTATCTCCTAAAAATAAATAACTTTGGGATTCAAACTCACTCAACAGAATCAATAACTGAAGCAAAACACAATAAGACCTTCGTTGTAATGCTCCTCAACTGTGGCATTAGTCTCAGAGAGCCTCTGTACATTCATTAGACTGAACCAATGACAGCAGAAGGACAGATTCTTAATCTGTAGCCAAGGCCAAAGTTTATACTAAAAGGTGAAAAGAAAAGTATCTGGAGACAAAAAGAGCATCAGGAACAGCGGCAGGCCACGGGGCCCTGTAAGAAACCTGTTGCTCAGTTGCTTGACAGGTTGTGCCTGCTATTCAAGCAGATCCTGTGCAAAGAGAAGACAAGAGCGTAACAGGGAAGTCAGAGACAACACGTAAGCAAACAAAGGCACATATGCAAACATTTACCTTTCTCTTTAAACACCAACCAGTTATCTATACTCCCCTACAAAACTTGCATACTATTTGAGAATTTTCTGAAAAGCTGAAACATTTAAATTATTATTTTTCTATTATGTTGTTGACGCTGAAAAACGGGTAATGAACAACTCGTTTCTACGACCATGAAGCTGCCCAAAAGCAGATTAACAGTAGCTAATATTCTTAATAACCACTAATCGTTCTTATTGCCCATGTTCCAAAAAAGAGAAGAAAAGTTAGCCACTGTACCTCATCTGAGTCATCATGAAACTCTATTTTGCCATTTTGAGTGTGGTTGGTCTCCAGCGGTTCGTCTATCCCATCAGCAGCACTGGCCTCAACATGCTGCTGTAGCACAGAGTACCTGTGAACCAAGAACCTGCAGGGCACATTCACACATTGCTCAGGTTAATCACAACCATTTGAAAACTATGCAAAGCAAACATGAAGAGCATTTTTTAAAACTAGATTCTAAAGTTTGTTATGCTCGACATATCTTCCTGTAGACAGCCTAAGGTTATCCGCTGGAGTAAAATCCTGTGTGCCAAGGTATACTAACCTGCCACCGCAGACATATTTCTTGACAAAGACTACTCCTGCTGCAATACTCAGAATCAGGACTATGACGACTGTTATCACAACGGGCACAGACTTGGAGGCCTTATTGTCCACCTGTGAAAGTAAAAGCAAACAAAAAAGAAAATGGCAGTATAAGAAGACATACACTTGAACATGAACGGGGGGGGGGGCTCTTTCAGCTGCTCCCTCGTTCATAAAGAGTCACTACAACAGACTGGTCTGCATATCTATCTAAGAAAGAAACAAAACAAAACAAACAAAAAAACTGAATTTCCCATAGGAACCTACCCGAGGGATTAATAAAGTTCTATCTATATTTGATTTGGCATTTTTTACACCAGATTCTTTTCCTGGTGAAACCCCATAGAGGGATTTGTGTCTCCTCCCAGTCTTGAATCGAGGAAATTTGTGTAAACCACTACACTACGGAACCACTAGTCTTGGGAGCGTGGGAAAATTTAAAAAATATATATATATATATGGCAATTGGAGTTCTTTAGGCTTGTGACATTTCACAAACTCGCTTCCCTTTTCGGAGGTGGTGCTCAAGGTACTTGACCCACTACTGATCATGTGGGTCGTGATGTCATTAGCCAAAATGTGGAAAAAGGGGGGCAATCATCACTGGGGGTTCAATATGTGGGACTCTCCACCATTTGTTTTTAGGACTGAAGAAGCCTCTTGGATGACAGCTGAAACGTCTTCCTTTGTTCAAGCTCTCGAGACTACCTTTAAATCGATGACTAAGAACCTAAACAGTCATTTGAAACAACTAATATGCTTACATGGATAAATATGAACAACAAGTCTTAGTATGCAGAGGTACTGACCAGAAGTTCCGGGCCGACTAGGTCACTCACACATCTCTTGCTGAGGTCGATCTCTTTACGCAAATGCACCTCTCCTCCTTCACATTTATCCCCAGGGATTTTCCTGTAGCTGTGGACCGAGAGCACAGTGATGACTGCATGATCCGCCTATCAAAAGTGCATGATTGCTGGGGATTTGGCTGTGGTTTTGACTGACAGAGACTGCATAATAACCCAGTTTTAAAAGCTATTCCTAGCAGGCTGTATTTACACTCATTCTACATGATAAGAAGTTATGTTACATAAGCAGAATCCTGAAACTAAACAATTGACATTCAGGGGTTCTTAGAGACACCGGGTTGCTGGCTCACTGAGATCTTACCAAATAAAAAGAAAACTGCTCTACACAGAAAAATCTTTTACAACAAAAAGCAGATTCAGATTAAAAATAACAAACGAATAATAGTAAAATAACTTCTTCTTTGGCCCATTTAACTTTTCATAGAAAATATCATAAACAAATTGATTAGGCTTTTAAATTTTAAATGAATTTTGTACTTTATTTGGCTCTGATTAGTACTTGTGAACCAAGTACTTGTGATAAGTAATAAATTACAAGGTAACTACATTGAAATTTCACATGCATCAATAAAACAGTCTACCTTACATTCTGCACTTTTTTGTACATATAAACATGTGATACAGCATGTTAACCACATACAAATGCTATATTGTAATACAGCAGTTCTGTATTACAATATAGAACTGCTGTATTACAACACAGCAATACTCAAGACCTTACAAGACTATCATCTACATCCCCCCCCCCCGCATGCGTTTCTTCTTCTAATTTGGTTCACTATGATTCTTTTTATAGTCCGATTATTCGATAAGCACCACCAGGAGGATGCATTAAAAGGGTATCCTTTTAAAAGCATCTATATATTTTAATACATCTATTAATATTTCACATTATTTTTTTGATAAAGTTTTAAAATAAGACGAGATATGATATATTGCCTCACTCCCAGTCCATAAGGGTTGAATTCAACAATTATTCACATTTATAGATTGGTAGGTATTCAGTGAGACAACCAAGCCTAAATAAAAATGTACTTTTTACATGCACTCTTACTTTATGGCGTTAGTCTAAACTGTCACCCTTATCTGCTTCCTCTTACTACTCTGTGTGACAATTACTTCCTCATTCTAAACACTTTTTTCTCTTTTAGAAAAGAAAAAACACATTTTACACTTGTGTAATCGTATCTGTTTAAATATTGTAAAACAACTAGACTATTTCTGATCAAAGCTCAGTGCCAGCGTGCTGCTTTGAATAAAATGATGGTGCAAGACCCTGTTTATAGGATAATATTGCTGTCAGTACTGCTGTTTAACATTAAACTAACAATAGTGGGGAGCAGAGATCTCTTGGATACGAAGGTTGAAGCTGGAGCCTTACCCACTAGTCTGCAGCTGCTCCTCTTTGCCCTGCAGACAGAACTCCAACACTTTGTCTCTCAGGTCCGGCTGCTCCACACACTCCGAGCTGTTCTCTTTACGGTAGTACCCAAAGTCACTGCAAACAGTCACACAATGCCACATTTGATAAGTCCTTGAAGCCCCAGTTCATTAATGTGGAAATAGCCACTCCAATTTGCTTTTACACTGCAATTTGATCTCATTTCCTCATGCTAAAATTCAAATCATTTCTGTTTTTAAAGTCCATTCATTACAAAGACAACATCTTGAATGAGCTCCAGCAAAATACCTACAACAGTCTGATCATCAATAACAACACTCAGTTACAGTTAGTTAGCGGTGCTTATACTTCAGCATATTACTGTCTCCACCCAAAACTTATTCTCAGTAGCCAAAAATAACTGCAACAGTATCTGCTGAAACCTGACATAATGACACCAAGTTGAGGATTCTGACAATTTGAGCAGGTGATTGCAAGTCTTACCACATGAAGTCATCCAGGGTGCATAAACACGGGGTTGGCTGGGTGTTGACTATGTAATCGCGCCCGTTCCAGCAAACCGAGTCCTTCCTTAGACGCAAGAACTTCTCTTTGTAACCGAGCAAGCAACCATCATTGGGATCACTGATATCATCAGAGTGGGCCAACCACTGCACATAGTCATTGTCTCCACCTTTTAAAAAAAAAAAAAAAAATTATTTATATTTTTTTTATTTATTTTTATATATATATATATATATATATATATATATATATATATATATATATATATATATATATATATATATATATATATATATATATATATATATATATATATATATATATATATATATATATATATATATATATAATTTGTTAGTATTACACCATGTTTAATTTAAAATAAAAACCTACTGACAAACAATATGTTTAAATCGCATCACTCACATGTTCTAGTAAGAAGTTCTTTGAAGTCAATGGTAAACGAGGTCCAATACTGGCTGAGGTAAGAGTCTCTGTAGCCCCAGATACTAACATTCATAGAACGTGCTCCTGGCTCTGATGCAAGTCCAGTAAAGAAGATGGGATCGTTGGTGAAGTTGTACTCATTCCAGCACTGTCCTTCATCAGTAGAAAATCTGGCAGAAAAATATTCCAACATCAGCATAATCAGCATCAGCAAAAAGGCTAAAAGCAACAGCATTTTATGGATTACACATAAGACACTTTTACATTCATGTTCCTCAAGGCTTGGTTCAAACATGTCCATGAGAGTGATGGCAAAGACCAAGAGTTTGCATACAAATTCCTCACCCCCAACCAGTCGCGGCAGATGACCGCTCCTACCCGAGCCTGGATTTGTTGAAGGTTTCTTCCTGTTAAAGGGAGTTTTTCCTTCCCACTGTCACCTAAGCGCTTGCTCATAGGGAGTTTACAGGATTGTTGGGGTTTTCTCCGTTTTCTTTCGTATTATTGTAGGCTCTTCACCTTACAATATGTTGTTATGATTTTATGCTATATAAATAAAACTGAACTGAATTGAATATTTACTAGTCTCCATACGTTGCAAGAGTTTGCATAGATATTTACTACAGGCAAAAGACTGCATGTCAGTACACTGTAGTTTTGTGCATGCATATTGATTATTTGTGGCAGTTGAGACCTGTGCTAAGTGAAAGTAATACATAAAGGTCAAACTTAGTAAGAATACCAGTGTAACATTTATGGAAAAGTGCCCAGAGTTATGATTATGGCATATTTCATCAAATTAATGGAAAGGTGTGAATTTCTAGCTGGACACAGTCAGCTAAATCAGTAAATACCAGTTAAACAAGTCTGGCGTTCCCTTTAACTGCAACTCACTTAATCTTGTTGACAGGGTTTGTCACGCTGTGCTCCACGGCCACCAGCAGACCTCCTGAGTCCAGAATAGCATAGTGATGGGGTCCATCAAGAGCCTTTATCCAGGTATAGCCACCATCATCAGACACATACACATCTGGTCTCATCACTGAGATAGCATCACCGACACTTCCTGATAAAGCAAATACAGATAAAGAAATGTTAGAAGGGCAAAAAAGCCTTATTTATTAAAAGATAAATTATGCTCAAGTTTATTTAAAAAAAAAAAAGTTTAAAAAATATTTTTATGAAAGCTCTGAGGTTTACCGTGAGCTATGATGAGACCCACAGCATTTGGTTCAGTCAGAGGGAGCATGGGGATGTTGAGCTTCTGAGAAGTACTGTAGGCAGCATGGATGTGAAGACTGCACTGCAGATAATAAACCAAACACAGCTATTTATAGTATTAAGTAGTAGATGTGCTGGTCCTAGTTTCCTAGTTTTCAAATAGCACTATACAGTAGGTTTTTCAAGTGGCTTTAATGTTTTATATTATTAGCTACTAATAAGAATATATATGAAGGGACCTTTAAATCACATTGCTCACACACACATACACAATAATAATATAAAGACAGAAACTAATAATATACAAATAACTCCTTTAATATGTTATAAGAAACTGAGGTGAATGCTGAGTAGGTAGCATAACAGTGTTCACAGATGGGAGGAGCTCTGTTGCTACACTAGTAAAGAACGGTGGCATGGTTGGGATAAATTTCTGAGGAAGCTTGGCGAATCAATAACCTTAAACCACTGGGTTATATTTCACCCAAATCCTCTATCATACAGGCACATGGCCTTGTTATCCAACCAACGCTCATATTTACTGACACAGAGTGTACACTCCCTCTGTATGTAATAAAAAAAAAAAAGAAGCATTCCTTACTAACACATTCAGGGCAATCAGTTTCATATCCACGATTGAGCTCCTGTAGGTTACATGAACTAAACACAAGTTACACAAGATTTATTTGCTTGATATACCAAAACACTGTCAATGCTTCCTTAACAATTAAAACTACATCAAATGTTCACTGCCCAATCTGAATCCATTTTTGTTTCCTTTCCTCTTCATATGAAGAGAGGAAGGTCTGGGTTGGAGTTAAAACGCATACCAAATACAGGCTACAGAAAGTATTCCTCATCTTTTTGTTATCAACATAAATGAGACTAAAGGAAGAGCTGCATCTGCTTTTTAGAATTTTTTTAGGTTTAAAAACAGCACTCGTTTTACTTTATTTCTCATTACACTGCTTCTGGGCTGAACTTTTACTATGGGCAGGGCTTCGACAGTTAACACATGCCAGAGTGACAGAGAACCAGGTAAGGCAAAGGTAACACATTACTCAAGGCTAACAAGTGTTTTTCCAGATGACAGAATTCCATGACGTGTGAAGGAATATCTCCAGGAAAAATAGCTCGTTTTTAAAGCCACACTTCCCAGGCCTGCTGCAGAAACATTGTTTAAAAACTTCAGCAATAAAAAGACATTACAACAAGCAGCCTCTTAAGGCCTGACACCACAGTCCCAGGCTAAACATTTAATGTTTGGTAATAAAGCTTTAAAGTAGATTATTTATTGATTAGTGTGGTTTTATTTTATTTATGCTTTAATGTCATTATAAAAAAGAAAAAAACGTTTATTTTATAAAAATAAGTCACTGTAAACATCAAGGCTCAACTGAAAAAGAAGTAGAAGAAGAAGAACTGAGCCCTAGTCTCAACAACATAAGTTTTGATCTGTACTTAAAAACTGATTTCTCATAGCACAGTTTGACCCTGTACTTTAATAGACATGTACAACAGTTTTCACCAGGACACATAAATTTTGTTTTTTCTCTAAACAAAGCAACTACTTCCATTTTCCCTTTTTATTTATTTTTCTAATATTTTATTTACCTTGTCTGGGTCCTTGGCTGTAGCATCACACTTGCTGTTGGCAGGTTTCTGGAGGGGTACCCACTCCCCTCCCTGGTCAAAGGACACCACAGACTGCACAGAGTTATCTGGAACGACAAGACAAAACTTTTACAGTTGCAGAAACTTTGTGGGAACTCCTGTCTGGAAATAGCATGCTGGTGAAAAAACGTCAAAATGTTTTTTTCCCCAGCAATATGTAATAATGGTCAGATTTATACTGTATGCAAGGTTTAGGTGGTGCTCAGTTACTTCAGACAGGTAACACTGAGCAGCTATTTAAATATTTATACAACACCATCTCTCTGGTGTAAAATAGAGCAGTCACAGGTGTGTGTGTATGTGTGTCTTTGTGCATGCATGTCTGTGTATTGCGTCCATGTATGTGTGTGTCAGGGGGAATCTGATTACATGTATATGTTGTTACTTCTTTATGTAAGAACATTCGAATAGAATAGAGTTAGAATAGAGCTACCTTCAGCCAGGACGCTGGTGATAAAAACTCCTCGTAGAGAAGTAACATTAGTGAAATCCGTATCTCCCCCCGTAGTGGTGTAAAGGTGGTGCTCCAGTGACTTGGAATACACAGTACCTCGGTCGTCTGACACATAGATTGTACCAAATCCAGTATCTGTAGAAAAAAAATGTATTAAAATGTAATGTGAGGTAATAATACCCGTTTCAAGATACTGTTTCAGGGCTGGTTCTGTAATAAGATATGCTAAGACACACTCTCTGACGCATAGGTGGGGTGTAACAAGCTCTAGGGCCTTTTTAACAAAAGCCATTTGCAGGCACTGTTCAAACTACCACATAAAACTTTGGCTCACTCAGAAAAGTCCCTGCCTTTAAAAGAAGAATCACATTTGGCTTTGTGTGCTAAACATGAAAGTCATCAGAAGTGCTGTGAATGACAATTAATGATTAATGTATGACTTTTGAATGTAACTTGTTACTCAGTACAAGGTTAATATGTCGAAGGTCTAGTTGCTCATGTGAGGACGAGTAAAAACCTTCACACTGATTAAAGGAGAAGTAAGTCTGCTTAGTTTTTCAGTGTCTGATTTAGGTCAGCCCAACAATATAACAAAAGATAAATTAACAATATTAGTGAAATTACACCACCAGTTTTACATGTTTAATAACTATAATGTAATTCACAAATGCGCAACATAGTAATAATTACCATGCTTTCAGTTCACTCAGTTCTCTACATTCACTACAAGCAAAAGTACAGAGTTTCTTTATCTGCTGACCTCCTGGCTCGTCAACATGCATGAAGACCATTTCATCGTTCGCTGCCAGGATAGAGTAGAACTGCTCATGACCAACAGGAGGCAGCTGGGCAATGTTCCAACTATCACCCTGATCCACTGATACGTGGATTGTCCGCAGGGTGCCCTGTGGAAAAGGTGGGGAAGGAAAGAAAACAGATGAAAGGAGGTGAGGACAGGAACAGCTCACATACTTTTATTACTAATACTGTTTACCTGTACAGGCTCAAATTAGAAGAACATTTAGCAAGCTACTCTCATATCTAGGCTCTGATAAATTGAGTAAAAATGACTTCTCCTGAGGGAGGAACATGAATATGCTTATGATTGTATTGCTTTCTGCTAATTTCTCCATCAGTCGCGATGTCACTTTTAAACTTCCTCATAAGTGTGTAGTTACATGAACCAAGTGATATCTCTTTAAAAAACCAACAGAAAGAACAGCTATTTTGAAAATGCTTGTACTACAACATAATAATAATAATAATGTCATGAACAGAGAAGGGCAAACAAACAATATTTCGCCTGATCTAGTTTGCATATTATCTAGACTACAACCCGCTGTACACTGACCTTTCCCGTCATTACAGATGCAAAGAGGAAGCGTCCGCCAAGGCCAAAAGAGTAGATCTTACTGGCAACAGTCTTGATGGTTTTGCCATAGTTGGTCGTCCTCCTCAGTTCCAGCATTCCTCGATCACCTGAAAAATTGAAGGGAAAAAAAAAAAAAATAAAAAAAATAAAAAAAATCACAACTTAGACGTGCAAGAGCAACAAATGCATGCACAAATATAAGTGCAGCTAATAGTTACGTGTAATTTTTAAGAGAAATGACAGCCTAAATCGTGAAAATATGGAGGAAGTTAGAGCTGGCTGGGAGTATACATCAGTGTGACGCATGTTTCCACTTAAATTTGTTATGTTTTTTGTGAAAAATTCTACACTGCCCTAAATAAATTCAAGAGACATATTTCATGCACTGCTCCCCAATCATCTACAACACAAAAAATAAATGAGATTAAAGTACATGTCGATTTACTCCAGCTTTGGTTAGATGGGGGAATTACTTACTGCAGGAGCCGTTGAGGCTGGCTGTAAAGTAGATTGTATTTTTTCTTCCCCTAGAAGGAGAATGGAGATCATAGAGTGATTACACAGTCAGTGACATATTTAGTAAAACAAATGTACACTGCTTTATTAATAAGTATGTAATGGTATGCTTGCATCTTAATAAACAACAGTGCATGCAGAAGCATTCTTGCAACAAGGAAGAAATCGGGTCTAATACAAGGCTCTGCTGCTGTAAGACTGCTGTGAAGTCTTGCTTCACAGTGCAAGTCACATGATGCTGCTTATCAAATACAACCAGCCCTTTATAAATATGTACTTTCTGTTTCTGTTGAGTGTTGTGTTCAGAAAACTCCTGACCCAGATGAAAGTGACCCATTTTCCTGCAGCCTTTTAAGCCTAACTTCTTTAGGTACAGTAATCAAAGGTTATGTTTCAGGAAGACTTTTTTGAATGCGCAGTTCCTCTGGACACCTTGACAACTCAGCCTTAAAGCTGAAACTAAAAAGACAGAGATGCCAAGATAAGACTGTGACAAATACCAGGAAGAGCCATGAAAAATAGCATTTGTGCTGCAAGGGCTTGGCCACAACATGGGTAGTTAAACAGCCGATGACTGCAATGTAGTTTTAGTGCCCATTTGGGGGGGAAGAAAAAAGGTGCAGCAACAATAAACCCTGATAGAAAACCACTGAACATGTATGTCCCATAATGACAAAAACTGTATATCTTCCTTTGCTTATCTTAAATCATCAAAGGGGCATGTTTGAATAACTTTAAACAGATTAAGAAGAGAGTAAGTTTAAGCATATTTTATTTTGATAAACAATGAAGCACTATATTAGAGACAGGTGGAACTTCACCGTCTTCCTCTGTCTGTAACAATGAGGCTGTTGGAAAAACTAAAAGTCATGCTGCCTCGCAGGTTGTACAATCACTTCTTGAAATATCGCAGCATGCCATACCAGTAAGAAAGCTTTTTGCTCTACTTCCCCCTTAAAGTGACTAAAAACAATTCCATGAAACTTTTTGCTATTGTGGTTATAAAGTAGGTACTTGTTCACTGCGCAGCTGAAGAAGATTCTGGAGCTATCAGTTTGTCTTTTCTTACCATTTTACCAGACACACCATTCTGTGAATGTTTTTCCAATTTACGCCAAAGTCTTCAGACAGCCACAGCTCATACTGAGAAAGGAAACAACAAAGAATAAGTCAGTACGTATCCGCAACAGCCCCACATTAACATGGGGCAGAACAGAATTCTATAAACCAGTTCACTGACTCAAAAGCCATGCTTATGAATGCACTGTGTACAAACGTACAAAACAATGAAGACTGCTTGACCTTCATTGAATTATTTGATGTAATATATGCATGCAGAGGCACTATTTGAGCTTTCAACTTGACAGAAACAGTCCACTTTGAATCCTAACTGGTTCCTTTTCACACAAAATACAGGTCTTTAGTATTCACTCCTTACGTCGTTGCTGAGGACAACCAGCACACTGGAATTCTCAGGGTTGTACGTGATCTGCGTCAAGGGGTTGAAAGGCAAGTTCCGGTCGGTGAAGCTCTTTCCAAAGTCCTCAGAGACAAAAATGCGGGTCTTGAGGTCTCCAGACACTTCAGCTGTCAGAATCACCTAAAAGCCAGAGTTCAACAGGTTCTTAACTGCGGGAACAGTGGTTAGTCCACGTCTAAAAATACTCTTGATGAGTACATGAAGTACATGTGGTGAGGACTTGATCAAGATAAGGCTTACTTTGCCTGAGTTATTGGGGCTGATTGCAATGCCGAACTCTGATCTTATGAAGGTGTTGTTGATGAGGCCGGTTACATCCTGAAATGACTTGCCGTAGTCCTCACTGGCAGAAAAATTGTTTCAGTCAAATTAAATGCAAATAAAATGTAAGCCATGTGCATTTTTCCAGATTAAAAGGTAAATTCCATTACCTTCGATAGAGTTTCGACTGTCCAAGTTTTACCATGAAGAACGGGACCTGAAATGTCGTCAAGGCCAGAATAACCTGCCAAGAAGGAAGGTTTAGCTTGAGGAAAGTGGACCATGCACCATTTATTAAAGTGCACAAGACCCTTAAGTGTGTCATCTGCATTCAGTCTACAAAGCCAAGTTTGCAAAAACCACACCACATAACTAACGTAAAACATGTTAGGTGCAAATGGTGATAAGTACACTCACCCCTGTGCCATCTCCAACCCAAGCCAGCGACACCGAGCCACTCAGGTCATGGAATTCAAACTGAGAAAAACAGCCAAAACATGTTCTTAAATATGTAAAACATAGAAAAGGCAAACAGCAAGGGTTAATCAGCATGTCTTAACAGCAGTGTGAACTGTGTGAAACAGAACAACTATTTCAGCTGAGCTCACAAAAAGGGACAAACTGACATTGCAATTATAAACTGCAGCCACAGCCTATTTGGGTTTTTGCTTCAAATGTATTTTTGCTTTGACTGGCAGCATGTTTCGCCTCACCATGTGTTCTGGCATAGACAGTTTAGTGTACAAAGTGTCTGTTCTGTTAGCAGAACAGGCGAGCAGACCTAAAGCTTCGAGCAGTTACTTGAAAGAGTTCCGAACGCAGCTACAAAATACCACAAGACAAGTAATTTAATTTTCAGAATATAATTTTGGGGGAAATTAAACCTTAGCTGTATTTAGCTGAATTTAGCTGTAGGGCTAGGGCAAAAAATAAACAAAGAAAACTTGCTTTAATTGTCAGAGTCAGTTATGAAAGCTTTAAATCTTAAGTTCTCTCAAGTGTCCCATTATTCATCAACTGTATGGACGGTCACAATGGGTCTTTTTCAGCATAAGTAGCTTCAGTACCGGTTGAACCTGCAGCACTATCCTCAGGGCAAGGAGGCGGCTGAGCCACTGGGAATTCTATCAACTCCAGATTACTGGGGACAAGTATACAAAGACTGCAATGCAAAGTTGGTCACATGGCAGTGAGGAGCTAGGGAAATAAGCAGCACAGGACTCTCGTTTGCTTTGTGGAAAGAATTGCATAGTTGTGTTGATCAGATGTTTTATCTTCCTGGATAGATTATATGCTATAAACAAAGAAGAAGAAGAAGACACGATCTCTGAAGCTTAAACTTTGCTTTAGATACCACACAAACACAGCTTTAATTACAAAATAACTGCTGCACAGCAAGTCACATGGATTCCCACTGGGCCAATTTTCCTGGAAACATTAAGGCATATTCACTGAGTGAAGGCAGAGGAAAGATTGGATAGTTTAATACCAGAATACAGTTCCATGCTTAAAATGACAAATAACATACAGGTCACAGCCTTTAGTGCAACGCTTGAAAAAGCATTGATGTCATTCTGTGCAACCAACGCAAGTCTAAAGCATGAGGAAGACTAAGTACAGTCTACCTCACTGCTCCAAATATTAAAGAAAAGAAATCATTGCAGCCTAGAGGTGTTAAGCAACAAGGCAATGTGATACCTTGCAAGACTGCCTGAGCCTGGGAAAAGTACTAGGTACATTGCAAAACCCCTTATGGTAACACGTAAGGTGTTTTGTTTTGAATCTATGTTTATTGATACAAAAATACTGGTTCTAGGCTACCGGACATGCAGGTAATAAGAGGACATGGGAGTCCACTGATGAGTATGAGTGCAATGAATAGCTTATTAGGCCTAGTCCCTGCACTTGCTTAGCACCTGCGTATCATCTTCTCGTTGTCAGACGTGTGAAGTGTAACAGGACCTCAGAGGGTAACTTACATCGTGGGTGTTGGCGTCCAACTTGGTGACATATCCTTGAAGAGCTTTACACGAGTCGTCCTCTTCGGTGCTTCTTCTTTTTATCTTGTGGTTTGGTGATGGAGCCAGCCATGCGGGCAGAGACCTCTTTACGATTTTCGCAGCTTTCCCTTCAGTTGTTGAACGCCTCACAAAACCTGACTGCCCGAAGGGCTTGAAGCCCAGCTGAAAATCTACACCTGCTGTGAAAGTGCAAGCCGATAACAGCAGGATGCCGCGGAGCAATAGTCCCATCTTCGTTCCTATATTGCCACTGACGAAACAAAACAAAGGAGAGGGGTTTAAAAAAACAAAAACACGTCTTTGTTTTCTTGTCTAGAAACTGAAGGTCGCTACAGCTCTGCCACGGATGACATCAACAAAACAGTAGTCCTTCTGACAGCGACTATTTTGGGCTTTGGAAACACGGAGCGCCCTCGAAGCTCCAACTGTCTCACTCCGCGGTAGCGCAAATTAAATCAATTTAAAAAAAAAAAAAAAACGTAATCTTGCAAATCAGCCGGCGTGCTACCGCCAATTATCCACAGAGTAACTCCTCACCAACATGATACACTGTGACAAACACAGGAATTGTGTCTGCAGGTCGTAATGCTCTATGCAGAGTGGCGCTGCGATTGGCTGGTCTTCAACTGTGGCCCACCTATCAGGCCTTCCAATTGGTTCAATTGTGAAAAGGCAGTGCCAAAAGAATGGAATGGAGTGGAGGAATGGTCTGGCATTTATATACGAGCCACATTTGACCATACATTTATTTACTCTACACCAGGGATGTTATGCTCATTTTCAAGTGGGCCAGACCAGTGAAATTGCTCTTTCTGTCAGTGTAAAGAAGTTTAACCATTTCCTCAGTTATCTTTACATACAATAATACAGTATGATACAATTTTCTTTAAATGAATCAAAGTAGATTTTTTGTATGGCCTGGCACCCTCTCAAAGTACATTTAGCAATTCTGTTTCAATTCTGACTAATTTAGAATTCATTAGACTTGTGCATGTGATGCATAATAATCCCATGACTACTGGTCATGTGTTCAAAATAACTTAAAATAACCCTTAACCCAAATTCAAAACAATCCTTAGCTGTCTGGATATGCAAAAGCCCAACCCAATACCTGTGATCACATTTGAACTCTGGGTTTTAGTTTTTTTTAACAAATCTGTTGTGAAGGAGTAAAATAATATCTTGTCATATAAATGAAGGTGGGTAGACTAGATCAGAAGTCATGCTACTTGAGTGTTGTGGCTCAAGCCAGTCCAGCAACTCTGCCAGCAGCAAAAACATTGACATAGCATGGCAGCCAAACATAAAAAACCTGTTGAACAAGTTTCAGTGGCATAAAACTCCCTGAAAACTTGAGTTTGAATCTAGAATTTAGCTACTCCCAAATGTTTCTTGGGTCATCAAGGATATCCTATTAGTTTTGTTTATTGAACGTATGTTTCTTTATTCAGATACGTTCAGGAAACCAGACAATCACAACTGTGAAGCAGGATTCCTTCACAAAGAGGACTTACAATGGACCTGAACTCCCTCCCACTGCATAGTCAGCTAATAAAAGGTAGGGAACAAAGCCAGTTTCATTCATTCGAGATGTGACTTGCAAAAACGAGACCAGAGCTTCTCTAAAAGAACCAGAATCTTCCAGTCCTGCTGTACAGTGTGCTGAGGAAAATTAGTCATATTAATAGATGGCACAGTGGACCTTAATTTGCCTGAGCACCCAGCCCATAAACAGGCGTTGCCATTCACTGAGACTGTGGGAAAGG
Organism: Pelmatolapia mariae; assembly: GCF_036321145.2. Classification (NCBI taxonomy): domain Eukaryota; kingdom Metazoa; phylum Chordata; class Actinopteri; order Cichliformes; family Cichlidae; genus Pelmatolapia; species Pelmatolapia mariae. Next base: position 28,000,361 of record NC_086244.1, read on the forward strand.
AGAGCCTCTGTGTAAATAAGTTTGACCCACATTGACGAGAGTCACATTAATCACATGACATGAGTTTAATAATGCTCATCTAACATCTGCAGAAATCTCAATATCTATCAATCACTCTTACTGTGCAGTCACTTAACATTTAGCTGTTTGCTATGATATCAGGTATCGTTAAAAGAAATCCTGCTCACCTTGTACTGTCATTAAAACAAATTAAACTGTTTAGTGGAGCCTATCAGCCATAATTAGTGCCTGAACAATTGTTTGAAAGAAAAGTTCCACTTTAAAGAAGTTCTGAGTAATAAGCATGAAAAAACATGAAATACCACACCCAGATTAATTTTGGCTCTGCAATTCATTAATATATAAAAGAAGGTAGGATCTAATAGGGGATCACACCTGATCCCCGTGCATGCCTATTTACAGTGCTTGATACAATGTTTAGACCAGGTCAAATGTACGGCTCACGGGCCGCATCCAATTATATCTGGCCTGCGAGATAATTTCATATGTCAGTTATTCGGTATGTGGGAGCTGAATTTTTTGCCCTGCTGACAATCCATGCACACAGGGGTGGAACTTCATTTTGATGGGCACACCATGAAGTCAATCAACAGTTTTTATATTCAGCCATTTTACATTGTGGAGGACAAAAGGTTTCAAACTTGAAACCTTTTGTTGTTGGATGGGAGTTTGCCATGGTAGTAAATGCATAAAAATAAGGCTTTTATGAAAACACTGAATAAAAATTGCTTCCTTGGAAAAAGCCAAAATTTACAGTTCACTATTAAATATTACATCAAATAAACTATATACAAATTGTCTTTGAAAAGCAGAGATGCAGAAATGTCTGCATGTAGCACATGTATGGTTTATCCACAGCTGCCCTAAATTACCAGTATTGGTAATAACCTCAGTGAATCGCTACCTTATTGTGGTGGACAGGTTTGTGTGTCCCAGGAGCTATGTTGTCGGGGGGGGGGGGGGGGGGGCTTTTGCCCCCTGGTAGGGTCTCCCATGGCAAATTGGTCCTGGGTGAGGGACCAGACAAAGAGCCATTCAAAAACCCCTATGAGTAGAAGATCAAGGGAACAGTTCACTGTGCCTTTGGTTTGGGGAACAAGTTGGTGGACTCTGTCATCTTACTGGGATACTTCAATGTTCATGTGGGCAACGACAGTTTGACCTGGAGGGGTGTGATTGGGAGGAACGGCCCGCCAGATCTGAACCAGATGAGTGTTCCATTACTGGACTTCTGTGCAAACCACAGTTTATCAATAGCAAACACCATGTTTGAACATAAGTGTGGTGGGGCGTGGCCTGTGGTGCCATGCGGACGCACCTGTGCGGCATCTGCAGATCACGCCCGGGGTGTTAAAACACGGGGACTCGGGTTGGTGTTGTTGTGGTGTGACGCATGTCAATAAAGATGGCTCAAAACTATGATCCTTGGACCCGTCTTGTCTCATTCACACCACACTGGTGCTGAAACCCAGGACGCGGCACGGCGGGTCCACGCCAGAGCCAGGAAAGGGGGAAGCTGGCCCAGATCGTGGCCAAAATGGTGGCCATCCAGCGGAAACAGGCGGCAAAGGTGTGCCGCCAGCAGGAAGAGCTGCGGGACCTGATCGAGCGCCACCTGAAGGGCTGCTCCTGCTGGGAGCGGTGGAGGAGCCGCTCCAGCCGGAGGTGGCGGATGAAGCACGTGAGGGTCTACACCTGTCGGAGGTAGAGGAGGCGCTGCGGGAAGGGCTGCTTCAGCAGGGAGTGGTGGAGGAGGCGCTCCAGCCAGAGGTGGACGAGGTGCGAGGGGGTCCATGCCTGCTGGGTGAGGAGCTGCTACATGAGGGGCTACTCCAGCCGGGAGCGGTAGAGGAGCCGCTCCAGCCAGAGAGGGAGGAGGTGCACGAGGGTCCTGTCCAGCTGGGAGCAGTGGAGCAGCTGCCCCAGCCAGAGACGATGGAGGAGCCGCGCGGGGGGACGGAGGTCCCCGTGTCGGGGGGACCTGCGCAACCTGAGGCCGAGAGCGAGACGCGGGCTGTCCCGGACGCCAGTCCAGCCAGCAGTGAGCAGGTGCTCATGGCTGTTCCTGCACGGTCGCGCCGGTTTGCCAGGTGGCCGACCGCCGGACCAGCGTCGCCGCTATAGGCGTGGCTGGCCTCTGGACCAGTGTTGCCATCACCGCTGGAGACTTGGGCTGCCTCCGCGAGCCGGATGGCTCCCCGGCCTCAGTCGGGCGATGGGGGTGTGTGGTGGGGCGTGGTCTGTGGTGCCGTGCGGACCACACGGCACCGCGTGCAGATCACGCCTGCGGTGTTAAAACACGGGGACTCAGGGGTTGGTGTTGTTGTGGTGTGACGCATGTCAATAAAGATGGCTCAAAACTATGATCCTTGGACCCGTCGTGTCTCATTCACACCACAATACGTTTGTCCATAAGTGCACGTAACACCAGGACACCCTAGGCTGCAGGTCGATGATTGATTTTGTATTCATATCATCAGATCTGTGTCTGTATGTTCTGGACACTTAAGTGAAGAGAGCAAGTAGTTGCTGAAGCAAATACTATGGGAGTGTGGGAGTTCAGAGAGGCCTTGGAAAAAGACTTTTGGACTGCCTCAACGACATTCTGGCAAACCGTCAGGCCAATCAGGAGGGGAAAGGGGTGCTGTACATGCACTGTGTAAAGTACCGGTGGAGTGCTGCTGACTTCAACTGAGGATATTGTCAGGCGGTGGAAGGAATACTTTGAGGACCTCCTCAACTGCACTGATAGGTCTTCCGTAGATGAAGCAGAGTCTGGACACGAGGGGAACGACTCGTCCATTAGCAGGGGTGAGGTCACTGAGGCAATTAAACAACTCCTTGGTGACAGAGCTCCTGGGATGGATGAGGTCCGCCCTGAGTTCCTGAAGGCTCTGGATCTTGTAGGGTTGTCTTCGGACACACCTCTACACTGTTGCATGTAGATCAGGGGCAGTACCTCTGGATTGGCAGACGAGGGTGGCGGTTCACATCTTCAAGAAGGGGGGACCGGAGGGTCTGCTCCAACTACAGGGGGATCACACTGCTAAGCCTCCCCAGCAAAGTCTATCCCAGGGTGCTGGAAAAGAGAGTCCATCTGTTAGTCGAACCTTGGATACAGGAGGAGCAAGGAGTGTTCCAGGTCACGGGACACTGGACCAGCTCTTTACCCTATCAAGGATATTTGAGGGTGGATGGGAGTTTGCCATTCTACATGTGTTTTGTGGGTTTGGAGAAGGCATTTGGGAATACTGGGAGTCTGGCCCATTGCTATGAGCCATTTGATCCTCATACACTCTGCCAGGGTACCTGAAATACCCTGAGTGTATGTCCACACCCCACCTATGGTCACGAGCTTTGGGTAATTACTGAAAGAACAAGATCATGGATACAAAAGTCAAAAGTGAGCTTTCTCCAAATTATGGCTATCCTTAGGCTAGTGTTCTGGGCATGTTCCCCTATTTCGAGGCCCCAGGGCAGACCTAGGACATGCTGGAGAGATTATATTTCTCAGCTGGACTGGGAATGCCTTACTGTTTCCCCGACCCCCGGACAAGCAAAAGGAGGTGGCCAGGGAGAGGGAGGTCTGGGCTTCTCTGCTTAGGCTGCGGCCACCAGGGGTCACCTGGTTAAGCAGAAGAAGATGGATGAATGGTAATAACCCAAATCATTTGTTATGTTTCATGGCTAATGGCCAGTCAGCCAATATGCATAAGCTCTTGAAATGTTGGTTTTAATGTTAAAATATAGTTATTGTTAATATCCACAAGTTTTACAAAAAAAGCTGGAAAAATTGGACAGCACATTGTTATCTTTTGATTAAGATGCCAAATTGCATTTGCTTACTTTCACCTGTAAAGACAGAAATAAAATCTGTTTTTTAGTGTTTGAATGTTCTCTTGATTAATTTCTGTCCAGTGTGCCAGCTAAAATGGGTGTGTAAAAATATGGATTAATTTTAGTGCATTCAGTCATTTTAAACATGTTTTTGACAGATTTCTGAACTATTTATATTTTCTTATTTTTGTGTTAGATGGTCTCACAAATTTGTTAAGCACTGGAGGCCTAACCTGCCATGAGATCAATTAACTAACAATATAATTGATAATATACCAAGAAACACAAAGAAACAAAAAGCAGTCATCTAGTTGTACATGATTTGGATCCAGGTTTGTTAGGCACCAGATTATTTGATTTTTGATTATGCCAAATTTTATTGTGGGATATGCACTTTATATCCACAATATGAAGTAAAATAAAACTGGTTGCCACTAAATAAAGAGAAGCATAATTAGGGCAGTAAGGAAGAATATTCAATTATACCTAACCCCTAGCCACATTCTGTACCTTGATGTCACAATTTCCTTAAAAACAAACAAACAATCAAATCAGTAATCTATATGTGAATCTTTGGTTTTGGAGCTGTTGGGAGTCACAGCTGTCTTTTTTAATCCAGTTGGTAATTCATTGTGATATAATACAGATCAACATCCATCCATCCAGATGCGCAGACCTCCCTCTCCCCAGCCATCTCCTCCAGCTTGTCTGGGGGAACACCAAGCTATTCCCAGGCCAGCCGAGAGATATAATCTCTCCACCATGTACTGGGTCTTCCCCCGGGGCCTCCTCCTGGTGGGGCATGCCCAGAACACCTCACCCAGGATGCGCCCAGGAGACATCCTTATCAGATGACCGAACCACCTCAACTGGATCCTTTCGATACAAGCCCCAGCCTGGTCGCCTGCAGGAGGATGGGCCCATGTCCCCTTTTCGGGCTGTGCCCGGCCACCAGATGCTCACCCTTGGGCACCCTCCCCGGGCCTGGGGAGGGGGGCGCCCCAGTAACCCTATCCCGGACAGGGTGAACTGTTCCCTTGATCTTGCATACATCAAAATCTTGGATTTTATTGACTTTTCTTCCATGGGCAAACAAACAAATACAGGCTCAATACTGAATCTGAGTCACAGCAGTGTCAGTGCCATCACTAATGCACCAGTTTAACCAATAAGATTTTGTAGCAAAATAGTTAAATTTAAAGAATTATTTGAAAATGCGACAAGTTAGATTATAGACACCGAAATAAATAAATCGCTACTTTTTCAAAAGGAGATCAGGTTCTCAAATCTATGTGGGTAATGTGGTCATCACTTTGGTAAGCGAAGCAAGAGTTTCTCAACAGGCTTAATAAAAAAATGCCAAATTTACTTAAGTGTTAAAAGGCTCCTCCTTAAGTCAACACATCCTGGTTGTTGTTGGGGTTTTTTTTCATTATATGCAATAAACTCTGCACAGCACCATCAGATGATTCACAGGAATCATAGTGGGAATCTAATTTGCTTCCACAGCATGTCAACAAATTTAACAGAACCTGACTGCAATTTTCAGAAACATTAAGTACACTTGGACACAGTGCAGCTGTGGACACATATACAGGCCTACAGCTCATACTATATACACACTAAAGACATCCATGCATGAAGGATGTGAAGCTAAGCAAACATGAGCAAACTTTTTAAGACATATACGGGCAAGTCTTAGACAAGAAACAGTATCAGGACGATTAAATTAATGGTACATCTTACTTAAAGCTCATGTAAGTCCACATAAAAACTATAAAGAATATCTTGTGTGATTTCAAATGTTCTGCAAATACCACGTTTACTTCTGGCACTTACACTTCTGTGTCTTTAGGGCAACTAGTGAAATTTAATTTCACATGTTTTTTGCATTTGTAAAAAGCTCTGAAAAACTCTTCCTTGTGCAGTGTAACCTACAAAGATGCACGCCTAGTGGCGAAAAGCAAACAGGAGCTACCGGATGGCATTTCCTCCACTTTGAGCCCTGCTGTTAAGCAGCGCCCCCCTTCGTCGGTGATCACGTGTTGTCAGCTCCAAGTCAGCGAAGTTGTTGGAAAAGTTTTGACAAGACCAAGGATCTTCGACACAGCTGCAAAGAGACCAGGATCGGCGATTCATAACCGCTCCTAAACTCTGATTTTGAGTCTGGAAAAACAATGGAATCCGTTGCGCAGGTAAACGCGCTACAGGAAGAGTTTAGCTGTTAATGACGTATATCTGATGAATGGACACTTTTGAGCAAACACTCCTATTTACGCCCGACCCTCCTCGGCAGTGCAACTCCGTCTTTCTCACGCTGTCTTTATTTTCGATTAGAAAGTGATGACTTCGGGATTCAGTCTTGACTTTGGACCTCTTAAAGAGCCTTTGGCATTCATCCGTTTGCTAGAATGGGTAAGTTTTTTCCTCACTTTTCTTTTTTTGCTTTCTTTCCTTTTACTTTTTACCATATGGCCTGTATGGCGGGGTGTGCTTTGCGTAGGAAGCCGATCCTTGGCTGCAAAACTACTTCATAACTTGATTGTGTTATTTGTCTTGTGACCCACCGCTACGCCCAGATAAGCCATCCAATTCATCATTTGAGCTGTAGCACTGTTATAAATACGGCATGCAGTTGCACTCGAGTCAAGATGCCTTCCTATAATGGGCCTTTATGCGGCTCAAACCAATGTGTAGCAGGCAGGATGTTCAGTGTTCTGCACGCCAGAGGGTTTACAGTATAGGGTCCGATTAACACGCGTGGCCGCATAAAACCAAATTTTATTTCATATGTGCAGGTTGGTATTCGTTTCTGCGCTTCCAGCTACTGGATAAAGCATTCTGGCAGCATTGCATGACTTTAAGACCAGATTTTGCTACTCTGTACAGCTGTCGCCCTGATAGGTTTGTGTAAGACTTCCTGTCTTACACAAAACCAAACCAAAAAAAAAGTTAATTGCATAAAATCTGGAAGGAAGTGTGGGTACATTTGTGTGACAGTTATGTTCAGCACGCTATCCTGAGCACCTAATTTGTATCCCTTTATCTTATATATTTGTGTGTGTGTGTGTGTGTGTGTGTGTGTGTGTGTGGGTGCAGGTCTTCTCCATATTTGCCTTTGCTACAACCGGAGGTTACAGCGGCTCATCCAGCATCAATGTCAAATGCAACGAAACAGAAAATAAAGAAATAACAGCAAACTTTAACTACCCATTCAGGTGCCTAAACAAACAGTGCCACACCTCAGATTCCAGTTTACCGGAAAGTGTGTTTTCTTTAACGATTGTCATAATTTCTAATGCTTTTTGTGTACACAGGTTGATGGATCATCCCTACACTGTCCCTTACTGTAATGGATCATTCACTGATTACTATCTGACTGGAGACCACTCATCCTCTGCGCAGTTTTATGTCTGTATTGGTGTGTTTGCGTTCCTTTACAGCACCGCCACGCTAATCATCTATTTGTGTTACAACCACTTGTACAGGGAACCTAGTCGGGGCCCCATCCTGGTAGGTTTGACTGGATTCACTCTATTTCTCTGTTGTTTTGGCTTAGCTAGGTCGTCCTCCAAACAGCTCACGGGTCAAGATGACATTGCAAAATGTACAAATCAAAGCAAATTTGAAGTAAGGACATTTTTTAATGATTGTAATGATTCACTTTAGTAATGCAGGAGAGCAGAGATAACGAGATGTCCACTCTCAAGTTTGAGGATTTAACAGAGACATGTAAATGAAAAACTGGGGATGGTGTGGTTTCCAAGCAGCTAACAGACACTGGACACTACTCTGTTCTCTGCTGAAAACATTTTGGTTGGGTTTCCTTGTGGGTTTTGTAGTGACATGTATTTTTTGCTGCTCAATAAGGACCTGGTGTTGACTGCGGTGTTCGCCTTCCTGTGGTTGGTATCATCTTCTGCTTGGGGTAAAGGTTTGTCTGATGTCAAGAGGGCTACCGATCCTAAATTCTTGCTGACTCTTATTGACGTTTGCAAAGGTGGCGTGCACTCGTGCACAGCGGGGGCTCTGCCTTTCATGGGTCGATTGAATGCCTCTGTGGTAAGCTTTATGCAATTTATTTTAAGTAATAAGCCTTGAATGGATAATTACCCTTGCTTTTTTTAAAATTACCCATGTACAGTTTTGACTTCTTCTGTTTTATTTTTCGGCAGGTATTTGGTTTTCTTAACCTCATCTTGTGGGGAGGCAACTGCTGGTTTATTTACAAGGAAACGCCTTTCCACAAATCAGCCAACCCACCTGCAAATGTGGAGGGGTGACCGAAGCCATTCTAACTACACAGCCACTTCATTTTAAAATAGTCTAACATGTCGTGTTCCTACACAAATGCTTTTGGTTAGGACTGCAAAAGGAAAAATACTATTCTGCGTATAACAAATGTATTTCAAACTGACTGCTCTTTTTTTTGCAGTATTAATTTCAGATCTGGATTTTCTCTCAAACACATTTCACAAAGAACATTTTTATATCTATGCATCAAATATGAAGGGCCCCTTATTTCTAATGAGACTATGGATGTGCAGTATTTTGTAACCATACATTCTGCATTCAGAATTTTTTTTTAAAGGCTCAGGGCTGTTGAGTGTATGAAGTGCAAGAAACCTAATAAATAAAATATAGTTTAAGTGCATTGATTCTTAACACAACTGTAGACTGTGGATACGAATTTCAGCACAATCTTTATTATAAAGGCCTGAAAATATAGAGTTTCAAAAAATTCATTAAAAAAATAGCCAGTGTGAGATTGTTTAAAGTGGGTCAGAGTCCCGTTTAATCTTTTTTGTTATTACGCCTCATCATCTCTTCACGTCAGGCTGATTTCACTTGTTTAGACTAACGGCTAAATATTTTGTTGTATGTGATGCCTCTGTTCATTAGGAACATGCCAACTCTTTAGGAATTTCACATTTCTCACGATTGCTTGGAATTATAAGATATTTATTGGGCGCTTCTCCCAATAGGACTTGCATTTTTCTGTTTCTAGATCTTTCTAAATCAAGGAGTGTGTGTAATTGAGGAGTTTGTATTAAAATGACATTGTTCAATACACTATTTCAGTAATGTTGTCAACCCTCTTGTGTGAGCTTAGCTACTCATTGGTTCTTTTATTGTTTTGTTTTTTTCTTAAACAGTTGACTAATCTCTTGCCTGTTTTCAGTAATTGTATATTTCTTATCTCTCTTTTGCGAGGCTTCTACCTCCTCTTTGTTATAAGGGAATGCAAGCCATCTGCCTTAATTTCCACCACTCTTATGATTTCCTACTTTTTGTGAGCGGGCTTGATTCCCAGTTTCCAGCTTTATCAATCAAATTGTTGTTAAAAATGCTACAGAAGAGAATGGAGTCTGTGGTCGAATACAGGAAGAAATTGTGTGGACATGAAATGTCTTGCTTGATTAAAAGAAAGAACCATATTTGTTGTCAGATCTGTTTTTTATGCCTGTTATTTCAGTGGCAGCACATATTGCATAGCATATGCATAGCGGGTGCACTGGAGTTCAGGTCTTACACACATTAAGGGTTACACGTGTAATCGGTTGTGCCCCACTTAAAAAGTTTTACAACCTGGGTAGACCTGATACCTGACCTTTGCTGACCTTCATCACTGCATAAAGTGCAGAATATTTTTGAACTCAAAAACACAGCGTATATATGTTTAATTTGTTTTACTGGAACATTTTTATGGTTTGCACAGTTGTTCACACACAAAAAAAGCATATGACCAGCTTTGTGAAATTGCTGTGGAGCCATTTTTCGTCGAACTACAGCGCTGCAGAATAAGTTAAACTGCAGCAATTTTTTAAAACTAATATAAAACAATAAATAATATGTATATCAAAGTATTTATTTATTTAAAAGAGGTAATATAAAGCGATGCAAAATCTCAAATTTTGTACTTTTATAATAAAAACTGGCAATATATGAGTAAACATGGTTCAACACGGTCACGAGCTTCGTGAACTGCGCGTGAACTGGCGAATCGTGGGCGCGCAAGAGCTGCAATGGCCGCTTTGGATCGGCGAAATCCTAATCTCGACGACTTTGTCGGATTAAACTGGAGCTGTTGGGTAGACACAGTGAATGTTTTATCATCTGACGGTGAGTCGTGCACCCCAGCTCCAGACCTGATTCCCAGCACGTCATAACGTCAGCATCCGACGATTTGTTTCGTTTTTTGGTACTTAAACACACACAGCGACACAAGGCACGACCCAAACAAAAGACGCGCTGGGTCCTAGTGCAGCGAGCTTTCGTCGTTTGTTGACAACCTATGAGCACAAATGGAAAGAATTTCCTCCTTATACTGTTACGTGGTGAAAACAGAATGTTGAAGTCTTACTGAAAGACACAGTTTGTTTTGGATCAGAGACAAGAACAGTAATTTAGTTGAAAACTTGCACAACTTGAAGCTTTTACAGCAAAAGTGACTGTAATCAGCGTGAAACCCTCTCATGTGTGATATGCATGTGTTACTACATAACCAAATAAACCCGTTTGTGGCAAGAAGATACTAGAATTTAGTATTTCATGCTGACGGGTTTGCTTTGCCTGCAGCTGGGTCTAAGGTTGAAGATGACGAGTATGGGATGAACTGCTCAGAGACCATGTCGCTCGGAAAAGAAGGTGAGGACTGTGACTGGGCGCATTCAGTTAGAAATTTGCATACAGGCGTCACGGACATGAACGTCGTGGTTATTTGTGGATTTTAATAATTTCTTTGAACTGTTGCTTTTCCGGGGTGTAATGATTGTACAGCATACATCTTAAATGACTTTAAAAAAACAAGAATTGGACGTACATGTTTGAATTTATTTTGGATTTTTCTCTCATCCACACGGAAATAATAGGCTCAACTGTAGACATACAGTAACTTACATTTTTAATAAGTGGTGCTGAAGGTTTTACAGTATCTTTTAACTTGACAAGGCCAAGGCTTATTAACTTCTTGTTAGTGATCATGATTAATTACAACTGGTAGATTTGCTTGACATCACTCATTGGCTTAAGCGATACTGACAGCAATAGGAGTGTTTAAAGAACTCAGTGAAGATCTAAGAAGGAGAAACCACTAAGGCTCAAGCCTGTCATGCATTGGAAACTCCTGGAGCACCAATGTCACTATGTTTACATTGCATTGGTACAAGAAGGTGCCTGGTCCAAAGCTGACGCCTTCAAGCTCGACTGAAATTTGCAGCCGCCTGCATGGACAACCCAAATGCCTTCTGCACAAAGGTTTCATGGTCACGTGAGACAAAGATTGAGTTATTTGGCCACAATGAAAATTGGTATGTTTGGAGAAGTAAAGGTAAGACTTTAAAACATAAGAAAATTGTACCTATTGTTAAGCATGGTCGTGGTAGCATCATGTGGCACTGGTACAATTCACAAAGTGGAATAATGAAGAAAGAGGACTAGCTTCAAATTCTTCAACTCCACGTCAATTCAGCAGCCAGCTGGTTGAAACTTGGATAGGATTGGGTGTTCCAGCAGGAAAATGATCCCAGGTGCACATCAGAACTGGTTTTAAAATGGATAAACCAAGTTCACTTTAAGCTTCTGGATTAGCCTTCCTGAAACTCAGACCATGACTGTGTTGAGCCCGTATTTATACTTCTGACCCTTTGTGCTTTAGAACATTTCCAAAATAAATTCAAACTTGTGCACCTAATTCTTGTTTTTTAAAGCCAGTAAATATGTTTGCTGTACAATCATCCACCCTGGAAAAAAGAACAGTTCAAAGAAATCATCGAAAGCCCCAAATGACATTCACATCATCTTGTCATGAGTGTATGTAAACATCTGACCATAAATGTACCTAATTTTGTCTCTCCTTCTTTTTCTTCTCTACAGATATGCACATATATGGCCACTGCCCAGCACATGATGATTTTTATTTGGTGGTGTGCAGCCAGTGTGGTCAGGTGGTGAAACCTCAAGCCTTTGAGAGGCACTGTGAAAGGTGGCATGGTTCTGTTACAAAGATATGTAACCCGCCATCCGCTCTGGCGCCTCAGCAGCTAAATTGCTCCAGCCTCGGTCTTTCTAATAATTCTTCCTCTATGGAAAGGAAGAAGGAAGGCAGATGTCAAAAGGGCGGCACCTCATCTGCAACCTCACCTGCCCAACAGCACAAGTCTACAAAGACCCACAAATATACAGTGAGGTACTGTTTACGAGTGCCCGTTCATGAATTAGTAGTTAATGCTAAAATTAACTGATTAATTGTTATTGGAGAACTCTTCCCTGCTCTCACTTGAGATGTATTCAACAACACATTTACATCTTCTAGTTTATATCTTGCATAAATATCAGTGTTGTCTCTCGTGTAAGTCTGAATATCATGAATCTAATAAGTTAATTCTAAGCTCATTTTAAACTTCTTTCTGTAGTTTATCTTCTGTGAAGTTCCCTGAGGAAAACCCTCACTCGTCCTCCATGCCTTGCCTTCCTCCATTCCATTCAGCACCCCTGCCCCCTGACGACTGTTCCACCTCCACTCTGTTAGAGAGATCCTCTGTGCAGAAGTTGACAGCTGGACAGTCCACTGAGTCTCACTGTCCTCAGCGGGGCATAAGAACCTACAGCCGGATTTACAAAAACATCCACAGTAAGTCATCTTTTTCCCCCAACTTTTGTCTATTACTTCCCCTGCTGCTTTCTGGGAAAGTCTGCCCACTTAGTGTGTTAACTTGGGCTTAATGTGTTGTACATCAGTATTTGCATTATTAAGTAACAGTCTGTGTGATCTCCTACCATTTAGCATGGATCCTCCTGACAAGTCCTGCTGTTGCTGACTGACCTTTGTGTTTGTGCTTTTCTCCACATAGAAAAAGAATGTGATCTGAATAAACACAGCAGAGTTTTGGACCCCGAAAGGAAGACGCTGTGCAACAGGGAACTAATGTGCAATGTAAACTCTCAGTACATTGTCATGGCACATTGAGAGTTGTTATCATTTACTTATTGTAGTTAACTGTATAAAAGTTTGGAGATTGCATCTTTTATTATTTCATACAAAACCAAACTATGTCACTTTTTCCTTTTCTCTTTTGCACTGCTCTCTTACGGTTCTTTCTTTCATAGGCTGATTCAGTCAAGCATCAGCAGAAAGTGTTGGGAGAGACTAAGACCACTGATCAGAGAACTACCTCAGCTACAGATCAAGATATGGAGAAGCTTCGTGACGAATCAAAATACAAAAAGAAACATGTGGAAGCTGACGGGGAAAAAATAACAAATAAATACAGCAACAACTGCCACATTCAAGGGTATGAGTCTTAGTGTATACCTTAGCAGATTATTGCAGTAAATTAAGCATTTCTTTCAGTTATATAAGAAAGCAACATGGAAAAAAACACTACTGCATACTCAGCGTCGTACGGTGATGGAGGATAATTGCAAATTGTTGAGCTGCAGTTCTCCTATTGTAGTTCAGTCTGTGTTAGTCCACGCTATAATGAGCTTTCCTCCATTACGAGTAAAAAAAACTAAAAACACTTTGAATGGAAATCTTGAGGATTACCAGACAGATGTTACAGTCCAGATAAGTATGCATTGTTTTCTGCATATCTGCATATTTATTTTATCACACGAAACTGATGTAGGTTTTTTATTATGTTAATGTTTTTTTGTGGGCCTTGCGCTAGCTGTCACAACAGTCTCACGTTTGCGTTACTTTGCCTTCACGCAGGTCTAGGAATCCATCAGGAAGCTCTCCCGAGGAGGAGGGTAACGGCACTGAGGAAGCGGAAGTGCAACCTCCGTACCCATTCACCTTGTCAAGTGAAGACAGTGAAGAAGATGAGCAGGATGAAGCCACAGACCTACCTGCTACACCCTGGCACCCCAAACCACTTGGGGTGAGGGCGAGATATACAAAATGCACAGCAGCTGGTTGATGGGAAGGTTGTTACGTTAAAAAAATCTTTAATGACTGTTTTCAGAGGGGCTGTGTGATAATCTCTCTAATATAGCATAAAATCCATGTTAAATTTCTCAAAACAAAAAAGGGCGGTGTGGATGTTTATGTACTTTCAATTCTTTTTAAAGATGTTAACGGTGGAAATTTACACATTACTTTCATGCAGCTATGCACTTTTGGATGTCGCACGCTCGGTTGCAGCATCTTCACATTTGATCGGCGTTTGCACCACCTGCGCTTTGCACTCAGTGCCATGTTGGAGCGCCATGTCAGCACACACTTGTGGAAGTGAGTATTACTGTTTTTTAAATAGCACCCATTTGCCCAAAGCAAGTTGAAGAAAAGACCTGCTGACTGAGCTTCAAAGACAACTATCCACAATATGCAAGAGCCTCCACTGAACTAGACACTGAAATCGCTACAGGGAGGAGGTCTACTGTGGATGGCCTCAGCTACTCCCTGGTAATTGTCTAAATAACAGAAACATCAGCTTTTTTTTTCTTTTTTTTTTGCTATTTGCTACCTTTGCTGACGGGTTGAAAAACATCTGTTTGCACTGCATGTCTTCACTTATATTACAAAGAAAAGCCTTGATGCCTGCCGTGAGGCTCATTTGCAGCTTCATAGCTTTGGATGCTTTAATGCTCAAAGAACACACTGTTTCAAATCCTTCATCTTCATGCAAACCCCCACCAACCAGATTTCTCAAAGCAATCACAGCTAACATTTTGAGGCAGCTGTTTAATTTATCTAATAACAAAATGAGGCTTCAGCTAATAGTGCAGAAAACTCATGGTTACTGAATCTGCCTTTGAGTTTTATTTTATTGGAATTACCTTCACATTTTTTTTTTCTTTTACTTGCAGGAAAACGCCTAAAGTATCATCAGGTCTCAGGTCACACTCCCACAGCCTTGAGTCTACCTCACTGGTACAGTTTGAAAACAATCCTTGTCAGCCAAACTCTTACAGTATTAAACCGCCTTATCCTACCACGTCTGCAAGTGTTGGGTCAGGAAGAGTGTGTAGTCCCAGCAAAGCTCAGCTTATAGAGGTGGAACTTATGCAAGATGCAAGTGCAGCACAGAAAGCTGCCAAGAAGTTACAAAGCAGTGAGAACAAAGCCTCCAGATACATCAGGGATCCCTTATTTCATAAGAAGGGCCAGCCTCAGCGACCAGACAGTGCTACCTTCTCAAATGGAAAAAAGCCACGAGAGTCTACGGAGAGACAGTCAGATGTGAAGAAGTGTCGCCCTTTGCCTGTACCAAATCACCGCTCTCCCCGCAGCAAAGGGAAGCTCCCAGGCGATCAGCAGAAAGTGGTGGCCTATGACCACATGAGTGTTGCTCAGAAACGCAAAAGCAGCAGCGAGTTACTGTCCTGAACTTCTTCACTTTTAACAATTTCTAAGTTGAAATGTTTGTCCCATTCTTCCTGCTCCAGCTTTGCCTTCTGGAAGGGAGAAAATATCAAACATGTACTTACATAAAGGTTTGACAAAAAGCTCAACCCCTAAATACAGTATTGCTTTTATCTTATATTCTGAATCCATTCCTCTTTTTTTATTTTAAAGTCATGAATGGACAGTACGTCTTCTCGATTTTAATTTGAATGTGATTTAACAACAGTAAATGTGTTTTGTAAGTGACAGTTGCTGTTTACATCTCAGCTTTTCAGCCAAACAAGAGGCCAGTCTTAAAACGACCACTTGGAGATGAAGCGGTGCAGGACAGCTGGTACCAGCATAGTATGAGTGTGTGTGTGTGTGTGTGTGTGTGTGTGTGTGTGGTTTTTGTCTTTTGTGTATATTTGTCTTCAGGTTTTTATGCAAAGATTTCAGGAACAAGTGTTTGTATTGAAATATTTGTAACTGTTATTGCTAAATTTATAAAAACTGTTTAAGAACATAAGTATACCTCAGTCTGTTCATAATGCTGCTAAAGTTACTAAGGTTTTTTGTTGCAGAACAATTAAAGTCTTGAATTACTCTTGCTCTCTGATTTTCATTATGTCACAGCGGTTCTGTACAGACGAGTCATTAAAGAGTAATGACTAAAACTTATTTTGATAAATTGAAATCCACTCAATTCATAAAAAGCGATTGCATCTACTCATCCGATAATTTTTCATCTTTAAACACCAGATGGTGCTATATATGCATCTGGAAAATGCACAGCTTTTTCTCTAACGATATAAACGACATTGATCTCAAGCCACCTCTCATTTCTTTATATTTTGTTTCCAAGGAGCCAGACTCTTATAATTTTTTTAAGTGCTGTTCATCAGTGGTTCTCCAGGCTTTCTGAAGGCCTTTCAAAGAGGACTTTTTTGTTTGTGAAGCCATTTAAAATATTAAAGTGTTAAAAGACAGCTAACTCAAGGGATAGAGCTGTGTTGAGTCTACATGTAACGGATAACCTGGCAAAGAACCAATTTTAGATTATATCTTTGGACACTTTGTTACTAGCAGACTGTTGCAAAAACACATTCATTCCCATTTATCAGCTAGTAGCTGAAGACTTGGCACATCTCAGCAGGATGTGCAGTGTGTCCTTAAAAAACTGAGGAGTCTAGACAAGTGGAGGAAAAAAGAAAATGTGCTGGGCCTAAAAACGATTTTCAACAAATGAACAGTACCTGAAAGTCATGTTTTCAAGAAAATGGAAAAAATAGGACCTGGGTGATGGCCCTTTAGTTGATCCTTCAACCAAGTTCCCAGAAGTCTCGTCAGATATGATCTCAGTGGAAGGGTGGCTGTCAAGCATCCATTTTTAAGGGCTGAGGTATGCCAAATTACACAAGAACTGGACTGAAAATCAGTTACAACAGGTGATGGAGAGAGAGTGGAGGCTGCATTTCAGCCAGTGTTTGAGATCTTTGTCAAAATTGATAGAATTATGAACACAGAAAAGTACCATCATGTTTTGATTCACCATACAATATCATCCGGAAAGCCTCTGATTGGTAACGGCTTCATGTTCAGCAATGACAATGATCCCAAACAGACTGCTAGTGCAGTAAAAGAGAAAAACGCAATGAAACACTATCAGTCATTGATTGGCCTCCCGAAAGCCTGAACCTGAACATTACTGCAGCAGTGTGGGATGATCTAAAGACAGTCAACATCCAAAGAAGAGCTTTGAATGTCCTTGTAGAAGCCCAGAGAACTATTTCTGAAGACTAGTTAAAGAAATTAGAAAAAAGCTGCCCAAGAGAGTTCAGACTGTGTTGCATAATAAAGGTGGTCACAACACATATTGCCTTTTAAGCTTTTAGAATTGTACAAACTCTGATTGTGACTTAAATACTGTATTTCCATGTACGTTTGCAGACCTCAATAGAATCACTGCGGCTGACAAAATGTGAAGAAATCATGGATGACTCGAGATTTGTACACAGACCTGTAGATCTATTTATTTATATTAATAAACTAAATCCTGCTTCCTGTTTTAGAACATTGTGATTGTGGTGCACAGTCAAAGGTTTTTGAGAAAGTTTGCAATCATTTATGAATTAATTTGTAATACACAAGGGTGCCACTGATTAATTTTGGTGTTCTTTGCTTAGATAAAATACCCACTATCATCTAAGTGATCCCAGTTTTTCCAGCACCAAACATAGATTCAGTGGAACCATTATAAAAAGACATAATGCTCCTATGAAACTACTTACCCTACTTTCCTAGTGAACAGCAAATGTCAATATTTACAGACTGTAGTGTTTTACATAATGTTACCACTAGATGGTGTCAAGGCATCGATGATGCATTTCATATGTAACCAACAGGATCTCTTCTATTCCCTCCACACGATACAAGCAAAATGTAACTTTGGAAACTTAGATGTATTAGTTTCATATCCAAACTGAGAACATTGCTCCATACTCTTTATATAATGCAACACCTGCTAAAATGTGTATGCGAAGAACAAGTTTCATTAAACAATAATTTCTGATAAAAGTGAAATCAGAGGCAACAAAGAGTGTAAATTTGAATCTTTTATTAAGTCAAAAGATATATCAGTATTTTTTGTCTTTAACGCCTACTGGTTTATTCTTATGAAGTCAGAGAAGCTCCTAAGCATACCATGCAAAGCCATTCAACTTTAGCTGCGAGACCTTTCATTTCTTAGGGCAGTGACCAATCGTATCATCTTTGAAGCAGTGGTCAATAAACTTAGTGCTTTGTATGCTGTTAAAAGCTTCCTTCATGTCCTTTGGAGACTAGCAGCACTCTTTTAAAGCACCAAGCTTTTAGCCTCAGCAAATCATGAATGTTCCCTTAACTGCTACTTCATAGCTAGATGAGTGGAGATGTGTGCTGGGCAGCGAGAGATCACTCTCTTCCCTAATTGGTGAGTCTAATGTACCATTAGGGTAAATAGCAAAGGGCCTGTAACATGCACAGATCTCGAGACCCAAACTTTGTCTCATTGATAGTACAAATATGAACTCTTTAAAATGTGATCCCTAAGTTTCACATTGTATGACATAGTCCTGAGATTTACTCACCCGCTATGTTTAAAGCCATTGAGAACCCATTACATTTCAGGAATTTGTTGGTGTGCTTGGAGATCATTCCTGATTTTTATTTTAAAAAAACAGGAAAAGATTTGTACATACAGAAAAGCTCTCGCTTTGTTACAACACTGCTGCTGCAAAATGCACCTACTTGCATCTCCCTTCATCATCTGACATGTCACCAATGTGATAAAGCACTGCGCTGCTTATGGCTTTATTAGCAAAGTCAAATACTGGCTGAATATGACTGGAGGCTACATACTCACTGCCCATTAGAATGTATCATATGCAATTATGCAGTTATTTCAAAAGTGTCCCCTTTTTCCCATGCACGGTTTGTTCAGATATATTCTCCGTTTAGCCATATTCATCACCAGATGACTGTAAAATACATCCTCTTTCAATAAAAAAAACAAAAAAAAACAAAACAAAAAACCCCCCAAAACAACTGAACCCCACCTGGCTTAAAAAATAAACACACATATCCAGACTTGAATGTTAAAACAACTAACGAGATCACAGTGACAGACGTAATGCAAAATGAACATCATCAGATTATACAAGGATACAGTCATTACACTGATAGAACATAGCAGTACACAACTAATCAATACTGAACACACAAAGTGAGTCTCACTACGTATATATACTGTATATATAGTTATTAATATATATAGGAAGGCAGGTTTGCTTTGAAGAGAACAAAGACACTCTTTCTTTCTATTTTAGGTCCCTTGCAATAGCACTAATTTATACAGAATTGCAACCTGTATTTTAAATGACAACACAGAGGAGTAGACCACCCATTACCCACAGCAGATTTAACTGGACTGACATCGGGTTCATGCAGGGAAAACACAACCATTTCCCAGTGATCTGGTAATTTAGTGTGCTCAATAGCGGTAATATCTGTGTATTGTTTCCATTTTTAGCTTCTCAGCTTTTGTCCGGGGCTCAAAAAGGTGAGTAGTCTGAGCGGGGAACAGGTTAAAAGCTCAAAATGGGATTCTGTGAAATGTGAGCATCTTGGCCAAATGTAACCAGTCTGCGCTAATGCTAAATGTGGCTCTATTTAAGTAGGATTTTTTGTTTTTTTTGCTCCTCTTCGTTTCTCCACCTGGTATTCCAATGTGTGAGAGAGTGGAATGATTCACACACACACACACACACACACACACACACACACACACACACACACACACACCACCTCTCAGATAAATGTGACTTCCTTTTCTCGCCCACGCAGGAGACGTTTAGTGGTGCACACAGTGTCTGTGACTATTCCACCTATTTTGCGTACAAGCCTACTGCACCCACAAATGTGTACGTCTTTGTGTGTTTAGCTGCAAGATATATTAATAACTATCATTTCTAATAGAAGGTATTCTTTGAAGCTGAATTCAAAAGCGTAATGAATTATCATATCTTACAGTACTTTTCACCCGTGTGACTAAGTTGGAGTGTAAATGTGTAAAGAAAGGTGCAGGCGTTTCCCTCATTAACAAGCTGCGGACTACCTAAAGGGCGTTGCATTCATTTCCTAGTTGAACGATTGCTTTTGAACTAAGTAAGGGCAGCTTCAATGACAGAGGTACACAAACAAAGCAAACACATCTGGGCTGAATTGTGGCTGTCGGTATACAGAGAGCCAGGGAGAATGGGTTTGTGTTGCTGTGACTCATGATAACACACCAATCCCCTTCAGCTCAAAGAGACAAAGACACAGAAAGAAGAGGGACGCTACATCCCATCAAAGGAAGCAATTAGCATTTACGCCAGGCTGGCCTTGTTGTATTATGTCATGAACACCGCGTACGTTAATGAAATCTTTCTTGTTTTTGCTAAGAGACAGTCTCCTGTTTAAAAGTTGTTAATGAAATATGCACCGCACACCAGGTGTCTTGCACATGAAATTACTTTTACAGTTAATTCAGTAACATGTGCTGGCAAAGGGATCTTTTCAAAAGATCCCGGGTCCCCTGTGTTAACAGAAAATTTCCTGTCAGCAGCCACAAGCACTAAAATGAGCCTTTTCTTGTCAAATTATGCACAGCCTCATATTACACATAAGCTTAATTTTCTGGTGGAGTCAGGAGAGTTTTTATTGTTATTCAGCCTTCAATGTTTACCTGTTAATACAACCTAGATCACTTTCTAACCACCATAACAAACAGCTACATTTTCTGTGATATGAGGATCTGCCCATCTGAGCAAAATGCAAGATGAAATACTTTATGACAAAGTTTAAGATGTATGGGTAGAAATTTGTGCTATTCCGGGGTTTTGTGCAAGGTGCAAAAATGCAATAAAATAAACTCTGCAGCTTTTTTTTTTTTTTTAATGTTGCGGCTGACAGAAACTAATCCTGTAACTTGACCGGGAGAAGGAGTCAAACTTGACGGCAAGTGGCACCTCGGTGGACAACAAACAGAAGCCTTGTCATCCTTGTAAGGAGTGTGGCACCTTTCTGTATACAGAATTCAGACGATCTGTTGATAATCAGTCATAACAAAATACTTCCCTGCACCTAATGTGTATCTGTTGGAGGTGCTCGCTGCTTTTAATTGTGTAAGACTGCAAATGTTTCTTTTGGGTTATACTGTGCAGCAACTAAGAGGCAACGTTTTTGATGACAATTCATTTGTGAAAAATAATTAGCCTGGAGTTAGTTGGCAGTTTTTTAAACTGATTCCCTTAACATATAGCTGCTGGAGTATGACGTAGGATGAATATGACCTGTGGTGGTTTGTGCTACCTCAGTGAATGACTAAACATCTGAAAAATCTGTATCCTTCTTTATCTTACTCATCCAGTTCAGGCTGGGATCTCGGATAACATTGTTTTATGGCGTGCTGTTTTACTATAGAGGACTCAAGGTTAAGGTCAAATGTATTCATAGCCTAGTGACGTCAGTCAGTCTAAATCTCTTTCTCCTTGATAGAGGAGAGGTACATGAATCTGTGCTCTAATGTTTACTTACAATACAAGCTATTCTAATCCTTAATAATAAATATAATTATGAGCTACCCATGGATTCAGTATATATACTATTTGTGAACTAAAATTCTTCTTACATCTAATTTCCGTCTATGCCTTTTATTTTCCCAACTTTTTCAGTTTTATTGATCACTTCCTGAGTGCTGACGTCAACGACAGAACATCTACGTTTCGCTCTCGTAAGACTCTTAGTTTTCCCTTTCCATCTACACTGATATTCCTTCACAGTATGAATATTAAGTGCTACAGATCAAAATGCTGGAAAAGTTCTGCCTATTGTCCTTTTTGACAATGAGACAGTTTGATTTTTACTCCCTTTGAAATCCTACTTTCACTTGCCAGCGACCGCAGGTGAACATTTCTCGGCAGTTTTCTCCCACAAGGTCACAGTTCACATGAACTAAAACATGGCTCACGTTGTATCACCTACATCCAGTCATGTGGCATCCACTGTCTTTGCCAGTCTCATCTCAGACCACCATGGGAGTGTCTGAAAACACGGAGCTGATGGACTCTGCCACTGACTTCTTCCTTTTGCCCTTCATTAGAGAACCAGCCTCTGCATCCAGATCATCATCGTCATCATCCTCATCCCCATTGGGGTTCAGCTTACCATTTTGTCCCTGCAAGTCCTTGGAGTCTATGAAAGCCACATGCCTGTTCAGTTCGGCCTTGAGTGCCGGGTCCTCGTGGGTCGGTGTCACACTCAGCATTGAGGAGTGGATGCTGTCCTCACCCCGAGTTTTACCCTTGTTAGGGCAGCAGAAACAGCGACATGGTGTCAGGTAAAGATACATAAGCACCAGCACCACACTGGCCAGGCAACCTACCAAGGTGGTGTATGCTGTGTTCAGGGTCTCCCCAGCCCCCTGCATGGTGAAATTGTGAACCTTGAGCACTACGTAGATAGTCTCATTAAAGCTCTCACTCGTGGCAAAGCAAGTGTAGGTCCCAGAGTCCTCAGACCTCACTGAACTAATCTGCAGACTCCCATCTGACAGCACTTTAGCTGTCTGGTTGCTCCCAGGTGTCACCAGAACATTACTGGGCAATGTCCAGGTCTTTAACATATTTCTGTGTTTGGTGTCGCAGCTAAGAATCAGTGTTTGCTCCAGAAAAGCCTCTTCATCTGCCTCCTTGAATGTGCTGCAGTTCATACTATCACCGCTGAGGTCAAAAACGCGTGCTTGGGTTTTTTGTGGGCCAGGTAAAACACAAGTGTAGTCGTCTTTAAAGTCCACAGCAGAATTGAGCTTTCGCATGTACCAGTGTACCAGGAGGGTGTAAAGGTCACAGTGGCACAGCAGAGGGTTACTGTGGAAGTAGAGGCCATTTTTAATCCAGGCGGGCAACACCTGGAGCTCGTCAATGGGCAAAATCTTGATCCTGTTGGTGGATACGTCCAGGAGGCTGAGTTTCTCTAGGCGGGTCTTTTCTTTGACCAGCTCCACAGGGAAGCGGGAGATTTGGTTCTGGCTAAGGTACAGCTTCTGAAGGTTAATCATGCTCACAAAGGCTGTGCGGTCAATCTGTGAAATCTTATTATTGTACAGCAGGAGGACTTCTAGGTTGACCAAAGGCTCAAAGATGAACTCATCCAGCTGCTTTAACTCATTAGAGGACAGGTCCAAGTAGCGCAGGTGCTTCACATTTGTGAACGCCTCTGAAGACAGGAACTGGAGACCATTGTGACTAAGCAGGAGGTTATGCAGATTCGGGAGCTTGACAGGGGTCCACTCAGATTGCAGTCGGATTATCTCATTATAGCTGACATCCAGCACAGAAGTGTAGAGAGGTAGACCAGTCGGGACGATGGTCAGATTCATTTTGGAGCAGCTGACGATGTTCGCGGCGCAGATGCACATCTTATGGCAATTTAGTGTAGAACCCGCTGCCTCTGGGAGCCAGAGGAGAGTCGCACAGAGGGTGAGAAATAAGGCCCATCTCTGGGACTTACTCCAGTGAGGTAATGTTTCCAACAGGCTGTCACCTGTTCTGGTGGAAGGCTGCAACATGCTTGCAGTTGTTCTAAATCCCAGAGAGTTTCACTACGATCCCATTCTCAAAAGAAAAAGCACGGAAGAGCAGCTGGAGGATTCTCAGGCACATTGCTAACTGAAGGCTGAAAGAAGCAGAAAGATAACGCTTTTAGACAGAGTGTTTGTAAACACAAAAACATCCATTCACAAAGCGAAGGGAAATGATTCAAGTCATAAAAATAGGACAATGGAAAATCCTGCATTTAAAAAAAGGGGCGACCCCACCAACACAATTTCAAACACTCTCTCTCTTATTGAATGATCTTCTAACTGGCGGACCTGATTCATGTTTTATTGAAATTTTAGCTATCGTTGTTTTATCTGTTATACATTAACTGCATTATTATAATCATACCTACCTACTGCAGACCACCAGAGTAAATAACCACATATATTTCCCCCCTCCGAACCAGTTTGAACCTACAATACCACATCCGCGGTAACCACTGTCTCCCAAGCTCACATCTCCCAAGCGCACGAATAAAGACAACAAACTTTCCTCTGCAGCTTTGCACCGTGCGCGTCTTTCTTTAAAACAAGTACACAAGCACGCCGCAGACGGTTACTCACGCTAACCCATGTGCATTCACACTTTCTGGAAGACAAAAATTGACCCCCCCCCTTCCCCCATTTCCCTGCTTCCCTGGCTCACATTATTTTTCTGGCGCACATAAAAAGACACAAATGGCACTACGTTAAAAAAACACAACTAAAATATATAATTGTAAAACAGTGTGAATGTTTACATCATCACCATTTTCTGAAATACCCTTGCCCATTTGTGGATGAGCAGTTCAGTCGTTGCATTGCACCATTCTGCCAGAAAACAAACAGGCATCACACGCCGTGAGGCGAGAGATGGGGAGGGAAACCGAGAGGGACACGTACCTTCAACCGGGATGCAGCGGCGCTTGATTTCATTAAAACGGCCCCTTGTTTGTTTACAGCGTTGCTGCACTCAGATATCCGCCGTCTGAGTCTCCGTGCCTGCCGTTGAGGACGGCAACGGATGCAGGGAGGAGGGAGAGCACTAGAGATCTCCTCGCCAAAATAATAATCCCCGTCCACGAGGCATCCAACTCTCGGTACAAAAAAAAAAAAGATTATATAAAGAGAAGACAACTACACGTTCTTCTAACTAATACGATCATCAACAGATAAGCGACCGCGTTCTAAAACCTATGATTTCATTCAAATGTATTGCTCGGAACACGCACGACCGCACATCCGTCTCTTGCGGATAATTGGCGCATTTTGCGTTCGGATCTCGTCGGGTCTCTGCAGCTGCCACTGAGATAATTAAGAGTGAGCAGTCTGTATCTGACAAGCTTCCTGTGGATCCTCATAGGCCTGCTGCTTTCGCCGTGCAGTGCTGGTCTGCAGTGGTTGACGTGTGTTTTTCGGCTGAGGCAGCGCGCTAAAACCCAGAAGGCGCTGTTTACAGAAATTAGCTTCACCAAAGATACCCAGGAGAGGAAACGAACCAACTAAGAAAATTAGGCCAAGTTTTGGGGGGTTGCTTTTTTTTTTTTTTAAGCTGAAGTATTTTTGCAGGTTTATATCTGCGTGGTTGTGATTATGTAGTATATTTGGTAGTTTTACATCACCAAGATTGCCACTAATTTCAAGATTTTGTGCACATCTATGTTTTGCTAAAAACAAAAAAGACCCAAAACAAAACATTACATTATATATTAAAAAAAATGTACAGAGGCCAATGACTGCTTGGCATTTCATATCCTGACCCATCACGCCAGGCAGACACTTGGACATGTTTTTAACAGGGCCTGCATGCAGATATTGATCAGGTATGTTGTTAACCAGAAGCGATACAGTTATTTGGGATTAAAACAGTATCTGGTACAGAGAATCATTTGGTGGCTGGATGTCCCGATCTGGTAAATAAGAGGCAGATTTCACACACGTGTGTGTCCCACATTTTTCTCTGCTTGTTCTGATCCATCATCACTTCCCATCTGACAGATGAGCGCGTTAACAGTGACTACATGTCCTGAATAGGGCTTCTATTTTTATTTTGGCACCATGAAGGTACCAATAAACAACCCCAACCCACCCAAAAAAGTTTGGATGCTGTGTAACATGTTATTAAAAACAGAATGCAGCGAATGGAAAGTGGAGCATATCAAATGTTTAAACTAGGACATTTTACTACGTCATGAAACATATTAGTTATGGCAGAAGCACACCTCTAAAAAACTGTGATAGCTGCAACAGAAGGCTGGTGGTACTAAAAATAATAAATAAATAAAATAATTTTGCAGTTAATTAGGTTAACTGGCTACAAGTCAATAACATGATTAAGCATAAAAAGAGCATCTTATTTTGCCAGAGTTTCTCAGAAGTGAAGATGGGCAGAAGTTAAACAATCTGCAAAAAAAAAAAAAGCTTTTTCAAAATGCAGGACAATTTCAGAATAATGTTTCTCAGCACAAAATTGAAAAGATGTTCAATATCTTATCATCTACAGATTCTAATATCATCAAAAGTTTCTAAGAATCTGGAGAAATTTCTGTGTGCAAAGACCAAGGCCGAAAAACAGTACAGTACTAGATGCCTGTGACCTTCTGACCCTCGGGAAGCAGTGCATTAAAACGAGGCACGATTCTGTCATGCAAATAACTGTGTGGGATCAGGAATATTTCCAGAAATCTCCAAAAATCATTTTATGTGAACAGAGTTCACTGTGCCATCTACAAATACAGGTTAAAGCTCTATCAGGGGAAAAATAATCCAGAGCATGGTGCTGTCGTCTGTTCTTTGTGAAAAAGAAGATTGTTCTGTAATTTGGCAAATAAAAATTTAAAATTATTTTTGGAAAATCCACTCGACAGCAAAGGTGAGGGAACATCCAGGTTGTTATCAGTACTAAGATCAAAAGCCTGCATGTCTGACAGTACAGAGGTGTTTTGGTGCCTATGGTATTTGCAGCATGCAGATCTGGAAAGGCACCATTGTCACTGAATAAGGTATATGCAGGTTCTGGAGCAACATCTGTTCCCATCCTGTCCTTTTTAAAGATGGCCTCGCATATTTCAGAAAGAGAATGCTAAACCACCTACTGCAGCTGATACAACAGCCTTGGTTCATGGAAGAGTCCAAGAACTGACCGTCCACCAACTGAAAACATTTAGAGCATCGTGGAAAAAAATACAACAAAATAACTGGTAGTTTATCTGACTGATAAATTCATGAGTCAACCTTGATTAAAAGGAGCTTCTCAGCAAAATCATCTTTAGATGTTTTTCCTCTGCCCTTTATTACTCTTCAATAGATTGTTCTGGCATGATTTGCCAGTTCTGAAGATTTCCATTGCAGACATGTGTGCTTTGATTTTGAATGTAATTCTGTTCCTGAAATCCCAAACAAACACATTTGAAAAAGCTCAGCTTCGAAGCCTCTTTCCAGAAATCATGACCCACTTACTCAAAAAATGCACAAACCTCGTTGTGAGCACTTTTATGTAGGAAGTATTTTCCCTCTACTGAACTACACCCACCAATGTATCACTCCACTGCAGAAGAAACTGCAGAAAAATGTAAGAAGAGGCTCGTACTACTGACATTGGGACAGTCTCTAGGGCCAGGAGGAAAATAGATATATTTGACTACATTTGAGTGGCATCTTTGAACCCCACAGACTCTATGTCTCTAGGCAGCTCGCCATGTCTACTCTTTGAGCCCTTATAACATTGAAAGCACAAAACCTACTCCTTAAATAAAATTTTTATATATTTAGTTGGTGATTAGGTTGCCATTTTAAATCTGCACCTTAGTGCATTATTACATGTTTGAGGAGGGCAGGTGGCCACCAAGCTTTACAATGCTTCCCTGACGTAGCCCATGATAGTCTTCTTCACTGTGCACACTCTGTTTATATATTTGATTAGGTCTGTTTCTGCGTGCTGACTGAGCGGGAAAAACCTTGTCATTTTTTACTCAAGCGAATCCACCCACATGCTGCTTTTTGAGATATTTTATTTCGGGTTTTCCTCAATTCACAGATCTGCTGCAGCGATTCCTAGCTTTGGCAAAGCTGTGAGAGCCTGTGCATTGCCAATAAGCTGCTACACCAGTGTAGCCTCCTACTCAGAATGCCACCAGAAATCATTTAATAAATGAAGGTCACAGCAACAAGAGACATTTTATTGTCAGTTTTTAAAAAAAAAAAAGTATAGCAACAGATTTAAAAAATAAATAAATAAATTTTAAAAAAGCACACACGGTGACTGACACTTGTGATGGACCCTCAGTTTTGTGGCATCCTGAATTTCATCCCTGTTATTTAAGTATCCCCTTTTCTTTAGTGCGTCCTCATGTTATTCGTGTCCCGTACATAAATGACATCAAGCACTCGTTTCTCAAAAAAAGCAGAGAGGTTTTCTGTTGCTTCAGCGTCACCTGGATTTCGTGCTTTAGCAAGACACATTTCTGTCTTGGTGCAAGGCTGGATCCCACCTGTCTGAGACATCAAACCATAGCAGAATAAAAAGGCAGAAGCTTTGCTGGAAGCTGGAGTTGCCTTAAAAAGATGTGCTTTGGCAGGTGAAACAAACAGATCTAAAGCAGAGCATTGTAGATGGACACCACTCATTATTTGCTTTAATGATATTCAGTGCCAAATAATTTCTCTAAGCACAAGCTAAATCCTCTGAAGAAGCTTTCAGCAGGTTTCCAAGTAAAAGCAGACAGTGTTTAGACTACACACGCTCACACAGACAGACTATAATACACTAATGTGAACCCCATTAATTCTCTAAACATACACCAAACATGACCAAACTCTTTCTCACTGCACCTTAAGTAAAATTCTAGGAAACGCAGGTACGACTCTGCGTGGCTAAACATTGTGCGAAACCGCTGTCTGACCGAAGCTTTGGAGCACTGTGACTCTGGTGAGATGGAGCTGAAAGTGATTAATGTTCTGTTCGACTCCACTTCCTGCTGTGATAGGGATAGTGTTGCCAGGCAACTGCCGGCGGCCTTTCGTTGACTGTTTTGGCTCTGTGTTAAATCTGAGGTGGCCTTGCCTTCTCTTGTTCTTGCACGTACCTGCTCAGATGGGATTTCTCGTACAGATCGATGTTTCGATAACTGCAAAAAAAGAACGAAAAAAGAGCTCCAGGTAAATCAGTGTTCCTCCATGAGCTCAGAGACTGTTCGACAAACGTAAGGTACAAAGTGTTCTCTCCTTTATAATAATTCATCAGCATGTATTAAAATATTTAAGGGATAAAAGTGTGGCGGAGCATCTGTCTTTCTCTGCAGGGCAGTCAAAGCAAGCAGAAACCTCTTAACTCCATTAATCATTAAATAGTGGCATAACTATTAAGTGACTCTTGCGGCAAACCAGGAAGTCATTTTTTCCATCTCAGACACTGAAATGAAGTCACTAGAACAGAAACAACTAGAACCTGTTTCTGCACCTGATAGCGTGTGGGGGGGATCTTCTTTTTTTTTTAGATTGCACCAATGCAAACGTGTAAATGTTTACATAAAGCTGTGTCTCTATGTGCTCCACCTGGCTCCTCTGCTGACATGGTAAACACATGCTCTTGTCACCAAGCTGACTGGTTTACACAACAGAGAACTACATGTCATCCGCAGTCATCACAGCTACCTCTACACGATGGCACAGAATATGAATTATTATTATTATTTTCCCCGTACTCGTGGTTGTCCTCATTAACGCTTTGCATTTGTTAAGAAAGTCTGAATTTGCAGCAACAGATCTTTTCTAGGAAACAAGTGAACCGTAGAGCTAAAAATAGCAAATTTATTCTACAAACATGGCACACCATGGTTTATTTACACATCCAGTATAATTATAGATCAAGCTGATCATTTAATTGGAGTTATTTTTGTGTTCATATAGGTTTAATCCAGTGGTTATTTTTGGTGTCTGTCAGCTCCTTTTAGCTGCTAAATGGCCCGGTATTTTTACTAACCAATCACTAACTATCGCTTTTTTGTTGAAAAAAGCAGCCTGCTATAGGGGAAAACGGGGGAGAATTGTATGAGTAAACCTAGATACTAGTAGATTCAGCTAGATGATGTTTGATCTGTTCCAATGGATGACTTTGCAAAGGGTAAATATGACAGAAAAGGAGGGCAATACTTTTGGACTTTTAGCCATATTTTGCAATAAGATGTGTTGCATTGTACGCCATTAGGAGCCTTGAGAGTGACTGCGTAAACCCCTGCTTTCATCCAAGGAAGAATTCACAATCGTTGTGGGTTTAACAGCCTTCTGACTGACAGCAGCGTCACCTATGGCCTGTTGTAAGATAATGAAACCCAGGGGCCAAGCTAACGTGTTTCTTTGATATTGGACAGAAACATTTCTGTGTAATAACAGCAGACTGACCAAAGACATTTCTTTCCATCTTAGGAAAAAAAGCCTGTCAACAGATATTAAAAAATTAATACATATTGTCGCACTCAAGATGTCTCGGGCTCTTCTATTCTGGTAAATTAACACTTTATGAAATGTAAACATTTTCAGAGCTCTTGAGATCAAATTGTGGTCCATGAAGTCAAATGAGTTTGACACACCTGAACTAAACACACTATAAATGCCAATAAAACTGGCATTTCACCACGTCAAATTGATTTTACATCACCATTTAATATCATCTCATGATAAATAGTGGATATTAAATACACGTTTGCTTCACATTGCAAAGATGCTTCCCAGTGAACTAATGGTTCATTATTTTCTCACTTCAAGGTGTGAATGGTCTAAAGTGTCATTTTTTAAACATCTGGTCTACGTTCTGGAGGTAAACCACATGGCAGCTTGCACCACAGACATCAACTGGTCATTATCAGTGTTTTTGATACAGGTAAATGGATGTAAGTGAGGTGTTAAGCTGTTCTGGCTTCTAGTTGTCCTTGCAGTAACACTTCCTTCGAGACAAGCAGATGTAGAAAAGGTCTCGTGAGGGAGGAAGAGAAATAAAATGTAGCACTGATCTTTGTTTAGCCCAAGTCTGGCCTGCTCTCGGTTTCCATAGCAACACTTTCAGTTTTGTGTTTGAGTAGACGAGTAGGGATGAGACGAGGTCACTCGACAATCACGTCTTAGAGAAAAAGCCCACATGGACGGCACATGCTTCAGTAAAAGCCAAGCTGTTTGTAATACTGGCACATCTTATTTTCCCATCGCTTAGCAACAGGCCGTCCTTTAGCCATGTGCAGATGGATAGCAGAAAGCAGTTACTCTAAATCACGGAGAAAGGGCTTCAGGTGTCAGCCTACATGAGGCACTGTGAGCACTAACAATGGATACAATCGGGAGGCAGGGTCCCCATTGTTTTCACTAACCAGTTAAAGTCGTCACAACTGCAGTTACATGCTTTGTTATTAGAACTGTGCATAATAACATCTGTCAGGCAAAACTGACGTGACTGATGGCAGATCTATTCAGTGCAAAAGGCAACCTCTGGGGCTAAAAAACCAAGCAGTACAACGTAAGCGCCAAAACCTGCAGTTCCTCATATAGCCACTTGAGGCTGGCTCCAAAAGTGAGTCAATTCCCATAGATTCCCATGTTAAAATGACCAACTTTACAGCAGTAAATTTTCAGATAACGCAACCATTTAAACTCTTTAAATGTTTAAAGTTGTCATTATTAGGGATTCTTTGACAGGTGGATGCTGTCACAGGCTGCTGCAGCCTTGACCTATTCACTGGACTTAACCTTAGCGAATTTGACTCACTGAAGTTGACTGAAAAGCCCTCGACTATGTTTATGGTGTAGCGCCTTTTGGAGCATTTTCGCTGAAATTATGTAACAAACAAGATTGCCTGCGCTCACTTCAAGGAGTCTGTGCTCCAGTTTTGCCATTTGAAATTCTAGTACTTTATTTGTATGTTACTTAGTTCCAGCGTGTCTGTATAATGCACCTACAAAGTGTATGGATGTACTATGCTAACCAAGATTGCTAGCTTAATAGTGGGTGATGTGACAGTGGTGTAGTCCATCTTTTATATACAGTCAGTTAGAGAAGTGACAAATAATTTTTGTGTGAATCTGAAACAAGCTCTTTCATCTCCTATCACTTTAAGCCAGCTTTCTTTCTTTGCACCATATGAAGGAAATGTTCATCTTTTACATACAGATTATGATTTAAAGTTGCATCAGTAAAACAAAGGATAGTATTATTTCTCGATACTGATATATTCTGAATAAAGAGAGCATGAGTAAGAGACAGCGCATTTCCCAGGTTGTATCTTTAATACCTGTTAATCCACCCCTCAGGGCAAAAGTAAGGAGGTGATGCATGTCAGCTGTTCCCAAATGAGTCGCATGATTCTCAGTTAATTAACTATGTGGGAAAACAATGATAATCCTCTGTCTTTGCAATAAGTGCTGTTCCCCTGCACTCAGTCAAAATTATGTCATCCCCTGAAGATGCCAAGAAAGACAAAAAAAAAAACCCAAATTCAAATAAAACCTTTGATTTTTAGAAATCACAGTAGAAGTTTCAGATTATCTGCATGTCTCATTCATTATATTTATTACATTCATTATGACTGAGCATCTCTTGTGACTCCCTGCTCTGGTGCCATTATTGGAGTAAGAGAGCATCAGCATGTGAAGCAGAAGCAAACAGAGAGTCATTACTCGGCTAAGAAAATATCTGGCCCTGCACAAGACTAGAACTGAGTAAAACCCAGAGTTCTGCATGTTATCTGCGCTAAGAGCCCATTATACCAGGGTGGACAGGTTAAAACACTGACCCGGAGGGCTTGTTTTATGAACACTTTGCTTATTTCTGTCACTTTTCAATTCTCAGTGTCTGTGGCCACTAGTGGCAAACCAGCTCTCAAGTCAAACGGCAATGACTGTGCCCCAGGGGAGACAGAAAACCTTGTCTGCGTTATGGAGTGCAGTGCTGTAATAAGGGCGAGAGGAATGTATGCAGACCTGAATGACTCTTTATCCTTGGAAATGATGGCTTCAAGTTAAGATTCACACTTTTCTCTAATTTAAATGGAGACGCACTTAACATAGCCATGCACTTCCAATGCAATAGAATAGAAAAATGGATGCTTCTTTTCGAAATCAGAGCTTTTCACAGGAAATGAAAATGAATTTAATCATTTTTTTCTTCCCTTAAAAGTGTCAGAGGACTAAATATGGAAACATTCCACTGTATTAGGCTCATTGCTATATGATACAGGAAGGGAGTGTAACTGAGAAGTTGAGTGGATATACCTCCGGAGTCATAACAAAGGGAAGATTAAGTATCATAAATAAATCTGCTGCACCTTCACTTAAAATGAAAAGTCAACCAAACCATAAATCAAATGTGTGGCTCACAAGTACGATGCAGAGAGACACAAAGCTGAAAGAGCAGCTCCTTGATGGGAGGAGAAGGAAGAGAGAGAGCAAGAAATAGTTGCACTGAATGTCCCTTGGCCTTGAAGACAAGTGTCCCATTGCACCATCAGATCAGGGTGTTTACGTGTGCCTTTACTTATTCATCACTAGGCTGTGAATAATGGAAGACACACGAGGAGGATCCTTGTCAGCAAGCTCTCTATTTTTACTGGCAATTTCAACAAGTCACTTGTATGTCTGTAACTTACTGTACATCTATTCAATTAATGAACATGTCAGATGGTCTCAGATGGTGCTAAAATTGGCCATCATGCACAAAGCACCCTTCTCAAATCGCATCATTAGCTGTTTATTATTATCAGGCCCTGGAACGAGGGCTCCCCTGAGCATTGCTTCTTCTCATATCCCGTGAACTCTGGCCTTCACAGTGCCAGCCTAAACGAAACTCGACTGCCCTGATTGCATAAACTGATTCATGCATGACTGCACTGCAGTGACTCCAGCATGAGCAAGAGGATTTCATAAACAGGTTTTAGACTCCCCCCCCCCCCCCCCCCCCCCCCCCAATGTCTAATCAATCCTCTGTCTTTGCTTTGTCCCGCCAGCATGTGGTTTGCTCCATCCCACAATGCACTAGTAGCAGCAGTCGGCACAAAATGCCAATTCAGCTGCAGCTCAGGCAAACAGGCCCAGCCCCATGTTAAGCTGGGACTGTCCATTGCAGTCATTATATAATGCTGCTGATGCCCATGGCAGAGCATGATTAGGGAGCGAATGACTCAGTTACTTTGGTGCTGCAGGATGTATCTATTATTCAGATGTGAGTTCGTCCTCAGTTGCTCTCCCTTGAGCCCGTCTTCCAGCCAAGGCTGGACAGTCGCTCAGGAGTTACTGTGAAGAAGCATCAGAGGTGAAGAGCTCACTGTAGCACGCCTCCAGCAGTGAGCAGTTCAGTTTCAAGAAACATAGATTATTTCTGCAAACAGGAAAATTCACAATTTAATTCTGCCAAATTTACTGGGAAAGCCATGAACGTGTGACAGTGGAGCTACAGGAAAGCGATATGTCAGAATGTTTTCTGTATTAGTTACTTCTCGATTTAGAAAGTCTCAGGATGTCGCAGAGGAGTCATGTTTCTGCCCACCTGACTAATGTACGCCCACTATTTACTCTCCATTAAGCTCTCTCTCATTAAGCGTCCACTATTTCACTCTGTCTGTGTGCCATTTGCAAGTAGCACACAGTGCACACTTGAACCTTCTGCTGCGACGGAAAAACACTGAAGGCTGCAGTGAGAGTTAACCAAAGCAGCCTTTAGACTTTTGTCCCATTTATATTATCAGTAAGTGCATTTTTTTTTAATTTAAATTCTTAATGTAGGATCTTTAATTGCAGTTTTAGTCTGTGGTGTTCTTTGGGTCATTTAAATACACTATTTCTTTAATGAATTTCCTTTTTCCGTTCTTCAGCTGTCAAATCTGCTTGATGCCTAATTTAAAAAGCTACTGCAGCACTGGTACCATCACACCAGTTGGCTAATA
The DNA here is from genome assembly GCF_036321145.2 of Pelmatolapia mariae. Taxonomy (NCBI): domain Eukaryota; kingdom Metazoa; phylum Chordata; class Actinopteri; order Cichliformes; family Cichlidae; genus Pelmatolapia; species Pelmatolapia mariae. Next base: position 28,034,628 of record NC_086244.1, read on the forward strand.
TCAGTTATCTATGGCTTAGTCGTATCAAAGCACAATCCAGAATCGAAGTAAAAAGCCTGGTGCTACAGAAAACGTGAGAGGGACGGCGTTACAGTAAATTAGATTTTTTTTCGCTCTTTTGCCACTCTGTAATGATCTCTTTCTTCGGGAACAGCCTTGTGTTGAGCTTCAAGGGATTTAAAAGGCTCTACTTTGCTCCGTGTTGCCTATTAATCACAGGCCTCGGCTTTCCCTAATGTGTGGACTTTTTCTGGGAACTGGGCTTTAATGCTTGGTCACTATTACAGTTGAAGTGTCTGCTGTCATTATCAGAGAGCTGTGTTTGAAAACAGGAAATAAAATTTTATATTTAAAGGTATAGTTCACTTGAATACATAACTTCTCACTGCTAATGGATTTTTACTTGCACTGAGTTTATTTTTACATCTGATTCAACACTAATGACAGAAACAGAGACCTTTCAGTTTGTTTGTTTCGCCAGATATAGAAATCCTGTAGTTAGTCCTTTTTCTTAATCTGCCCTTTTCTCCCAAATAAACCCATAAACTTACACACACACACATAATATTTAGTTTCCTGTCCCTAATACTGTATTATTGTGTTATTATTTTGTAATCTGTATCCAGACTGGAAGCTTATTTGAAAGGCTTTGAGTTAATCTCCTTATTTTTTATTATCTAAAAAAGGAAAAAGGATATAACCCACATGTTTACAGCAATCATAAAGACAATTTGTCTTTTCAAAAAGAAAAGTTTGAGAAACTTAATAGTATATAATGTCACTGATCATGTGTAAAAACACGCTGGAAGGATGTGGATGTATTTACACAAGTCTTAGTTTATCTCTTGTTCCTTGTTGGCCTTTATAAAGTCGGAGAAACTGCAGTCACGACTGATATGGAAGATTACAGCCAAAAATCAAACTTATCTGTAAATGGAAACATAAAAGTTAGAAAAATGTTCTAATACATAAATAGATTTACACTAATAGAGATACACTTGGTTTTTTTCTGTAACAGAAAGATGGATGAGAAAATAAATACTACTCCTGGGTCTTTAAAATGACAGATTAAAGCCAGCAGGCAGTTAGCTTAGCTCAGCACAAAGACTGCAAAGAGAAGGAAATCCTAACCGGTCTTGTTCCTTATTTCCCGCAGAACTGTAGAAAGTGTAAAAACAACTGCTTCTGTTTTGTCTTAGTGCTGTTTGGGAGCTTTTCTTGCAGCCACCGAAGTGTGTCTGAGTGAACGAGTAGCTTGAAGGCTTCTTGGCTGATTTTCAGTTTATCACCCTTCTGAAAGCTGACAGCTGGCTTGCATTATTAACCATCCAGCATCTGTCTGGATTTCACAACATCACCCCTCACCTCCCCTCCTCCAAATCCTGCCTACAGGACTCAGCTCTCGGTGGTTCTAATGAGGAGAGAAGACGTGCAAGATTGCAGTGAAGAGAAGCCTGAAATGAGGCCTGATGACAAAAAAGCTAGTCCATTCACTGTGCTCTCTCTGACTACACTCGGCCCTGCTGGTTTTATTTTTTTACTTATCTATTAGGATGTGGTTTAGATACGTCAGACCACCAGCACCACGCTGCGTCCCAACCCACAAATGTTTTTATTAATATATAACCTCAGTGACAAATTATTCTAAAATTTGGCAAGTTGTCGTGTCAAAGTTTCGCTTGTGCAGACCTTGACATTTGTAATGTTCTCATAAATATGTATGCCATGACTATTTCTGTCACCTAGTGTTCAGTTAAAGTGAGTAATACCCTTTCATCGGCTGTCAAAAAAGAGAGAATGGGTTGTGCAGAGGGATATTCACACATGAAAACTTTCATTTTAACAATCATTTCCTGTTAGTAATTTTAAAACGGACCCCAATTAACAGTGTTGCACGAAAAAGAGGGAGCGTTTCAAATTAATATTTAACATGTCATTAGCCTCATTAGTTAAAGTGGTTTATTTTATTTAAAACAAGGAAAGAGCGCCTCACTGAGAGGTGCACACAACCAAAGGTAGATCGTTCTAATGGAAATATTTTTAATCCCATTTTTCTTTTCAGCAATTTTAGAAAGATGAGATTATTTAACAGTAATGTTGTTAACAAATTACTTAGCTAAAATAATGGAGAAGAGCAGTGAAACCTTGAGCTTTCATGGGCAAAAGGGGAAATATTTCATTTTGTGGCCTCATTTATATTTTGATATTTAAGTCAAGCTACACTTGAGGGATGACTCAAGTAACACGATGACATTGGTGGCATGGGGTGCAGTAATAAAGTCTGGTGCAGACATTTATGTCTCCCTAAGGCTTAAAGTGAGTTCTGTAAAGCTGTACATTAAGGGAGGGAAAGAACTTAAAAAATAGGATAGGGAATGCATCAATAGGTTTGTAGACTTGTATTGACTGGCTAGTTAGAGAGATCATGCTGGAAAGGATGAGCAGCAGGTTAGGGTAGTTAAGAATAAGATGGAAATTTGCTAACAAGTGAGTGTGAGAAAATCGAAGGATTACTTTGAGGATTTGATTCACGTAGAAAATGAGAGAAAGGAGGACAGATGGAAGAAAGTTAATGAATCAGGAAGTGCACAGGATAAGCAAGAAGGACGTGTGCAGAAGAGGGATAGTGGGACAGTCGCTGCCAGGTAAAGGAAAAAGCGGAAGACCTCAGAGGAGGTTCATGGATGTATGGATGATAGGGATAGAAGGAAGGAAGGAGAAAGATGATATGCTGTGGCAACCCTTGAAGTCGGCACCTAAAAGAAGAAGATGATTCAGGTTTCCATATATCCTTATCATCCTTTCATTTTTGTTGTTTTGTTTTTTTTAGCACTAATTACCAAATGTAACCAAGTAAACAGCATATCTTACCCAGTCACATCCTTAACATTTAGCTTGAAACACCACTGTGACTCATAAGTACTCACTTCACGAACTGCATTCATATTTCTTAGAAAACATCTTTGTTATTTTATATTAACGGCAACTTTTTATGCTCATTTTCAGACTCATATTTTTATTCTTTGTCTCTATAGTAGGTTTTCTTTCATAGTTCAGAATAATTCTTATGTATCTTGTACAGGGCATTGATGATTATGGGTCTGTGTGCCTCCCCCTCTCTTTGACATCTTACAGATCCAAAACAGAAAAAAAACTACAGGAAACAGAACTATATTTTCAAACTTTGGAAAAGAAATAATAAGATCACTCACCATTGTAACAGTATATACAGTATGACAGGAAATAAGGAACAGCAGAGTAGGCACTCTGGTAACATTTTTCAAAGACATCAAATGCATATAGTGAGATGCTACACCACACTGACTGCATTATTTATGTACTGCACTCTTTGCAATAAAGTGTTTTTGTAAGCTGCCAGTGATTTATCTGATTCTTTGCTCAGCAGTGATGCTGCAGCAAGGCTCATTTGTAAACACTGCAGCAACACAAGCCTACAAGCCTCCTTATGCATCACTCCCCAGTCTCTCTAAGTTGACCCTTTGATGGTTAATAAAGGTTTGAATTCATACAAATCTGCTGACTACATAATAACTCACACTGGAAAAGCTGAATGAAAAGATTTTATTTCTTCTCCATAAAGTTTCATTTGACTATTATGAGTATGCAGACATAACAAAAGAATTTTCCAAAAAAGAAGGGTTTAGATTTTTTTTAATGATTGAGCTCAGTTGTTATGCAATGTATTTTGTCTGAAGAGGAAGAGAGAATAATCCTCTTTATGAATAATGAAAAATTTACAGATTACATCCTCTCCCATTTTATGAAAAAACAAAAAAGCCCAAAAAACTGAGAGGTGGGCTAAGTGATGACATCCTGGGGTCAACTGTGCCGTCATTTATGGCAGATGCTCGCTCAGAGGAAATGCATTTGAGTGCTCGTGTTTGTGTAGGCTACTGATGTTACGACTAAAACTCCTGAGGTCCTGGTGTTAGCAAGCGAGGGGAACGGGGTTTATAGTATATTGAATTTTTGTTCGTAACAGCTGTGATGAAACTTATCCACAGAGGGGATGTGTTGGATTCAGCCACGCATGATAATATAGGCATTAATCAACTCACTGACTGCACTGATTGCACTGCAGCTGTGGGAGTTCTGAATTATAGTTCAGTATATAAGTGCTGTCCTCTCACAGTAGAAGGATAGAAATATACACAACTTTTATTACAGTACGAAGAAGGATTTTAATTTTGTGTCAGAATCCAGGAATCCTGAAGTCTGCTGTTTTTTCTCCCTTTTCTTAAGGATACTGTTCATCTCTCTTAAAACCTATTTTAAAAATCTGTCTCTTTTGAAGAAAAATACACAGAAATGAGGGTACTTCAAGACTTTTGCACAATACTGTGTATTTGTGTTGTTTTAGTGCAATTAGCCTGGCTTAGCACAAAACCACAGACACATGTTCATGTGACCAATGGAAGGTCCAAAACTAAATAAATAAGGAAATAAAAATTGTAGAATTTCAGCTCTCAGATGCTAGTTTGACAAAAACAAATGAAAAAATCAAAAATAATAAAGGAAGAACTGGAGTTATATTGTACCTCTGTGTGTGTGTGTTTCTCAACTGTGTCCTCTGAAGAGATGAAGGGTTTTCTTATCACACTAAAAAAGCAGCTAAGCTCCTGTAGGCTATTTGTGACTCATTCAAAGCCTTTTTTCCCTCAGTGCACCACCAGTCAGATGCCACATAATCAGCTGATTGCCCTATTCATGGACACCGTCACCTCCAGTAAGCCACAGTCCAAAAATCTTTCTAGAGACGGGAAGCAAAGGCAGAGAAAAGTGTACTTTCACTTTGGAGCTGATGTCACTATTTCATGTAAACTTGTAAGTAATTTACTGAAAAGATGCATTTTTTAAACCATAAATGAGCAAATGAGTCATTGAAATGACATCACATTTCTCACAGTCAGTAAGAGAATGAAAAACAATAACTTGTATGGGAGTCATGATGTTCTCACAACAATAAGTGTGACAAGAAAAGGAGGCACTGAGCATCTGGTAGCTCGAAGCCGTGTGTTGCTTTGTTCTAGAGAGTAAATCTAAAAATTAACATAACTACACATCTAAACATACTCTTTATAGAGAAAAATACAATATGGGGTAAAACACAACAGCAATAGAAACTGAAAGTACCGAATCAGCAGTAAGTAACTGGGACTCAAATGCCTGAAAGTGACCATATTATGCCTACTTTTTTATTTTTATTACTTGGCTCCTCTTTGAGTTTCGGTGTTATTATACATCCCCAGACAGACAGCAGCCTGGGACATCGGGACTCATCAGTGACTCAGAGTGTGCAGGATAACAGTGCCAACCTGGAGCCAACAGAGAGTGCTAATTGTGTCTGTTTGGACTCCAATGCATGACTCTGGGAAATGAAACAGCACAAACCAGTTCCTGTCACTGATTAGTATATTCTTTGGCTGCCTACACGGGACTGGTTGGTATTTATGATCTTAAGTTTGCTCAGCAGTGGAAAAAAAAGTAGATTTGACTACTTTATCCCAAACAACATACAGAAATGTGAAATATTTGCGGTGATAATTAGAGTAAAATGTATTTTTGGGTATTTATTGTGTCTAATGGTGGTGTATGCTCAGTGCTGCAGAATGAATGTTTAAGAACAGATGGGATAAGATGTAGTAGACTATAATCTACATGCTCTAATAACTTGAAAGGAGTTAGTAGAGCATGTAGATCCACATGGTGTCTGCAGAATTACATAAACTGTGAGAGACTTAACACAGCCTAAATAAACCATTTTGGGTCACTCTTCTTGCCTCCACACTTATTTGTTGATTATAATCGAGTGCACTAAAACGATGTTCTGTGTGTGCTCTGAGGGTTTATTCAGCTCAGATAAGCATGTGTAGCCTTACTCATCTGGCGCATGGGATGTTAATAATCAGGTTAACGGTGGTTATCTGGGGTTTTGTAGCAGGATAAAACTTGAGTAAAGCTGATTTAACTTTGGTCGGATAATGTTTCTTACATTTAATAAAATGTAAATGGACACTTTGTTAGGTACACCTTGTTTCTGCCACATTGCCCAGTGAGCTGCCTAAATTTTTGTGGTACAGTGAACTGACTGTAATGTTCAAAAACCCAGTTTGAGATGATTTAGGTTTGTGGTACGATGCTCTTTGTGGCTGGAAGCCACCATCAGGAGATGGGTCATAAAGAGATGGACATGGTCAGCAACCATACTCAGGTAGAGTGTGACATTTAAATGATACTCAGCTGGTAATAAGGAGCAAAAAGCATGTCAAGAAAATATCTCCCACACCATCACACCACCAGCAGCCTGAACTGTTGATACAAGGCAGGCTGGATCCACACTTTAATGCTGTTTATGTCAAATTATGAACCCACAATCTGAATGTTACAGCAAGCTTCATCACACCAGGCAATGTTTGTCCTTCTAATTTAGGCAAGTGCATACAAATTGTAGCCTCAGTTTACCTGTTTTTAGTTCTTCTGCTGCTGTATCCCATCTGTCTCAGAGTTTGGCATTTTGTGCATCCAGAGATGATCTTCTGCACACCTTGATTGTAATGAGTGATGATCTGAATCACTGTTACTTTCCTATCAGCAATATACAGTGTGGTCATTCGTCTCTGATCTCTGGCATCTACCAAGCTCTTTTACCCAGACGACTGCCGCTCAATGGTTATTTTCTCTTTTTCTGACCATTCTCTATAAACCCTAGAGATGTTTGTGTGGGAAAAACCCAGTAACACTCAGAGCAGCCTATCTTGCACTATCGACAATACCAAATTCAAAGTCACTTAAATCAACTTTTTTATGCTCAGTTTAAACTTCAACATGTGGTCAACATTCCTAAAGGCATTGAACTGTTTCCATGTGATCGTCTGATTAAATATTTGTGTTAACATGCAGATGAACAGTTCTACCTTACAAAGCGGATGTGAGTGTACAGAGGAGGTGAGAACATAAAATAATGTGAAAGTAATATTAATATTACATCCATTTGATTTCAGTAATAATGTGCATTCCTGATCTTTCATAACGCTTTTATGAAAGATCCAGTTATCTCTGGATGTCTGACATCAGCACAGACACGAAGTTTTCCTTTCAGAGCACTGTGTGTGAGTGTGTGTGTGTGTGCAAACTGCCTGGCTGCATCTTATGTCAAACTACCGAGACAGACGTCCAAACACATCGTGAACCTTTTGCCTCAGATCATACTCAGAAACTGAACAAATTCACCTGAACTATTGATTATCTCATTTAGCTGCGTTGCCGAATGAGGAAGGATGACGACAACTTATAAGGATGCATAAAGGTCAATAAAAGTCCTGTTCTATAAGCATGAATCATTGTGCTTGTATGGAGCACATTAGGGCTGATGTGCAGGAAAAGAACAATACTTTCAGCCCTTGCAATAACTTGTTAAATGTGAGAGCTCCCCCTATTGATGAAATCCAAGATTACAATAAAAGAAAAAAACACATAGATCAGCAGCTGTAATTGAGTAAAAACCAGCCTATCTGTGTACAGGAAAAAAGCAGTCTGAGAATAATCACCGGACACAACATGCTTGCACATCATGTCGAACACTACTCCACGCGGTCAGAAACGCATGCAGGGAGCATCAGAGTGTGAATGTTTGTGCCCTGAGGTTGATGCAGGGTGGAGAGGCTAAAGTCAAAGTTGCCATGGAAACTATTGTATTTCCCTCCAGTGCCATTGGTACGGCTGACATGAGCATGTATCTGCTATTTCCGTCATTATTCAACACCTCAGACGCGAGCGCAGTCACAGGACACACACACAGGGGAGCTGAGGAGCAGCGTATTAACAAACACAAAGGTTCTTCTATGTTCGACTCTTAAAAATATCACAGTAGTATTGCTATCATCACATCTTGGGCTATTATACATGAAACTCTCAGGGCATTGTTGATCATTTTGTTCCTTAGTCCCCATGAACATTGTTTACCGCTGAAACTAATTTCAAGGTGAGAAAATATGATACTTATCATCGTTTTCTTGCATAAGAGTGCTGCACGCTCATGAAACTAGGTCATTAAACTGTACCCACAAATTCAACCCAACATGATTGCAAAGACTTTCCAGTTTAAAGAACATGGCAAATACTACTGATATGAGATCTAAAAGAACAAAACACAAATACACAAGCATAAGCCAAGTTTAGTCAAGCAATTACTTATTTTCCAGACGCATGTAGCGATGTCTATATTCTCTTCACTAAGCAGAAGTTTCCATTTTGTCTTGTGCATTGCGTCTGTTAAAAGTTAAACTGCTAAAAAAACTTTCTGGGCTCTCGGACATTTTAATTATTCAACATCTGATGTTGTAATTGCTCTTGTAACACTTGCACTTAATTCCATTGCTATTTAATTGCTTTTCTTGTGCAAAATCTCACAATCAGTAGCATTCAGAATGATAATAAATAAAATTAAAAAACATTAGAGAATGTTAAATCTTCTTTAAAAAAAAAACTAATTATAATATTATTTATATAATATGATGACATTAAACGCTTCACACTCACAACAAATGCACCAGTGTGTATTGCATGGGCTGGGCTCTTGTAAATGTTAATCTCACCTCATTAACTTTAACCACTGGGATTCTTTTCTTTTCTACAAATCAATAATCCAGCTTTGTGAGAGGGATTTTGCCAGATTGAGCACCGAGGGAGATTTTGGTAAGCTAAGCATAAGGAGACAGAGAATCAGAGAAATCCTGGATGAAGTGATTTTTCCGATTTGTCATTTTTTTGGATGCTCCCGTGCATATCAGTTGGACCTGATGTGACCTGCAGCGGGCCTGTCAGGATAGTCAAAATAAGAACCCCAACTCCATGTGGATATTGCGCCAATGAGGCACTAAGACCCAGTGGAGGGGAGGGAAGGCGGGTGCCCCCCCGCTGCCTGCCTGTCTGCGCTACACGAATCTGCAGTTTCTTTGGTCGCATGCTGGCGATAGCACGTGTGTGTGTGCAAGAGTGTAGGGAGAGTGTGTGAGTGTGAGAGACAGAGCCCCTGCACTTTTTTTTCTCCTTCCATCTCAACCTTCTGCTTCTGCTCTGTCTCTCCACCTCCAACCTTGCTGCACGAGATCTAGGAGGACAGAGGTGTGCGTTGTGTTTTTGAAGGGAAGAGGAGGGGGAGTGGGGGTGGTCAGGATGATGACGAGATGAAAGGGGCCAGGTGAGGAGGAGACACAGGAGTGCCCCTTTCCTCTTTCCCCCCTTCTCCTTCTCTCTCTCTCTCTTGCTCTCGCTCCCTCTCTCTCTCTCTGTGACGTGGTGTGTGTGCGTGTTTGCTGTGTGTGAGAGAGAGAGAGTGAAACAGGTCGGCTATGCTTCAGCAGACTGGACTGTGAACCTGCACAGGAGGAAGCAGCCCTTTCCAGATTGAGGTATGTCACTGAATTGTCATCACACGCATTTCCAGAATACCTGCGCCACGTGGGGAGATTTGTGATTAAGTGAAAGACGGGATGCTGAAGGCTGTAGAAACTGACTCAAGGGGCAGCGTATTCTTTCATCAAATCACACATTACGTTAACGTATCCACATTAAAGGACAAGGACGTGTGAGGATAGATGTCTCGTCTCATTTAAAACCCTGTTTTTTGCTTGCATGTTGCTGCTGAGAAGTGAAAGTGCTTTGTAATGAAAAAGGACACTTGAACAACAGGCTAGTTTTCTGCTCACGGTAAACACAGTGTCATGTGCATATGATAGGGTCATATGGTTTTCAGTCAGCAGTTAGAGAGATTTCGCACAACCTTAGGCTGAAGCTTTGTATGAATTTTGTGCAGCTCTTAAAGCAACATAAACTGGGCAAGTGTGAGTTGAACGTCGCACAACAGCTTGTGCTGGTTTAGAGTCCTCGAATCTTTCTCTAGTTTTTGCCAATAAAACTTTAATAAAGATTAAAGATCCTTTGAGAGTTTATTCCACTTCACTTTGGAGAGTTACATTGATGATAAATGTTTCCATAAAGCAATCAGGGCTGATTAGACTAAAACCCTCCAGAGGACTGCTCCACACTTGTCTCTGCATCACAGATTAGCTGCTTTTTAAAAAAAAAATCAGCTGAAGGTGACTCTTTCCCTTTGACCGATTCAGCAAAGGCCACCTACTTATGCTTCTGTGTCTGACTGGTGGCTGTTGTGCTCGATGTGCATACGTGGGCAGGAAAAGAAGAGGTGCTTTGCAGGGATGTCACACTTGTGAAATGGAAAACTTGCACCTGCAGCTGTGCAGCATATGGAAATGTACCGAAGGCTTTGTGCTCGTTCCACGGCTTTTATAGTGTGTGGGGTTAAGCGCAGGTGAGGTTGCGACAGTAAACAGTGCAGGATCTACTCAAGTAGCAAACACTAATAGGGACAGCTGAAGGTGCTCTTCTTTACTTCACATACCTTTTAGGCAATTTTAAAATGCATACTTTTTCACTCAGAAACACATTTAATACATTACTCTTAAAATACAGCGTAGATAATTAAGAAACTGTTCAGAAGTCCTATCAGAACTTTTTTATAAAAAGAAAGTGAAACAAACACTTTGTTTTACATGTCAGGATTGCACTTGATGATCTTTTCGACCCAGCGGTGATCTGATAGGTTTACATTTAAGTAGAAGAGCAAAAATTAATTAACTTGAAATTAGAAAAGTTACAGAGCAAAAAAAAAGTGGAAAAATGTGATTTTTTTTTAGGATATTAAAATCAAATGATCAAATTCTATAACTACTGCTTTTTAATCTATAATTTTGCAATTTTGTAATCACTTATTATCAACTGCACACATTTTATCCGCTGAAAGTCAAGTGAGGATGCTTCAAAAAATCTTCTGTGTTATACAAAAGAAAATAAATCAAATGTAATATTTGTTGTGACCACCAGTTAAAACAGCAGTTCTCCTCAGTATATTTAAATCTGGCCCTTTGTTTAGGGTTAATTTTACATCGTGGAATAAATACAAGACCAATCAGATGCCTCAGTGATATCATGGCATGATTTGTAGGAATGTCAAAATTTTTCGTTTGCATTGAATATTATTTACCTTTTAAATTAGTCTTTTCATTCATTGTGGCAAGATGAGTCTCAAATGTTTATCTTCAGCAATACCTGACTGAGCTGGACTTTCTATTTTGTTTCAGATCTTTTGTGGTGTTGTTAGAAAGAGGACGTCTTCCTTAAGAGTTCTGTTACGCCCGTGTTTGATCATCTGCAGAGCTTTGGGCTAAGGTCTATGGAGGTGAGGACCTGTAGGGTTCAAGCTGCCATGACAGAAACCACTGCCTGAGCATCTCGGCGATACCCTACGAAAGAGGAGGATGGGTGATGGGCCCGTGAAATTCAGCGGACTCTCTCCTCTTTATCCCATCCTCTCATGGAGCGTCCTGTCACACCAAGCCCCTCCTGGAACACTTCTTTCTCCCTGTTTTCACCCTCACTGCAGCCAAACATCTCTAATGTCACCTCACCCACGACGAGCATCCCAGGTGGGATAGATTTGAATCGCTCCTTGGCACTGTGTGCTATGCTCATTATGAACATGCTGGCAGTGGTGGGCAACTTGGCTGTGATCATTGTCATCACCAAAACGCCGCAGCTGCGTAAGTTTGCCTTCGTCTTCCACCTCTGTCTGGTGGATCTGGTGGCAGCGCTTGTGTTGATGCCTCTGGGGATGCTGTCAGATCAAATCCTGGTGGACGAAGCGCTGTGTCGGAGCTACCTCTGCTTGAGTGTATGTCTAGTGAGCGCTGTCATCCTCACCATATGTGCGATCAATGTGGAGCGCTATTACTACATTGTCCACCCCATGCGTCACGAGGTAAAGATGACAGTGGGGGTGGTGGTGATGGTACTAATAGGAATCTGGATTAAAGCTGTTGTCATGTCGGTACTTCCACTCCTGGGCCGGCTGCTCCAGGGAAACCAGGGTCTGGGGGCTTCTTCCCTCCTCGTTCCCACTCAGAGACACTGCTCCCTCCACTGGACAGGTGGCGGGATCACACGCCTGGTCTTCATGGTTTTCTTTACAGTCATCTATTTTCTGTGCCCTATGCTGATCATACTGGTGGTCTACTGCAACATGTTTAAGGTGGCACGAGTAGCAGCCATGCAGCACGGCCCCCTCCCCACTTGGATGGACACTCCAAGACAACGATCCGAGTCTGTGAGCAGCCATTCAACCATGGCAGCTAGCCTCGGAGGAACTGGTTCCCGCACCACCCCTCAAAGGACCTTCAGTGGGGGGAAGGCTGCAGTGGTTCTAGTGGCGGTGGGAGGCCAGTTCTTCTGCTGCTGGCTGCCATATTTTTCATTCCACCTTTACTCGGCTGTAGTGTCTACCTCCCCTGCTTCACTAGCCCAGCTGGAGGATGTGGTGACATGGATTGGCTACTTCTGCTTCACATCCAACCCCTTCTTCTACGGTTGCCTGAACCGTCAGATCCGCGAGGAGCTGAGCCGCCACTTGGCTTGCCTTTTCAAGCGCGCTGGGCCCAGAGGAGAGCAGCTGCCCAGCCGAGAGGCCTCTATTGAGGAAAACTTTTTGCAGTTCCTTCAGGGCACTGGATGCAATCTGGAGCCCTGCAACTCTCACAGCAGAGCCAGCCTAGAGTTGCCGGAGACTGAGGATCTTCAGGAATCAGCTGTTCAGCAGCACACGCCAGCTGACTTCCACATCCCAGGGCAGATCCTTGAGGAAACCTCAGAGTTCATACAGCAACAACAGCTGAACAATGAGCTCCATGTATCAGAGAACTGCTTCAAAACTGTACCAGAGCTGTAGCCGACTCATGTACTGACTCTTCTGCCGTACAATAAGCCAATAAATATATTTAGTTTTATTCATATTTTTTAGAATTTGATGAATTAATACATCTCTAGCTGATGCTACAAAGTGCTTTAAAGCAAAGTGAACTGTAAACACGGTATCTTCTTGGAAGAATTTAAGTTATGTAGCTTTTTTAGTGAAAGACAGACTTCAATATATCTTGTGCTTCATTTTACTTTTGTAGCATTACATGCTTTAAGAGCCATACGGTGTCAGGCTGCTTCTGTGTCACATCAGTGGACAAACACCGAGCCCTTGTTGTGCTCATCACAGTCCAGTGAAGTGACAAATGTCACATAAACATAAGAAGTGTGGAAACTTTGTCAAAGCAATGTTCATAGTTGTCAGTGTTTTTATTACGCACTGTTAGAGCCATTCAAAAGAACTTTTCGCAGACAGTTTAGTTTTGATATGCATTCATTCACTAAATCTCTAATTGAAATGTGGATTCCCTCGCTGAATATGCAAAGACAATGCACCATACAAAGTTCATCATATCAGCCCCTCTGCCCTGCCATCTGCATTTTCGCCCTCCTGGTTATTGTTTAAAATGAATTCATCAAGAGATGAAAATGTTCTCTCATCATTGTGTATTCAGAGCAATCAGTTCAAAGTTTCACTGCTGGGTCTCTATAACCAAGCAGATACTTTATAACCGATTTAACCAACAAACACTTTCATCATTAAAATTAAGCGTACCGCCCCGGGCACTCGTACGTGCACCAACAAAGTGTTTGCAGAACAGCCCGTTTGTTTAAGTAAAAGATTCTTAGTTCCTGTAGCTGTCACTGTCAGTTTGTTTAGTGAGTAAAGAATCTGTTTTTATCATGTATTTATTCCACTTGCACATCTCATTACACCAAGGAATTAATGCAAAAATGTTCCTCCATATAGAGTTTAAAATATTCATCGCGCTGAACAGGGATCATTTCACAGCTGTTACTGCTGCTGGTATTTATAATAAACAGGCTGACAGAGTATTTTTAACCATTTTCCAGGAACGTTATTATCGTGTTTATCTGTTCTTAGTCTTGTGATTATCACCTCCTCACCAAAATCATCTCACATTGGCAGACTCGTGATTGCAACCCCCCTCCTCCTCCTCCTACCCCCCAGCCCCCCCCCCCCACTCAAAGAACTGCTTTAATTGTTTTGATAGAGGTGGCGTTAAGGATTTAGGCTGTAAAGAAGGAAAAACAAAAAACTGACTACAGCATTAAAACAGCTGAAATACGGCTCGGGATGAACAGATTCGCACATCAGTACTAATTACCCTGTAATGTCTGCACTGTTTACAGGTAAACACAAGGAGCAGTGTGAGTGCTATCGTGTTTGTGCAATAAACAACCAGGGCTTGTTGTGGCTACATACAGCACAGAGGTGTGGCAATGCTTACACATGGAAAGCTTTGCCTTTGGCCTCACTCAAACGACAGATGGAAGACACTGGCGATACTTTTTCTGATCTCAGGTGGAATACAAACTGTTTGCACAAGTCACACGAGCAGTGACAAACGTTCCAAAGACAAATTACAAGGCACAAGTCTCTTGCTAAACACTTTCTTTCTTTCTTTTTCTTTTTTAAATACTTCCTATCTATTGCTGCCTTCATCTATTCTGGACTGCCTCATACCGGACGGCCGGCAATGATCACAAGACACTAAACACAAGGCGCGCAGGAGAAGGTTCATAGTTTGCTGGGAGTCAGAACAAAAAAAGGTCTCTTTGTCAGGGAAAGGCATAATGTTCTTTAACTATCTTGCGATATGACTGTGCTGCATGTTGTTTTTCAGGCAGGGTTGCCCTATCAGCTTCTTTTAAAAAGAGCTTCAATATGAAGCCCTACCTTAAAGTTAACAACAGCAGCGAAGAGCGAGTGACATACAATTACTGCCATGATGCTCAGATTTCTTCTGTGTTTATTTATTTTTTAATAACTTATTACCAGCTGACAGACTGCTAAAACCTTCCAAATGCAAAACTATTACAAAATTTATTTATTAAAAAAAAATAATTTAAAACTGACTCGAATTATTTCGCTCGCACTGCTGAACGGGGGTTTAATCTCTTTGGATTGTCTCTGTTTTTTTTCTGTGGAGTATTACTTTATTATTTTTATGATACAATGCTGTAATAACTTCAGTGATATTTCCCACAGTCTGGGGTCATTACAAAACCCCTTATACCGAGAGTACATCAATCCACCGCTCAATCATCTGGTTTCCATTACTCTAGCGGCAAAATCGCCCAGACCAATCTCATTAAATGCTTTAAGCTGTCTTTGTGACCATCTGTTGATTGCGAGGACAGAGAAATAACCTGTTCTGAAGGTGAACTGCAGATAATATTCTTACCTTTGGGAGAATTCTGGACATCATTAAACACAGTTTTGTTTGTACTGTAAATCATCAGTACAGTGGTGATGTTTTCCATGTTCCTCTGTGTTTCTCTTTTTTGTACTTGAGCTGCAAAGGCGGCTCCTATTCTTAATTCTTAAGATTTTGTTTGTCTCCATGTTAAGATTTTGCTGTGTACCTCCCTCCCTCAACTGAAATCATTAAAGATGCAGCAAGAAGATTAACTTGAGTGTTGCTGGTTGAATTTGTAGTTGTAGACATATATATATATATATATATATATATATATATTTTTTTTTTCAGATCAATAACCGCATCAATCGCATGAGCAACCCCATCAATCATCTCCTTTCTCTTGTGCCCTCTAGGTACCTCCTGCTCTCTACCTCTGCGTGTGTCCTTGCACACATGTGTGTGTGTGTGATGTAGGTAGGGGGTGAAATGAAACAGTAGGACAGGATGAAAGAGGAATGACATTTTGAGTAAGGTGGGATGCTGCTATCCCTCAACAAAACACTGCCCCCATGCCGGACTTTTACCACAAATGTAGCAAAACCTGTGAGCTAGTAAGACAACACAGCCATATTGCATCATACACACAACATACCTCATTCTCCTCATGTCATTTACCAAACACACTCTCTCAATTTGGCATCTATTTAAGCTGCAGCATCCCTCTGACATGTCAGTACTGCAGCAGCTGACCTGTACAGCTGACCCCTCCACCACCCCAACATCTACCTGCGGGATTTAAGAGGGCACAGTTAGATCCACTATTTGCTGTAGAAAGACAGAGTTGTTTGCAGCTTCACCTCTGTACACCACTGCAGTGGTGCAGACTTTCAGCTTAAAATCAGTGGATTTTACAAAGACCTTGCATGAGCTGTTGAGGAATTGCAGCCATTCTTATGCAAAGTCCCACATTTTCAGAGGCTCAAATTTAACTGGACAGTTGACTGACAGGTACTTTCATGCCCAGGTGAAGGCTGTTCCCTTGTTATTTCATGACAAATGGAGCAGGCATAACATCTGAAGTTGATTCAAAGTGTTTACTTTGTTTTGTTTTTTATAGCTGTCACTTTAATGTTAATTATGAGACCTAAAGAGTGAGGGAAATCATCACTAGGCTGAAAACCCCCCAAAAAACCATCAGAGAGACAGCAAAAACTTTAGGAGTCGCCAAACCTACAATGTGATGCATTGTTAAAAAGAATGAATGCACTGATCAGCTTAGCAACACTAAATAGCCTGAAAGACCACAGAGGATAACTAAAGTGTATTAGGCCAAAATTATTTTCCTTGTTTAAGAAAAATAGCTTCTCAATTTCTAACCATGTCAAGAAGACACTCGGGGGGGGGGGGGGGGGGGGGGGGGGGGGGTTGGTGTATCATTGTCAAGGTCTACAATCAAGAGATGCCTTCATGAATGTAAATGCAGAGGGTTTGCAATCAAGGTCTACACTGAAGACCAGAAAAACCAGGTGAGACATCCAAAAGCACTCACACTCTCTGCTCAGATACATCCAAACGCCACAAAACTTATCAGACAGTGCTTCACGGTGCAAATGGATAATGACCCAAAACAAACTGCAAAAGCAACTGAATAGTTTCTCAAGTGAAAGCAATTAGATATTCTTCCATGGTCGAGTGAGTGGCCTAATCTCTGATGGGGATTGTGTATAAAAATGTCTGTAATTCCTGAACAGTTAATGCAAAGCTTTTGTTAAAAACCTCGAATTAAAGCTGAAAAATCTGCTCTTCAGTCTTAATGGTTTGATCTATAATCCACCGTGGAATCAAAGCTACAAATATTGTCTCTTTTTTCCAACAAATTATGGAACCAACTGTATTTAACTAATACTCTCCATTATCTATGTGTAACATTTTTATTTTTATTTTGGAGTGATAGTTTTGGAGTCTAGAGGCCAGCACAAACAGGTACATTTCATTTGTGAACTCTCTGACTGAACTTGGTGTTGTCCATTAACACCCTTATCATTAAATGCACAAATTTCACAAATAATGTGAAAATTCATTCTCTTCATACAATAATTTATTCTAATGAGGGGTAAAGAAGAATTCATTGCAGCAGCCCTTGCAAAACATGCATGTTTACTCAAGTTATAATTATTTTTTATAATATATATTTTTTAAAAGAACTAAGCCACTACTATGTTTTAGTAATGTTTAATTGCTTTTACATGTGTATGGATGATCGTTATGTGCAACACCTTAACTGGTAAGGTAGCAGGGGACTTAGTTCCCCTCTTTGTTTATTATTATCGTAAGTTTATATGTTAATAGGCCACATGCAGCACTAGTTTGTGTAAGCTAATTTCTTTTTCATATGCAAATACATATCAGCATATCCCCTTTCTGTATTCACCAGATACATCAAAACACAGAGGACACAAGCATCATTTGAGGCTCCACCACAGCTTTCTGATTATTTTAATTTTCATACACTCTCCTGTGCTGCACCCCATTGGACAGAGAGACTCATAGCTTTAATGTCGAGCAGCAGAGGGTGCCTCCTGCAGTGCACAGAAACAGTTCAAACAGCCTGACCTTTCGATAGGCTACAACACGCCCAGTGAAAGTGCCCAAGGACTGATGCCAACATCAAGTCAATGTGACATGATGGCAGCATCCCACACCTGCACCCAGTGGCCCACTGTCAGTGGGTGTGGTAACGAATTGCCTCTTATAAACCAAACATTCAAACTGAGACCTATGAGCCTCTAAGCTCTCACAAACAGGCTCACAGCTACCAAAAAACAAAGAGTAGGTCAAACAAGAGCTCGCATGAATTTCTCACTTACTTCTCAATCCTGACTTCCCTGAAATCAGCTGTTGCCTTGGTAACCTGTGCTGATGGCAGTGGTGTGAAGTTTGTTTGGCAGCAGGAGCTGGGGAAAAAACGCTAATATTTTATAAAAGATTATTGCATCATTTATAAAAAAAAAACAAACAAACATTAAATTGTCCCTCTTAAAATACATGTCACATATAAAATTATTCTTAGAATGGCACCTATGGTTTTTAATAGTCTTTTAAAAAGATGGTAGATATAAAATTCAAATTATCTTTGGTTGCATTAGGACACGACAAAGAAAGAAAAAAGTTAGTCCACTGACATAAGTGAGCCGCAGTTCTTTTAAATTACTGATACCAGTAAATATTCTCTGCTTCCAGTTTTTCAAATGTAGTGAACTTTTTAACTGCTGAGATTTCACAACAAAAGGGTCAATGAGCTAATCCAGATGGAGAAAAAAATGACCAGGATTGTCACATCAATCCAACAAACATAAAACACTGACTAGTATTGGATACATCTCTGTCACTCATTTCACTTATTTAACGTGTAAAATCTTAATTCTAAACATCGTGTATTTAGCTTAACTCTGCTAATACTGATGTATTTTACCGTTCCGATAATAAACGCGCACGAACCTCCAGGCTCACTGAATAAAACAAAGGTGTGCCCCAAAACTATTTCCTGTTCAAAAAGTCAAAGTTATATCTAATAGCTGGAGGAAACCGTTTTTTAAGCCCCTCAACCTCTCTGGGCAGGCACAATATCATACAGACTGAATAAAGGTTAATTGAATTCCGCATTTCAATGCGCTTCATTCGTGAGTCCCCAGAGGGCGCAGTCACACCACACAAAACTCTCCTGCCTGTACTTCAGAATGAGCTACAGAGAAAACTTGCAGATAAGCTTCACGTGGTCTAAACATTACAGCTCAAAGCTTTAAGAAGTAGACTACATTTATTTACACAAGCATTACTTTATTCTGGGAACACAGGCAGAAATAGGCTACATAGCAGGTTGAATGGAGTTGACTACATTTCCCGTCAGCCCCGTGGTGAGCGTCAATTTTCCCTTTTCAGCAGGGTATTCTCGGTCCGCAGCTGGATCAGCTGGTTGGACTCTCCGCTGCGCGGCAGTCACTTTTTTGGGGGAGCGAAAAAGAACATTTGGTAGTTTTTATTGAGAATTTTTCACCGGAAACGCTGGATTAGGCTCCTGATTTTTACACAGTTTTCTTAGTTACTTTCTTTCTTTTTATTTATATGATTTTAGCCGTAAGTGTCGATAAATTGGATTAAAGTATTTTATGATTTGAAAAGTGATATTTGATAGTCTCCTGGTAGTGAATGGGCTGGAGCTGTGCGAGCTCAGCAGCATCAGACTGTGGGTTTAGTTGGACTGAGGCTCCTGTGCCAACGCCTTTCCCCCCCTCTCTCTCTCGGCTTCGCCCTGCGTTGGGGAACTTCAGCTCACGCCGAGCCCAGAGCTCGTTGGAAGGTGTTTTCAACTTATGAGCTGCTGAAACCACAGTCCGTCACCTAAGAATTAGTTTGAAGGCAGGAAAAATGGGGTGCACGATCAGCGCCGAGGACAAAGCTGCGGTGGAGAGGAGTAAAATGATTGATAAAAACCTGCGAGAAGACAGAGACAAATCTTCCAAAGAAGTGAAACTACTTTTACTCGGTATGAACTTTATTTACAGTCTCTCTCTCTCTCTCTTTTTTATGTACAGCAGATGTTGTGTCATCACATGACTGTATGAGAAGTCCACTTTTAATATTCACTTCTTTAGTGTGGGATCGTTTTAGGTTTTAGGTTGACTCCAAACACTCCTCCCTCCCCCTCCTTCTGTCAGCTTTAAGCAGCTGCGGCTCATCGCTTCTCCTCTTCCTTCAGAAGTAAACCAGATGTTGGTGGTGAGAGGGCAAATGCAAGTCCTTAGCCACCTCACTGGTTTTCTATCTGTGTTGTATTGCCGAAATTGGGAGTACTTGCCCAGAGGAGCTGACAAGTGTTGTCACTTGCCTCGGGTGTGTTTTACATCAGTGCTGGTCTGGGGTCAGTCTGTTCTGGTACTTGAGAACAAGTGCATTTAAAATGAATTGCATTGGAGCTTCTGAAAGAGCTGAGCTTGACATTATCACAAGTTCATGGATAAAAGTGTCCACCTGTGATGAGCTGTGCTGCACTGGTAATCTGCGCATACAGCCTGCAGCCACACCAAGACTGATATGCCTGCATATGCAGTTAAATGAATGAGCAACCCAATCAATTAATCCACTCATTATTTAAGGTCTGCATATTTTTAGTGTTCTTCACCTTAGTCATTTCTAAATGTAGTAATTTAACTTCTTTTAGAATCGTTTTGTCTTTAGCCAAAGCAGTTTGCTGCTGTAGTGAATTTCAGGCAGAGGATCCTGCCGACCACACAAAAAGTCAGGCCTTATCTTCACAGTGTGCATATTTCAGCATGCTATAACTGTATGCTGTATTGTTACACTGTCATTGTGGGTGTGGGGTATTAAATTAGCCCAGTCTAACAAGGCTTAGTGTTTTTATTCTCTGTGCCTGTGGATGTATTTCATGGTGTAAATGTGTAAGAACAGAGAAAAAATCCTGTAATTGAATATGATGTCTGTTAAAATATTCATATAAATACCATCGGACTTGCCTAAACTTGAGACAACAGGGTAGATTCTTTTGTTTTCCATTCTGGAAAAAGAAGGAGAACATCAAAATCAAAAAGCTCCATTAAAATTTTATAGTCTGTTGATCTGGGCCTGCCCAGATTTGTGGTATTTTGTTTCTAAACTGAGCAGAGAGACGACTCTGTGATATTTTTTGTGCCATCTGTTATTTAAAAAAAAAAAAAAAAAGACTTATCAGTGCAGAAAGTGAACCAACCAATTAAACATCCTTTACTGTGTTTGACCTTGCCTAAAGTATTAGTATAATAGACAATATCATATCATAAACGCTCCCAGATGAGCAACATATTAACTTTGCTGTTCACACTCATACTGAATGCTAATCTCTGTCATTTCAATATAATGAACTATATGTGAAGATGATCACAAGAATATGATACGGAGATTTAGGAATGGGCGTAAACCAAAGCAGAAGAAGAGTTATGGGTCGTAAAACTAAAGGAGCGAGCTGGAAGATGTTGTTTGTCACTATATGAGACCGCTGTCTAACACACAGTTTTATTCACGTAACAATATCACTTAGAGCAGCTTTAGCCAACGCACTCTGGAGGCCTCGAAGTAATAGCTTATCAGAAAATGAAAAAATCTTACAACACAACAGCCTTTCAAAGAATGTTTTCTTTTCAACATGAATTGAAAAAGAAAAGCTGTATATATCACAAAGACATACCCTTCTTTAGGTACACTTTGCTAGTAGCAGGTATAATCTCCTGTTTTAATTCTTCATGCCACAGATTCAACAAGGTGCTAAAAACACATTCCACAGGGATTTTGGTTCACATTGACATGACAGCATCATACAGTTAGTTGCTGCAGATTTGTCGGCTGCACGTTCATGATGTAAATCTTCCGTTCCTCCATGTCCCAAAGGTGCTCTGTTGGATTGAGATCCGCAGACTGTGGAGGCCATTTGAGTGCAGTGATCATCGTTATGTTCAAGGAACCACTTTGAGATGATTTGAGCTTTGTGAAATGACCTGGGGCATTATTCTGCTGGAATGAACAATCAGAAGATTTGTACACCGTGGTCATAATGGCATGGATAGAGTCAGCCACTGTAGTCAGGAAGGCTGTCACGTTTAAACAATGCTCAGCTGATAGGGCGCCCAAAGTATGCTGAAAAAAAGTGTGTCAAATTCTGACCTTACTGTCTGAATGTTGCAGCACAAATTAAGACTCATCATCATTTTTCCAAACTTTTATTGTGCAATTTTGGTGAGGTCGTATGACTCGTAGCCTCAAGTTCCTGTTCTTAGCTGACAGGAAGGGCACCCGCATTAGTGTTATGCTGCTGTAGTCCATCTGCTTCAAGGTACAACATGTTGTGTATCCAAACGTGCTCTTCTGCATACCTTGATTGTATCCAGTGATTATTTGAGTTACTTTTGAGTTGCTTTTCTTATCAGCTCTAAACAGTCTGATCTTTCTCCTCTGACCTTTTGTATCAACAAGGCATTTTAGCCCAGAGAGCTGCCACTCACTGGATATTTTCTCTTTTTTGGGCAATTCTCTGTAAACCCTAGAGATCATCATGAAGGAAAATCCCAGTAGATCGGCAGTTTCTGAAACACTCAGACCAGCCAGTCTGGCACCAACAACCATGCATGACGTTTAGAGTCACTTAAACAACCTTTCTTCTCTATCCTGATTCGCAGTTTGAGTGTCAGCAGGTCATCTTGATCATATCTGTGTGCCTAAATGCATTGACTTCTTGCCATGTGATCAGCTGATTAGATATTTTTGTTAAAGAGCAAAGTGGCCAGTGAGTGTTAATTTCGTCACGCAGCAGGATGCCAGAACATAGCGCTGTTCGTAAATTACACAGTTTTTAATGATGGTGGAAAATCTCCTCATAAAACTGTAGAAAGTGTTTATTCATGATTCAGCTTTGACCGTTCAAAGGAACAAATGAATTTGTCAATTACTGTAACTGTGGTGGTGAATCAGAAAGATAATCAAAGGTAAAGATATTATCTGTGATTTTTTTTGGAGAGACAAAGTGTAACTTAATCCCCTGAAATAATGTTTTGTTTTTTTAGGCACCACCCACTTAACCTCACTTAACATGAATATTTTCCACTAACAGGAACTGCACTGTGTGAACATTTGCGGTTGCTGATCAAGACTGAGATGATTTTCATGCTTCTCTATCTGATTTCCTGCTTTTTCCCCCCTTGTTTGTGTTCTGGGTCACATTCTGGATAGAGGCATTTTTCTCACAATGAGGCAGCTTTTCCATCAGTGCGCTGTCCTTTGTGTCTGCAATGATTTTTTGTACCTTGATTTAAAAGACAAGACAGAACTAAACTCTGCCAGTAATTCTACTTACTGTAATTTTTTGAGCCATTACTGCCCACAAGTGTTAGGTTACCTTTTATTTTTTCTCCACTGTTAGGTTAATAGACTACAGCACGGCTGTTGCTCGGGAAAAAAATAAAGCTGCTAGGTTAAAAATAGATTCCACATGAAGTCACATATGTGGGTTTTGGATACACACAAATCCTACCAGCAGATATACGAGGATTGACTTCAGGTGGAAAAATGTTGCGCTATAATACTAAATTCAGGCAAAACTCTTATTGTATGGAAAGATTTATTGTCAAATTTTGACCTCAGAGATTTTTCCAGGCAGTGCCCTTCACTCCCTGTCTGTACGGGAAGAGGAGAGTTCATGGGAAGAACAAAGAGGACTTCAGCTGCTGTGCTTTATTCAAAACCACAAAACTTTAGAGCCAGCTAACCCATCCAATGAACAGTCTCCTATTTGACCACAAACAATGATTCATAAAAAAATTTAAAAAAAATCTGCATTTCAGATTGTTGTTAAATGAGGCTTGGTTTGGAGTCTGATTCCTGCCTGTGTTTCTGGCTCCCTGTGTAAAGTTGGTTTTTAAATTGGCAGCAGGCCATGCTTGACAATCAGCCAAAAATGCCATGAATGAGAGAACTGGTTGCTGACAGAACTGAGAAGTGGGATCAACACACTTTGTCCTCTCCCCTCTGTCTGATGAGCCCGATGAGCGTAAATCTCTCTGGCTGCTGACAGCTTAACCAAAGAATTCATGGATTTTATTCTTGCTGGCCATCCATCTGAACACGATACTCTATTCTGAGCCTCCTTGACAAACTTCATCTGCTGTAGATTCCTGACTGGCAATGGGAATGTGTCTCATTTTGGGGGATTCATTGTGTTAAGACAATGTAGCTTCCTGGGTGTTTTAACCTCCTGAGACCCGAACTCTTCCATTGCATGCATTTTTAATTTCTCTTTGATATTTGGGCTGATTGGGACCCGATGAATGTAAAAACAAACAATTACCAGATTTTTTTTTTTTTACCTAATTTTTGTTTCTAAGAAAAATGAGAGCCACAAATGAGGATATTAGTTTAAAATTTTGATAGAACAGTAGCGGTATAATGTCCTCGCAAGTGGATATCAGGCCCTTGTAGAGCAAAATTGAGTATTTTGGTCTAAATAACCCAAAATGTGATGTCCACACATGTGGACGCCAGGTCCTAGGACGTTAAGGAAGAAAGCAGTCGCCCATATTTCAAATTCCAGCACTTGAAATGTTTTCATCCTGTGGTTTCTGATCATTGTTGCAGTTGCATAAAGCAAATAAAGCCTCTGATACCAATATAATAAAATATTTGGCAAAATATATGCCAATAAAAGAGAGTCTTTCCTTCCCGCTGTCGCCGAGTGCTTGCTTAAAGGGGTCGTTTGATTGTTTGGGTTTATCTTTATTATTGTACAGTCTTTACCTTACAATATAAAGTGCCTTGAGGTGACTATTGTTGTGAATTGGTGCGATAAAGATAAAATTAAATGGAATAAAACTGAATTGAATGTACATGATGGCAAGGTGTTTATGGAAATTAGATCTAAGGTTTAATGTTGGCACATTCATTCAGGCCTGTTTAATTAAACTTCAGCTGTGTCTGCAGGTAGCATGAGGGCAGGGACTTCAGTATGTATTGATCAGTTAGGAGGACCAAAGTCACCATAATCAATCATGTTGACAGTTTAACTCAGAGGCCAGCATTGTTACTGCAGACAGTCACATTTATGCAAGTGTTATACTTTCTGCATCTATGAGTATGAGAGACTGTGCTTGGGTTAAATAAATGTAACATAAATTGCGTCATCAGAGGGTCAGTGTGATGCTCCTTGTGGATGCATTCCATTTGGTGCCTTGTCTGCCTGTACTACAAAGAGCACCAAATGCAAATACATTATCCAAAATCTATAGCAGATGGTATAATCCTGGACTTACAGTAGTGTAATCATTTACAGTATGCAGGGGTCTGCTAGCATCCAAGTGGCATGAATCTCAGTATCAGAGGATGAAATAGAAGCTTCTGGAGTCTACTAGAGTCCTCGGAGCAAATCACAGTTGACTCCTCCAACCGGAACTTCCATTATGTTATAAATACTGTCATTGTTTTTTTTCTTTGTTTCTTTGCTGGAGTCAGGTGGGGTTCCCTTAGGGAGGTCTGATCTCTCCGACTGTCAAAGCTCGGCACATTGCCACTGCTGTAGTTTAAAAGTTACCACCCATACACCTACCCACCCCTACTTGCCTGGGACCCTAAGCAGTTGCCTTCCTTCCCTAGTGGCAAGCATCACCTTTGTTCCTAATGGACATCTGCACCCTTTTCAGTTGGTTTTGATTGCAACATCAGTACATTACAATGCACCAACTATATAAGCATTCTCCTGACTCCAAAAAAAAGTATAATAAGATCTATTCACTGGTGGGGTCCCCAGCCCCCCGGTGCACATCTGTATAATGTCCAAGTATAATTCTGTATAACTGTAGTCTTAATTTGCTGTTCTTAGCTGACAGGAGTGGCACTTGGTGTGCTCTTCTGCTGCTGTACATTCATGGATGCTCTTCTCCACTTTCACCAAGAGAAATGCCGCTTATTGGATATTTGCTCTAGGATTCTTTATAAATCCTTTTCCTTAAGAAAATCCCAGCAGATCAGCAATTTCTGAAAACTCAGACCAGCCCATCTGCCATCAACAACCATGCCACATTCAAAGTCACCTTTCTTCCCCATTCTAATCCTCGGGTTGAACTTTAGCAGCTCAGCTTGACCACAAGTATAATTTCAAGACTTAAGAAACAGTATTAAGCGTATCATTGTAGCCGACAAATGAACATCAACTGAGGACCACAAATATGGGATGAATGAAAACAGCTGTGTCCCACATGGGATCAGTGTGCACGCCCATAAGAAAGTGTGTTTCCAGGCTTCATCTATAGAACTAAGACCTGGATTATACTCTAGTCACCTCAAATAACAAACACAACTATTACTTTTGACACTTTTGAAGGATAAGGAAGGAATTGTTTGATATCTTTGAAAATATATTCTACTCTGCAGCATTATAGGAGATTAAAATCAATTCTCTATGGTAAATATGAGACTCTTTAACCCACCGTGTCCTGATCGGTAAAAATGACATGTTTCTTGCTTTGTTTCCACATTTTTTATTCATTTTTTGTTTATATTATATGCTAGATAAAATGTTAATGCCTAAACGTTTAAGGCTGGTTATTCTTTTAACTTATTAAGGTCGTAATTTATTTGTTCTTTTAACTTAAGACATGAATCATAAATGTGTCTCCTTTCCTGAGTAAATGTCTAGTATTCCTTTAATATTCAGCAGAGACAGTATAAGCTATTTTTATTTTTGTTATCTCACCATAAAGTCTGCTGTACAGCAGAGATGTGGGCCAAGCATGAAAAGCAAGAAGAGAAAAGATTTCTGCGGCCTTTTCACTCTGAATAATGTTGTTAAAATTATGGGATAACATATTAAAGAATGGCATAAAGTGTCACGTTCAGGTGTGTGGAGAATGGACAAAGAGAACCCAAATGCAGGACCTTTGGATTTATTATAAGGTTGGATGAATTGAACATAAATGACTGCACGAACTGGGAACACACACGAGGAGTTGACAACAACGAGACAAGGAACTGAGAGAAACACAGGGTTTAAATAGACAGGATAATGAGGATTGAAAACAGGTGAGAACATGACTGAAATAAATCTAACTAATGACACAGAGGAACTAGAACTAAACGCAATACACACAAACAAGAGACTATATACAATAAAAGAGGAAACTGGCATAGGGAAATTAAACAATGGCAAAAGGTCCAAAGCTGAAAACACTGGGTCAACGACTCAGGTACCCTGACATAAAGTTATTGTAGTGCTGGAACTTATCTGATTAATCATTCAACATAAAATCGGTCAGAAAATATTTAGATTATCGCTGAAGTCACTGGTCACCATTTAGTTACATTTACAATAATCTTTTTGCTTTTCTTTTCTTTTTTTTTACGTTAATGTAACATTTTGTGAAGTGACTACAGAGCTCAGATGACGATGACAATATTTTCCCTGTTGGCTTCCCCCCCCCCTCCCTCTCTCTCACTCTCTCACTCTCTCACTGGCGTGCCCTCATCTTTGTTATATTCTGTGCAACGCTTATTGGGAAGCTTTCTCAACACTTATGGTAACACATGAAGTTGTTTTGAATAAAATATTATTGTATGCACCTTACGTGTCTTTTGTCAGGCCCGCTCACACACAACATGTGTAAGAACAGGTGCAGTCACCTGTAAAAAGCAGGGAAAGGTGGATCTAGGTGACTGAATAATGTTCGTCTATCTATCTATCTATCTATCTATCTATCTATCTATCTATCTATCTATCTATCTATCTATCTATCTATCTATCTATCTAATATAAAAAAGAGAAAAGGATCATCCTCTCTCATACTGCAACATTGGATTTGAGCCAGAAAACAAGTTTATGTTTGTTATTGGAGGAGGTGGGGGGGGGGTCAACTTGCTGACATCCTGTTTGATTCATATTCTGTATTTTTATAGCCTAACTGCTCTCAAACGCCCAGACCAGCGTGATATCTGGGACTGTCTCTCCAGTGGAAAAACACAGTCTCAGCCAGAAGCATGACAACTGTTTCCTGTTTGGGTGATTATTGTAGAAATACTATAATGATTGCTCATGTGAAATCCCTCCCTACTCATCATCATTACAGTATCATTTATTATAATGGAAGCTTAGTGCGGCTTTGACATCACCACTGCCATCAGTTCATTGTTTGTCGCAGATTCCCACTATTTTGAATCAAGTGCACCAGCTCATCGAACGACTCACTGTGCTCCTACACTGTTATCTGGGCTATTACGGTTTGCAGTAAGCAGTTAGTGTCTCATTCCTCTACATGACGTTGGTGACTGTATATTTCCGGTGATGAAGGAAAATTGAATGTGCTCACGCTGAGAAACTGCTGAGTGGTGCAGCCAGTTGATTTCGAGTAAGTGAATACTACATGACTGTTTGCACTCCCCCCAGGGTCCAGTTTGGTTTCTGAAATTCATCACAAAGAAGCTTTTTTCCTGGTGGTTTTTTGTGCAAACATGCCACACACTGTGGGATGTATGATTAAATGAGATGGGATTAAGTTCAGCTGTTATGAAAAGCTGGTGTGATCCATGTGACAGGGGACTAGACTGTAAGACATTCTGTAGTAGCTTTCATGTATGTATTTATTTGTTTGCCTTCAGTAAATACTGTCCATTTTTTTCAGGTGCTGGAGAATCTGGGAAAAGCACAATAGTTAAACAGATGAAGTAAGTTACAACTTGTGTATCAAACGCCTTCTTCCTGGAAGAAACCTTTATTTATTTATTTTATTTATTTATTATTTTTCTACATTGGTGAAAGACAGTCCCAGCTCCTCGTATAGCTGCAGCACATTTTTATGGGAAAGCAGATCTGGAGCCTCATTTCGCTCCACTCAGGGCCTTTGTGAATAACATTTTAAACAATGGCTTCAGAGGCCAGTTGTAGCCTGGCAGGGCCTGAATAGAGCCCCCCAGTTCCCACATTAGCCATGCTGTATGCTCAGTCAAGCTCAAATTCCAGCATTAATGACAGTACAAGCATTAAACTTTCCAAATGTGTAATTTGCCCCACATTCATTAAGGCCACATTGTTAACACTGTCAAATATTTACACGAGCTCTAAAATCCTGTTTGGATTTTGTGTCTGTGTCAGGATCATTCATGAAGATGGCTACTCAGAAGAGGAGTGCAAGCAGTACAAAGTGGTCGTGTACAGCAACACCATCCAGTCCATCATGGCCATCATCAGGGCAATGGGCCAGTTGAAGATAGATTTCGGAGATGAGGCGCGAGCGGTAAGCTAACTGCACTCGGTCGACATAAAAGATGACTTTCAAAATGAGAATTTTACGATGTGAGCAGTTATTCGTGTTGCCAGGATGACGCTCGCCAGCTGTTTGCCCTGGCGGGTTCAGCAGACGAAGGAGTGATGTCCGCAGAGCTGACCAGCGTGATCCAGAGGCTGTGGAGCGATGCTGGAGTTCAGGCCTGCTTCGATCGATCTCGAGAGTACCAGCTCAACGACTCGGCTGCATAGTGAGCACTCACTTTTCCACATACACGCCAACAAAGGATGATATTAGATGAGCTGACACACAGACGACTGCAGTCATAACACAGTCAATATAAATCGGTTCCTCAAGAAAAGTTTTATCATCGTGTTTTCTTCGTCACCTGGAGTGTGACAGTAAAAGACACTAAAAGCTGCTCTCCTGCTTCATGTTTGAAACGCAGAAAGGCAAGATGTGTCTTGTTCATCGAAGTCCTGTGTCAGCTTGTTGCACAACGGACTGCATTCCTGAAACAGGACGAGAAACGAAGGAGAAACAGGCAAATGGAAATTGCAGCCCTCCGCTTAAAGGCATTTGGGCAAAACAGTTTGTTATTAAAGTGAAACTCAGAATGAGAACACCTGATGGGAAGGGAAAACACGAACAGAGAAGTTTGAGCTAAATATAGCTTAGACTTTAATTACCGATCAGACGAGGATAAAGCTCAAGGTTCTTTTGTGCATCTGTAGCGTTTATATTACACTCGTCCTGAAAAGAAAAAGTAGCGTAGCTTAGCGTGAAGGACACACTCTCTTTGTTGTCAAAACAGGCGGGCTGTCATGACTCTGTGTCCACACTATGAGAAAAGAAGAGCCTGTAGAGTTAGACTGTTTATACTCAACCCAAAAGGAGCCAGTGTTTATCATCCACGAAAATATGAGCCCATATTTAGTATCATTTTGTGGCGTCCTCAGATGTGTGCATGCAGGATGATCTCCACATGACCAAACATTTGTTACTCTGCATTAAACTATCATTTTGGCTATGTCAATAAAAGAAAACAAACAAACAAACATATCATATGTATGTACAGATTTTCAGCAGAGTATTCAGCAGATTCTGTTGTGGAAAGTCTAAAAATGTATTTTACACCCTGCTGAATCCATACTACTTTTTTTCTGTCCCTCAGCTACCTGAACGAAATGGAGAGAATCTGCCAGCCAGACTACATCCCAACTCAGCAGGATGTTTTGCGCACACGTGTGAAGACCACCGGGATCGTTGAAACTCACTTCACGTTCAAAGAACTCAACTTCAAGTTAGTACAGCTTCATATTGCTCACAAAGGGCCTCCTTTGGGCGACTTATTGAGCAGCTCTTGTCTACACTGGTTTACTATATTTATAAACATTTACCTAGATGTCTTCATTGTAGACTCAACAGAGCAGTTCCCAACACAGAGAGCTGATTCTACTTCAGGAAATAATGACTATTTTTAGGCTTTTCTTGTTTATGTTTTTTATGTAAATTGTAATGGTCGAGTGCAAAAAAACTTCCCTGTGTGAAACAGTTACATAACACAAAAAGTATTTGTGTTAATTAAAGAGAGTAGTGCCCTGTACACTTCGCAATTCATCCTGCTATTTCAATCAACAATCACATCATCAGTAAACACTAGTGGGCCTGTTCCAGCGGCACCCGTACATGCCCATGCCATAACACTGCCTCCACTCTGTTTGACAGAGGATGTTTTATGTTTCTCTCCATACTTTTTTCTTCCCATCATTCTGGGACAAGTTGATCCTGTTTTCATCTGTCCAGAATTTGTTTGCCGGCAAAGTCTGTTCTGCCCTTCATATTCTTGAGTGTAACCAGTGGTTTGCACCTTGTTGTAAACCCTCTGTTTTTCCATTCTTAAAGGTGTCTCTCGATTGTAGACCTTGACAGCTAGCTCGTTAAAAGTGTTGCTGACCTGTTTAGATGTTGCCAAATGTTTTTGGGGTTTTTTTTTTACCATGGAAATAACTCTGTCATTGTGCACTTCAGTTGTGACCTGTTTGAGGTCTTTTGGTGTCGCTGAGCTGGCCAGTCCGTTCCTTTTTTTTTTTACAAATAAAAAGGCTTGCTTTGATCCTATATCTGTATAACAACAACAACAACAACAACAACAACAATAATAATAATAATAATACATTTTATTTAAAAGCGCCTTTCAAAACACTCAAGGACACTTTACAGAACAAATAAGACAAGCATAAAGACAGGAAATGAGCACAATAAGTTTGTTGAGGAATATACCCTACACACACACACACACATATGTGTATATATATATATGTGTATATATATATGTATATATATATATAGGCTTTTTACTGGCTTTATTAGACAGATACAGTGAAGACTGACTGGAAAGAGAGCGGGAGACATGCAGCAAAGGGCCACAGGTTGGACTCAAACCCTGGCCGACTCCTTTCAGCCATTCAGCATATAGTTGCCTGCTCATCCAACTGAACTAAACCACCACCCGGATTTGACCATTCTCATAGTTTTTACTATGTCTCTAGTAGCTTTGTATTATTTTTTAATTAGATTATTCTTTGGATTATTCATTAGATAGGACTAGATTAGATAGGGAGAGCATACAGCAAAGCGGGGTAAGTGACTTGCTTCTTTGTTGTTGTTGTTTTTAGCCTAACGATGGCCTCTTTCATTTGCATCGACATATTGAGAGTTCCAGGGAACAGCTATCAAATCCGAGTTCAACACTTGGATTCAATTACACATCTTTTATGTGCTTAATTTGTTATAGAATAATGAGAGAACAGGCCTCACCTGGGAATGAAACGTCTTTGTAGTCACAGCATCGAAAATGCTCAAAAGTAAAATGCTGATAAAACACGATTGAAAAATAAAATTGCTTGGAGGATGCTGTTTTCACAAAATCATAGACCTGGTTTTTGTTCCTCTTACATAACTCACAAATGCTGCTGCTGTTGAGCTCAAGATGACCCACCTTTGTGGCTGTTAATGGAATTACATCGCTTCAGTCCTTTCACATTATTACATTATATAGCTCCTGTACTTATAAATATTGGTAAAACATTTAGTGTAATAGCCTTCCTGGCCTCCCTTCATTTGTAATCCCATAAAAATGCTCAGGATCTAAAAATGTGTAATCACTCGATTGGTGTTGAAAAATGCGGTGCTCTCTAATTTCATTTCGGCTTCAGCTGAAAATCGTAGTATAGATTCGGCTTGCCTCTCAGGGACTCAGGTGGAGGGAGAGGCACAGACATGAGATGTGAGAGTGCAGACATCAGCGTGCCCCATGTGTGTGTGTGTTGGTGCACATCCTTGTAGAAAACACATAGAAAGACATCACAACTCTAATATGAGCATGAAAGAGAATGTTTATGCAGTAACTGAATCTGTGTTTGCGCATGTGTACGCAGGATGTTTGATGTTGGAGGTCAGCGCTCAGAGAGAAAGAAGTGGATCCATTGTTTTGAGGGAGTCACTGCAATCATTTTCTGTGTGGCCCTCAGTGACTATGACCTCGTCTTGGCTGAGGATGAGGAAATGGTAAGTGCACTGTGAACCGTACACTCCGATTCTGGTCCACTTTATAAATCATAAAACATAGGGTTTTCTTGTTGGCACACTGTTGGCCTTTTTTACATATCTTATGATAGAAGGAAAGGGAAAGATAGCTAACCACACTAATAATGGCTCTGCTTGCATAAAATGTACAGGTAAGCCGACACAGTGTGACAGTGAACTAGATTCTGTGGTTTGTCTGTGTCAGCGATTGGCTGCACTTTCTGCAAGCACAGTAAAGTACGCTATTGTTGGCCTACTTCACTGCTGTTTGTACATGTGGTACATTTTGTTCATGACTCACACAGAGCCGTTGGTTCAGGTCAACATAACAAGCAAGGGGTGGACGCCAGCTGGCACTAACCGGCACTGTGCCAGTCGGGTTTCTCAGCGCTCGACGGGACCCTAAAAGCAAAGCAGCTTGATGGTATTCAGTTTGTGTCAGGTCAAGATGTCCTCTGCAAGAAATGCCAATTAGGGTAACTGTCACATCTGCTCTTTCCTCAGAACCGGATGCATGAGAGCATGAAGCTTTTCGACTCCATCTGCAACAACAAGTGGTTCACCCGCACCTCCATCATCCTTTTCCTCAATAAGAAAGACTTGTTTGAAGAGAAGATCACCAGAAGTCCCCTTACTATCTGCTACCCCGAGTACACTGGTGAGACAAACTTGTACATTAGTTTATGGAAGGTCTTATATGGTGTAAGCTTTAATGTTTTGAGGAAATATTTATTGTATTTTTATTGTATTTTATGTATTTGCAGCATCCGAGCTGGGACTGTTTAACATGCTCTGTCTCTATATAAATATATATATATAAAGTTTTAAGCTGTGGGTTGTCTTAAATAAGCTTTGGATATGCTATACTCTTTTAAATAAGTGCATAATTGAACTAAACTGTTCCTAATCAGACAGTCTGTGTATGACAAAACATGTTCTCTACAAAGAAAAGCAGGTATAATTAGGTGATCCGGAGATCGTTAAGGGGAAGTTTCTTAGACAATTTATTGTCTTTCACTGTAGGTGAGAGCACATACAAAGAGGCAGCAGATTATATCCAGTGCCAGTTCGAAGACTTGAATAAACGAAAGGACATCAAGGATATCTACACACACCGTACATGTGCGACAGACACCAAGAATGTGGAGTTTGTGTTTGACGCAGTAACTGATGTCATCATCAAGATCAACCTGACGGAGATTGGGCTCTACTGAAGCTACGGCTGCCTTTCAGGTCAGCATGCTGAATTAATGCTTGAATATGAAGATAATCATTTGAAGATTTGAGGTAACTTTATTGATTATATGTATCCTCCTGGTACATTTGGATGGGCTGAGATTGGTGTATTCCTAAGTGCATCCATAGGTATAACATACAGAACCTCGAAAATTCTGTGCTGGGATAGGTTTGCGGTTCACTTTTCCATGCTTTGTACTTCATGACCTGGATAAGTTTCCTTCCAGATGAGCACAGCAGACAATTTAAAAACTGATCTTGTAGACCGACGCCTTATATCAATACAGTTTTTATATGTGAAAAAAATGCTGGTGGTAATATCCATCTATCATGCACCCACTCACATAGATGATGGATGATGATGGATGCACTGGGTGCAAGTGAGCTGCAAATGCAAATGCAGTCAGTAAATTCAAGGTCCAGCATCTTCCTCCAGTGGATCCTTCAGTCTGCTTGTGGATGTAAAGCAGTTTGGAGGAACCAGGGGTCAAACCCCTGCCTGTTACAAGCATCTTATGAATGTTCATTTAAATTACATTATTTTGATGATAACCCTTTATTGTGTATATATATATACATATTGTGTGTGTGTATATATATATATATATACATATATATATATATATATATATATATATATATATATATATATATATATATATATATATATGTGTATATATATATATATATATATATATATACACATATATATATATATATATATATATATATATATATATATATTATATATATATATATATATATATATATATATATATATATATATGTGTATATATATATATATATGTATATATTATTATTATTATTTAAAGGTTTTAACTTTAATTCATGCATTAGGACTCTTCAAATTTAACTTTCCACTCAGGTTACAGTAGGTTTAGGGTATTTGTAGTTAAACATGCTGTGTTCTGTAGCCTTGAGCATGCTAGTTCTGGCAGGCTGCTTCTACCAGTATACAGTTACTGTTGCCTCTGCAAGCCGCTTTGCAAACCTACCTCCTACATTTAGTGCTATTCGTGCCATTTCTGTCTGAATAAATGTCATGTCTGTTGTCACTGATGCTCGAACTGTTCTGGCTTGCTGTTGCTGCTCTCTCTTTTTGACCATGTGCTTTCCATGTTTTTATTTATACCAGCAGGGAGGTCCCAGAACAGAGCCATACTGCCTAATATAAATGACTGCTGATAGAACAACAATCCTATTTTTACTATAATGTTCCAGACTGAACTATTAATGATAGCTTTGCATTTCCCTGCAGGTTTCAGAACAATCAGGACTTCTGGGATCTTTTCTGCAGAGGGAAAATTCAAAAGTAGGCGTCACTAAGGACTACGCCGCAGGACCTAAACTGCGTTAACTTTGGGACTTGCAACTGTTATCACTTTTGTCTTAATAGAATTTTAAGATGTGGTGTGCTCTGAGAGGATGAAAGTGGGCAAAGCGTGTGAAATGATCCCTGTCATATTTAAGATCTTTGCATCACTCAGGCGGGTTTATTGTTTTGCTGTCATCTGCACAAGGACCAAAACTGACTGCCTGTTCATCAGATCCATCAAATCATTTCACAGTTTTTATGGCTAAAATGTTTATTCTGTTCACCATCGTGTTGCGTTTTGTCTTAGCTGTGGCACATTACGTTACTAAATATTTGCATCTGTTGTATTTTATTTTTAATTTTTACTTTTAGTTATGGAGAATTTCCATTTTTGGGGGGATGCATGAATGACATATTTTATGTATAGTACAAAGTTTTTTGTGATTAGTTTGATGTCAAGCATAAAATATAAGCAGTTGGGTCAGGGATTAGTTAGCTGAAGTCTAAGGAACTCAGTAGCCACATCCGTATCTGCATAGGTGTTTTTTGTTTGTTTGTTTGTTTTATTTTAACATGAACACATTGTACTGAACATCTTTATTGAAATCAGTGTGTGAAGGGATTTGATTTTGATGTACTGTTGTTGTTTTTTTCATTGATCTTGCAATATAAATATTATGTAGTCTTTAAAAGGTCGATGTACCGTCTTGTGAATACTAGTAAAGAAATATAAAAACTAAACTGTGAAACTGGGATAATAGTTTGATGCAGGCATTTAGATGCAAACAGTACATGAGGACTGAATACTTAGGAAGACTGCTGCTGTATATTCTGCAGTAAAGCACAGTCCTGCACAGCCTGGTCCCAAAAGCAAAGTTCATCAAAGGTTATTACTGATTGGCCACATGATTAAAACCACTGAAGGTAAAGTGATGACATTTTCTGGTAAAACCTTGGATCCTGGGATTCTTATAGATGCTATGTCAACATGTATCGCCTACCTAAAAACAGTGCTGCAGACCAAGGATCAAGGAAGTAGCCTCCCTCCAGCATGCACCACCTAAATTATCCTTTGAGCCTCCAAACGTCTTTGAAGTTCACAACAATAAGCCTGATTCAAAAAGGACCCACCCTGCAGTCTACAGGACCCAAAGGACACCACAATACATCTGCAGACGTCTTATGTCCAGTGTGTCAGAGCTGTATATTGTTAGGCAGGTGTCTGATGGACGTATAGCTCACTTGAAATCTGAGCAGTTGTACTGGCCCTGTTTTAACCTCATAGCTCAAAGCTGTCTGAATGTTCCTCTGGTTTAAAACAAAATAACAGGCAACACTAACCAGATGCTATCCACTGTAAACCATATAGTCATATTCTCACCGAAACAGAGCAGAGACTGAGGTCATTCAGGTTGGAAGCAGTATTTTTAGACTTCGGCGACACATCTGTATGTTTGGAGCTGAGGGTCAGTGTGTTCCAGCTGCTGCACACACAAAACAGCTCAAATTGTCTTTCTCTGCTGTCTCTGCTTGAGAGTAAAACCATGAAATAAACTCAAATGAGATGCAAGCTACGAGTCAACATGACAGCACACAGGAAAAGACTCTTTGAGCCAAAATGTGCAATTTTTTGTGTTCAGTTTGCAGGATATAGGTTGTGACATTCTAAAACTTCATGATGTCAGCAGGTAACATCAGACTAAAGCCAACAACGTGCTGGTCCATCTCTCCACTTACATTTACTTCCTACAGCACTCAGCCTCATTTGTTCCAGCCAGAGCTGTTAATCTTTAAAGAAAATTGAGAATCAGTTATATTTTTTAAGAAGGCTTTGCGATGACTCACTCGTGTGTTTTAATAGTTAAATTATTTATTTTTTTGCTTTATAATTGAACATCACTTTGATCTTTAGTGACAATGACATACAGATGAGGACAGAATTATTAGCAGCCCCCCCCCCCATGAAAATATTTTTTATACGTATTTCCCAAGTGATGTTAAACAGAGCAAGGAATTTTTAACACAGTTTCCAATACAGCTGCAGATGTTTATTATTTTACTTTGCACACAGAAACTAAATTATTTCACACAAACCAAAAACTACCAGAGTCTTAATTATAATCTTTCTCTAGGTTGTTCTTAGCATGCTACAGTCTTACTTGAAAGTGTCTCTTCTGCAGAAGTAGAATTGTTTTTGGTCTGCAGCCTTACAAGCCTCACATGCAGTGCATTCCTGTGCAGATCTCTAGTGATTGTCTTAGCTGAGACTACAATTCCCAACTTGACTAAATCATTCATGAGTGTGTTGGCAGTTGTTCTGGGGTCTTTAGACACATTCCTCACTAGTTTTCTTTCCAGAGTCTTTGAAATCTTTTGCTTCCTACCTCTGCCAGGCTTGTTCTGTTTTGGGTGCCACTCTCTGAATTTCTTCATGATTCTCGACACTTGGAAACTCTGCAATAACTTTGCATGTCCATCTCCTGCTTTGTGAACATCAACAATTCTTTTTCTCAAGTCTAAGCTGATTTCTTTTGTTTTCCATGATGTTTTCCAAAGTGACAGCAAAAACTCTTGCTGAAGTTTTTATATTGTGTATAAACTGGACAATAATCTTCAGTTTTAACTTGATTTTACAGGCTAATAATATTAAACCTGGTATTATTTTTCTAAAATAATTGTGTTATTGTGTGAAAATAGACCTAATTTATGCTTTCTAAAGAAAACTATCATGTTTAGAAATGCCATGTTGAAAATCCCTTGCTCTGTTAAAAAAAATAACTTTTGACAAAACCTTTTAATTTCATAGGGAGGTAATAATGAGATATTTATCTGTAACAATCTGTTGGCATTCTCCGGCTGTTTGAACAGAATCATACTCTCCATTGATTTGGAAATGCTAATATATCATGGAGAGACAAAAAAGGAAGCAATCCCGCTCACTCAAGTCAAACCATAGCTCCTCTTTTAAGCTCCAGATATTGTTTACACTGTGTTTTGCCCTTGCTTGCTGTCATGCCTCGTGTATCCGTCCCTGCACAATCTTAGAGCGAATCTCACCCAGCAGATTAATTACCGCTTTAATTTGTTTTGCTCTCTCAATAGGGTTATTGTTAATGAACTTCCTTACGCTGCCATTTCCCCTTTGACTGGATTAGGGAAATTATATAACAGCAGCATTGTCCCTACAAGTAACAGCCCGAGGTGGTCTGTCAGTGTCAGCATGCCTGTTTCGCTAATTCAATATACTGTAGTGACAGTGTGGTTCTGCAACGAAGACACGGACACAAAGGTGAAGTTAATGCGTCTTTATTTCATGCCTCTACATTTCATAAGAAAGGACAAACTCTGTAGATTTTTCAATCCCTTTTTTATAATAAAGCATCGTCCCTCTAGTGTTTCCCTCTGTCATAGATTATCTTTCAAAATATAATGCATTATCTACTCTTATGTACAAAGTTTCTCTACCATGTTTGATGTCCTGAAAATTATTCATCACATTAAAATGTTAAGCGAAATGAATACATCAACACTATGTAGATACATGTACATTTTTTTGGACTGGGAATGGGATATTTGCTCAGCAACTTACACAGTTTAATTATCAAGACCACAGAGACTACTGTACTCAAAAATAAAATAAAATAAAATAAAATAAAATTGAGATGTTGCTATTCAAAATATTTATAAATCCCAGAGTTATTGTTTTATTTTATTTAGTTTATTTTACAGAGCTTGGCTTTAATAGTAAATAAAACTCATGACACACAAGTCAAAGGATGGAATCAGCAACTATTTCCTGTTCTTACCTTCAAACTTTCAGCTTTTGGTGTGAGAAAAATAGCGTAGTTTAGAAAAATGAAAGAGTCTTGTAGAAAGCTGTATGTCCACGATGTTGATATGGGTGCTTGATACTTGCTTCAACCCAGCTGGACATGCACTGTGTTGCAGGGGTGTGTAACTGTTGGAGATGATGAGGTGCTAGGATCAGTCAAGGGTCGTGTCTTGGCATGGAAGCGATGGTGTAAACACAACAATCTGAGGATCCCTTGTGCTCCATCTTTTGCGCTCCTTAGTTAATGCCAATATATGAGGGGTTAAGGTAGGAGAGGAATTTCTGCAAAGTGGAGAAAGTGATAAACATGCTGAACTAATTCTCATAAATCATACATGAAATATTTTACTGTCAGCCTTTTCTGGAATGTGAAACTGATCATATCAAGCCACTAAGGAACTGCTTTTTGCTTCTGATTATCTTCCTCATCCTCAACAGCCTCAATTGGTCCAAACTGATTATTTCTCATGCCGTTGCTTGGCAATGCAGGATGGCCAGACATGATGAGATTAAGTTGATAAAGCTGGGATCTGATCTTGACTCTATTAGTCTTCACTGACACAGGCTCTGGGAGCGATGTGGCGTGCTCGCGACGTACCTTCTTTCCACTCTGCAGCTGCTTAGAAGAGACCGCAATCCTTAAGGTTTTCTTTGATGAT
The DNA here is from genome assembly GCF_036321145.2 of Pelmatolapia mariae. Lineage (NCBI taxonomy): Eukaryota > Metazoa > Chordata > Actinopteri > Cichliformes > Cichlidae > Pelmatolapia > Pelmatolapia mariae. Next base: position 28,074,260 of record NC_086244.1, read on the forward strand.
GATGTCTGTCACAGCGTTGAACACAATTTCCACGTTTTTTGTGTCTGTGGCACAAGTCAAGTGAGAGTAGATTTCTTTCACACCCTTCTTCATGTTCAGCTCCAGGAACTGCGACTTGATGTAGTTGCTGGCATCGTCGTATGTGTTGGGGCCTAAAAGAAAGCAATTGATCAGGGGAGAAGGTTCAGAATAATTACTTGTGTTATATGACGTGACAGGTGACGTATTTGCATCGCGGCTTACGTTATAAGTTAATTTTCCATCTTTATTGCTATTTGTGTTCTAGTGCCATGTACCAGTCTGGTTTCCATCTCACTCTATGCCTGACAGATGTGGCCTACTGCTAAATTCTCCTTCTTCAAGCCTGCCACATGCCACAGGTATAACTGAAATCCAAAGCACGCGATCTTACCGTCGTAGTCTGGGAAGCAGATGCTCAAGTGGACTTTCTTGATCTTCTCTTCAAAGAGATCCTTCTTGTTGAGGAAAAGCACGATGGAGGTCAGTGCAAAGAATCTGTGGTTGCAGATACTGTTGAACAGATGGAGGGACTCGTGCATACGGTTCTATAAAAGTTAGAGTGAACACTGAGAGTTACTCACTGACAAGTTTCTTTGTGGTCACTTAGGACTTAGGACTAAGACTCCTTGACTCACCACTTCATCGTCCTCTACGAGCACCATGTCGTATGCACTGAGAGCTCCGCAAAAGATGATGCAAGTCACACCTTCGAAACAATGGATCCACTTCTTTCTCTCTGACCTCTGGCCACCCACATCAAACATCCTGTTCACCACAGAAAGTCAGAACACACTCACTAAGTACCTGTGAACCGCAGAGATTTAAGCTTTAGCCAGTTTCCCAGTGACTCACCTGAAGTGCAGCTCTTTGCAGGAGAACTGCTCTTCAATGATACCAGTTGTTTTGACTCGAGATCGCAGCACATCCTGCTCAGTGGGCATGTAGTCTGCCTTGCAGATTCTGTCCATTTCATTGAGGTAGCTAATGATTCCAGAACAAACAGTACAGCAGTCAGTCTTGGTATATGAAATCATCTGTATTCATAAAGTCTGCATGAGCTGACTCTTTAGATTTACACGTATGACATCGACTCACTAGCCAGCAGAGTCATTGAGCTGGTACTCAGCAGCTCTGTCAAAGGCGGCCTGCACTCCAGAGTCTTTCCACAACTTCTGGATAACATCAGCCAGCTCAGGAGGCATTGTGCCTTCCTCGATAGAGTCTGACAAGTTTTGCAGCTTCTGTGAATCCTCCTGTGGTTTTGTGCACACAGAATAAAACTCCATCAGCATGGACAAAGTGCTTGGACTATTTATAGTGCAAGATTTAATGTCAGTGAGAACTCAACAAGTTTATCATGTCTGGTTTTTATCTCTTAAGTGTAACTTGAGACCTGTCCAGACGATGCGCCAAAATCAATGCCAAGCATCTCCATGCCTCTGATGATAGCCAGAGCAGATTGCAGGATGTTGCCATAGATGATCGCTCTGAACTCCAGTTGTTCCTCTTTTGTGTAACCACCTTGATGCAAAATCCTGCAAGCGAGTAGAAGAGTGGGGGCAGAAGTGTTTTAACTCAGGAAAAAGCTTTCTCAACAATAACTACTTTAACTGAGCTGATGGGCAGAAAGAAAACAGCCGAGAGGGAGAGGGTGCCACCTTGTGGTGTCTTAGTGATCTCACTTTGGTTTCACTGCCAAAGTTTAACCAAGTGCACAAAAGAAGTGGTGACAAATTAGTAAGCGGATGTTTGCCTTGTTAAGCTTTCGTAAAGGGCTTCACTGCAAATGAAACAGACAGAGATTGAAGAGCTTTAGCCAAATGGTCGTATTCCTGACTGATGGGATTAATAAAAACTCCCGAAAAACTCCAAACTCCCATTGTCTACCTGTGACAGTGAATGACTCAAAGCTATTATCAGCACTTATTTTAACGCTTACTTCATTTGTTTAACGATGGTGCTCTTCCCCGACTCACCAGCACCTGTGGAAAAGAGAACAAAGGTTAACATCCTAAATTTCATACCATGAAGATATTTTACTTTGCAAACACAAGACAGTGGGCAGATAAAAACACTAAATGTAAATATATTGCTTAAGAATGCCAGATGCACTGATATATAAGTGAAGAAAATGCAATAGAAGTAGGATGAGAGATGCAAAGTGGAGGAGATGGATTTTAATGTGCATTGATACATCTCTGATGTGTTCTGACTCTCAGTTTCTTGCAAAGCTTTTTTGTTTTAACACAGGACACCGAACTAGCCAAAGCTTAGATAACAGAAGCAGGAACGCCACAGCTCTCATAGGAGTTTTTCCCCCGTGCTAAACTATAAAAAAATTCTCCCTTATTTATTTATTTATTATTATTATTATTATTATTATTAGTATTAGTATTAGTATTATTATTATTTTGAATCTCACCCACTAATGATTAGCACTGAGCTTTTGTCGGCAGACATCACCAAATGTTGGACGTCTGACATAAAAACACTGAAACCAGCTAAAATGACAGCAAGTTGCAGTAAGTACATGCATGCATACATAATGAGTGGCGTGCATTTATGTAAAATTGACTGCAGAAAAGCCTCCCTGCAGATCAGGCTCCCTCCAACACTGTAAGCTAAGTTAGGCCAGAAGGAGTTTATGCGTCACAGGGCACCCAAAGCTGACCGTCTTGCTCCCACTTGAGCCACATCACTTAAGCCGTGGACAGACTTAGTGCTGAGCATTTAAAACCTTTACACATGCGGCTCTAAAGGACGGAAGTTGTTTTTTGTTTTAATTTTTTTTCTTTGTTTGTTTTTTCTTTTTTCTTTTTTTCTTATTTTTTTTACCACCATAAGAAAGTTATTAGCAAGGAAGTCATTGTTTTGCTAATTTGTAACAAGGTACTGACCTTAAGATACATTTTTGTTAGCTCCCAGGATGCACTGAGATATTCCCTGATCTCTCTGCAGCTCATGCGCCCTTGCAATTGCGCCTGCAGGCCCTGCAGTGGCATGAATTTGGCGTTTGAAGAGGTAGTTTGTTGTTTGTTGGTTTTTTTGGGGGGTTTTAAGAAAATACAAATCCACGAAAATATAGAATATCAACAGTGAAATCACAGCCATTTCTAATATGCAAAACTGTTTGGAAAATTTTACACTCAAGGCCTATATTTTGTTGTTACTGAGGGTTTTTTTTTTGTTTGTTTTTTAAGTTACGTTTTTGCTTGTGTATTTTTTGTTTACTTCCTTGATGGCAGAATCATCACAAAATTTGTTGTCAGGCAGTTTTATTACTTACGGACTGAAAAAAAGTTCATTGAGACATCTAAAATGCTTCAGCTGTTACTTTCACAATTTAGCAAACAAGTTGCTCGCTACTGAAATCAGCTGCAAGCCTGTGGAGTTGTAATAAAAACAGAGTGTGGGATCCTCTGTGGTCTTTTTTTTTCTGTTTTCACAATATCCCCCTGAGACCACGTGACGGCTCTCTTCTTACCTGCCCTTACAATCTGATCCATGTGCAGCAGAAGAAGCAAAATCTCTGTAAATCACTTGCAAGTCTATATTAAGTCGCTGACTAGCTTTTCAATCGCAAATGATATTACAATTTAAAAAAATTGTTGTCAGGAAAAAAAACAAACCACTTTCAAGACTAATTTGTACAAATGAACAGCTTAGGTTCCCCCTGTAAAAGCATAAAAGTTTGTCAGTTATTTTTGCTGATTTCTCAGAACAGAACACATTTTATACATTTTGTGCCAGCTGCAAGTCAACAAAGATCTCACCAAGTGGATCTGCACTAAACTGGTTAGTTAATAGGATTGACATATCACTGCCAGGCTGTGATTCATTTAGACCAAAGGCTGTGATCTTTTAAGCACCAATGTCCTTCCATCAGAAGTGAAGAGTCATTTTTAAGTAAAAGTCAGATGATTATTAGTTCTTTTCACCAGTAGATTTCTAAATGCAACATGTTATTTTAAATTCCATGCATATGTATTTACAGATTTCCTTTTTTCTTTTTGAAGATCTTTTCGATAAATGTGAAATTCTGCCATTTTTTGTGACTAATGTATTTTAAACATGATATAATAAGCATAAGCAGGTGGTAAAGAAAGGCGAACATTAGTCTAAGCTTTTGCTTTTGCTCTACTTTTCAGTTATGGAACTTGCAATTTCCAAAATGGCCTTCATCACAGACCTGTGGGTATAAAAGTTCAATCTGCTTTCTTATCTCTCTAATCTCTCGCCTCCCCTGACCTCATGCCAATGAAACAGCTCTAACAGTCCTCGCATCTTTTAATAAACTAAGAGTTTATATATATATATATATATATATATATAGTATATAGTATATGCAATAAGCAGTTTAACACCATCACATGGCTCCTATGCAACACTTCATCAAGACATTTATCTGTACCTGATGACTGCAGGTAAATTAATTTCTCCATTTTAAGGTGTTTTTGTAACGTTACATTCATTATCTTTCACACACCAGTCAGTCTGAAACTAAAAGAAACATTTTTTCTGTGCATCTGTTTAACACTTTGGATCTGCTCTGCAAACCAAAACCTTTGCAGCCAAAGATGGAAAGTTAAAAATTACTTTTTACTGAATCCTCCATGAAAACAGGTAAACCCTGTTGGTCTGAGCACTTCTCCTCTCCTGTAGTCTAGGATGCACAGCACAACTCTATTCGGGAGGTCACTTACCAAGCAGTAATAGCTTGACCGTTTTAGACTCCTTATCAGCATCTTCTTGGAGTTGTTTTTCCAACTCCTTGGACTTTTTGTCCTCGGCGCTGGCTCCTGCACCCATACTTTCTTCCTCCTCAAACTCAAGATCCTCAAGGAAGGAAATTTTGATGGTTGTCTGTGAACAGCTGCAGGAAAATCTGGGTACGACAACTAATCGTTGTGAAAGGCGATTTTCTAGCGGAAGGGGATTGGGAAGGAGGAGTCTGAGGCTTCCGGGCCCTGCTTGATCAGATATGGCTCTCTCAAGGATCAAATGAATTCAGTTGCTCTGGCAAGCAGAGATCCACCCTTTAATTACTTGCTCTTAAAGCCTGACTTACGAGGTGTCTCTTCCTGATTGGCCAGTCAATCCATTTAGTATAATGAGGGCAGTGGTGAATGATGTAAAGAAAATGAGAAAATAAACACATTCACATACTACGCAACAACTGTGTGCATATTGGTAAAATTCACTATATAAATAAATTACCTTGATTCCACAACAATGGAGTTATTATGGCAGTGGGTAATATATTTCATCTCAGATACAAGATTCTGTTGTATCTGTAATATCTACTTACTGATGTGGTAACTATGTTTAAATACTCTGAGTAGACAACGATTTTACTGTGATGTTTTTTTTTAAACAAATGTGTAGTTAAATGTGTATTTCTTTTCCTCCTTGCAGTCCTTCCTGCCTGTTGGACTCTTTACTCTGGGTCACATGGAAGAAGCAGGGAGGGGGAGCATTAAAGTCTTATAAACTTCTTATAGTTAAGACGTTTAAATCCCAGGTGGTGTGGTACCTGCTAAATACAGCAACTGTCACTGCACTATGCTCTTCAGTGGGGTCTCAGTGAAAACGTACGTTCCTTGTTACATAATCTGTGTGTGTGTAAAGGGGATCTGACACGCTTTAAACAATCTGAGAAATGTTCCTGCGGGATACCCTGAAGAAGAGCTGCGATGATACTGTAGGTGCAGTTTCTGGAGGATTGGAGGAATTGATTGATGATCCTTGCAGGGCTGATGGTTTGAAGTCAATGAGCCAAGTATTCAGCACGTGTTACGTCCTCACCCTCCATGTTAGAGGACTTAAACTGGGACACCATATTTGAGGTTACTAGTTCAATTAGAAGACTGAGTTTAGACTCAGACACCAACAAGGTGCTTAAAAAGTTGACTGGTTTTCTAAAATTTATCGCCCTAAGAAAACATGAAAGCTTCATTTCACCTTCTTGCTTTGGATCATTTGATTTCAGATGGTGTTCTTGTGACGATAATTAGGCCCCGCCTCTTCCTGAGTGTGAGCTGGGACAGTGACACTAGTTCAATAAAATCCATCAAAGATCAATCAGTCTCTGATATTTAAAAAAAAGAATAACTTCAGTATATTTAACGAACATATGTAAAATTTTTCCTTCGCACTATGACTATTTTCTGTCTTCTGGTAGCGTTTATGAGTGTCACACTCCAAAGTCTTTTTTAGCATCATTTTTTCTTTTAAAACCCACTTTGAGGATCAATATCATGACATATGTCATAACCTCAGTGACAACTCTACATCAATTTAATGTCTATGCAGAAGAGAGGTGCTGGTACTGTGGATGTTTTCTCTGTTTTCTAATAAGTCAGGAAAAAAAACATTTTTAAAAGTGTATTATGGGTCTATTTCAACATGTGGTATATGTGACTGGTCACAATACGTTGCAGCATAAGGTCTCATTTTGGCCGGCATTAATAACTTTCTAATATAGTCATATGTTACATGCAAATGCTGATCACACTGAATGTGGATGTTTTAGTTGATGTAATCATATAATCATCATCAGTTTAAAGGCACTGGATTTATTTCGACAGGAAAAAAGGTATAATCTTCCTGTATTCACCTATTCCCTATTACCTACTCAGTGTACTGAGGCTCTTTGAAGTCACTAACGTGTGTGTGTGTGTGTGTGTGTGTGTGTATTATGTTGAGATGATGGGTAACAAGAAATGGTCACGTTTCACTTCAAATGTGTAACATTTAACTGAAAACAAGTACAGGTAATAAGTGAAAGTTTACTGACGATCGATTTGTTTGTACTTTTAAAATAATCAGTTTCCTAATCTGACATATGATTTTGTAAAATACATCATATCCATTGCATATAAGTCCTATGATGTGTGTCTTTTACTTTTATGGGCACTACAGCCTGCAACATGCTGCACAAAACTCATCCTACAAGCCTGTAACATGATAAATCCTTATGCCTGCAGCATTATCATATGCATGGAATAACAGCAGTTCTAAATAATTAAGTACGATAAAGTAATGTTTATATTTACTGTTACATCAGTCAACTATGCACTACTTTGACGGGCACTGCACAACTTTTCAGACAAACTCGACAACTTCACTCGCAAGATATTGGCATGAAGAAGAATTAATCAAGTGATCTTTATAGATATATGCTGTAAATAATATATTCATATAAAAGAAAGGTATTCTCAGTGATTACAAGCACTCTATTTTGTTTTAAAAAGTTGTAACAAAAAACTGAATGCTCAGTTAATAAATAAGTAAATAAAATGATAATAAATTTATGAAAAATGGCTGCAGAGCAGGTAAAAAACCCTTGTTTGTCACACTTCCATCGGCAAAACCAGAAGAATTAAAAAGCATGTTAAGTCAGAATTTGGAGAGTATTTGTGTTCGTATTAAATAAATAATTAATATTTAATGATTAAAACTAAAACCTGTGTGAACTTCACACGCACAAAGACTAAAACTTCATATTACAAGCACCAAGTCATATTAAATTACAAAATATTATTGCGTCACTGCCATTAGATTGTGGCTGACCCAGGATCAGTTTTTCCAACACCCTGCTGGTTCACCAGGTGTGGTGATGCTAAAGTGTCATGTAAGTGCTTAATCACAATGACACAGAAATATCTGGTAGTCAATTTACAATAATTAGAATAAACGATGTCCTCATTCTTGTCTAGTGTGTGATTGTAAAACACCACAAAGCTGCCAGATGGAGTGATTACAGGTGCGTTTGTTTGATGTGTTCAAATTAGTATTACATTAGCAGGTAGTCCGGAGTCTGTTCAACACCCAGCTCCTGCTAGACTACACCAACATCTGCATCACTGCATAAAGCTTTTTCATTAAAACAATACATACATGGATATGTATAAATATAAAGGACAACTTGATGTGTATGAATAGATTCGTAAGGTCTGCTTAATTTTACCCTTGAGCTGTAAAAGTTGCCAGTACTGCCAGTATTTTTTAAATGTATATTTGCAGCTTTTTTGAGTTTCTTCTAAGTTGGGCGGGTTTAATGGAACTTGAATATGTTCTTCCGTCAGCACAAGGTCCAGTTCAGTGACGTCAGGGTCAAATAGGCTCAGCAGGCAACTAAAGGATTGACAGAGAGTATTTGGAAAAGTGTGACCTGTGAGTGATGATCCTGCAGAAGAGGCAGATTTCTTTGTAGGATGATGAAAACAAAATCATCACACACAATTCTTGCTATACTTATAAAATGCTCGTGTCTTGTTTTGAGTAATTATTTTCTAACAAGAGTCAAATTTAAGCATTAAATCCCATCTAAGAAACAAGAGACTCTATATTGTTGTTTTGCTAATTATGCACTCTGTATCCTCAATCAGTGCATCAAAAAACAGCACTTAGCCCATACTGCTACTCATGTCTGCACCATGTCAGCATCCAGTTTTGTCCTGAAAAATTATACTATTATTGTTCTCCTTACTGCTTGCAGTTCTGTGCTTGAGATTCAAATGGATGACTGCTTCCAAGCAGGCTAATCGCAGTGGCACATCTATCGATGGGGGCCAATCCCATTAAGCTGGAGAAGGTGTAGCCCTGCTTTGTGCTCAGTACCTTCATCTCTGATCTGTTGACGAGATTACTCGCAGAGCCTCAGATCAACCTGAGAGTAGGAGTGTGCTATGTTACATCATAGTTCAGAAAGGGTGAAATATGAAGCAGCTTTGCCTCTCTTTAATTTGCCTGATTGAAACTTTGCCAACATCACAGTTGCAGATCATTTTATTATTATTTTATGGCATAGATGACAAAGTTCCGATTTTTCTTGGTAAATCTGTAGCTTTGGATTGCAGAGCTCCAAACACAAACAAACTTGCCAAATAAGCAGGCAACTAACAGGATCAGAGACCTCTGTGAAATTGGCCATGTGCTCTTAAAACCTTGGAGAAATCTGATCGCTCTCCTGATAGGAACACACGAGCATGTAATTTGTAATGAATTGTCTTTACTCTCCTGAGTGTGAAATCCTCTGCAGGATCCATTACAGGAGGTTCCACCCACTGATGAGCTCATGAGGTTGAGTCTACAAGCTTTCTCACAAGCCTGCAAGAAAAATAAGTGAACTCCCACTCATGACACTGGGAACCGTGTCATGATGCACAAGATGGTATAGTAATCCTCATTGATGAGCAATAATGCAGCAAGCTTTATCTCTATAGAAATTGTATTAATTTATCTTTTAAGTGTGCTCTATGACATTTTACATAGAGAGATTTTTTTTGCAAACTTGCATGTATAAATGAGAAAGTCATCTCCTGACTATTCCCCCCCCCCCCCCCCCCCCCCCAACACACAGACACACAGCTGATCCTATGCAGTTTTTATGGCTCATAGCTCATGTGTTTACATTTATTGTCTGAATATGTAGATAGTCTATAGTTTTGCCTTGCCTATATAGTTTTTGTTTACATTTGTTTTGTATTTTTGAGATCAAATTTATTGTAAATATCTAGTGTGTGTCTGTGTTTATGTCATGTGATGCATTGGCAACACATGCAGGGAGCATACTGGGATACTGAGCCTCGCTGTGACATTAAAAACATCCTGATCCAGTTCCTCTGCTTAAACTCATGGCTGTTTGGGTGTGTCGTTGCAGTATCGATGGAGGCTAGATCAGTGCATGACAGACAGATTAGGAAATGATACAAAAAGACAGCAAAGGCTTTCTCTCTGAGTGCTGTTCACAGCATTAGTAAGACACATGGTGTGACCAATAACTTCCCCTAAACTGTACAACTGTATAACAAAGTTGGCTTGTAAGGTGGCACCTCCAACAGCTTTGTTTGGCTATAAAACATCCCATCATACATGACTGTGTGTGCTGTGGGCTGTTTTTTCAACATTACAAAAATAATGAAAGAAGAGCTGATACCAACAAGAACAAGTAAATGTTTCAAGAAAGCTTCTTGGGCTCTCTATTAGAAAGCTGAATGGGAGCAGGACGTTTCTAAATACGCCACCAAAAAGGACAAAGTGACTTAGGGATGTGAAGCTAAATGTCCTAGAGTGGCTTGTTAGAGCCCTGACTTTAAGCCAACTAAAAGACTGTCTATGTGTGCAAAGCCAGTAGACAGGGATGCCTGCAGTTAAATTTGACTGTACAAAATAATATCAAGTTGGACAACTAATTATGTCTCAATGCAGTTTTTCATTGTTTATTTTTTACCCCCCTCCCACCTTGAGCAAAGTGGGCAAATATAGCTGGAAGAAATATATTCTGTGAGTGTTGAGTTCAGTCTGTGTGTGGGAAAAATTATACTTTCAATTTTCGAGTTTCTGTATTAAAAACAGTCTGCTGTTTTTTCTTGCCCTTCGAGCAGTTTCACCACGGGAGGGCGCTGACTACAAAGTGCACCTTCCTCCTCTTGCAGGCATCAATTATTGTGCGTCCAGATCAATTCAGGTCAAATTTTATACACTTACAAGTCAAGAAACGTGCATCAAACATCGGCTTGCCACAGAAAGCTAAAACTAAGCTGTTTTCCGGCAACATAAAAAGAGGAAATCTTATGACACCCCTGTTTCAACCAAGGTCTTGATTATTGTCAGCAGTAGTTACACGCTCAAGGATGAAGGAGAAACAGAAAAGACTTCCAGCTGTCAGAGTTTTCCAGCTGTGTTTATAGACAGACCTCATATTCGACTGTGTTCTATAATCAGAAAATGTTCAATCCTATTATTCCTGTACCAATATGAACATGACACATTTTCTGTCGGTTTTCTGTTTCTGTGTAATGATGTGAATTAAAATATAGTACACTGACGTCATGTAAATCCCTCTTTAATCGTACACAACGATTTTCCTCCCATGTGTTTTTTAGTATAATGCATCAAACGCGTTCACTAAATGTGCTCTTTTTAAAGCTTCCCTTGAGCAACCCAGCAAGTTGTTTTCCAAGAAAATAATTCACCCCACCTCAGGGTGCTTTGTTACTGCTGTCTCTAATCGCGCTGCCTCGCTGGCTTATAAGAGATGAAAGTTACAATAATCAAGTGATAAAAATAAATGGGGTGATAAATTTTCATACACCAAATGTTTTCCTGGCTCCAGCTTCAGTTAATGAGGATTTGCTGCTTATGTGACAGTAAATCGAATTTATTTGGTGAAAACGAGTCATTGCGAGCCTTACACTGGGATTCAAGCTGTTTGGTGACGTCACCATCAGCATGACATTAAGGTTTGAAGTTTTTATATTATTCTCCTGAATGAAAATAGGCACTTAAAATTGTTTCGCAACAAAGATATGAACTCTCTTTTACTGCTTAACTTTAAAACAGTCGTGCTGTGGCGAATCAACAATGGCGCAATTAAACTTTCTCATAATACCCATGTCATTGTGCTGACTACGTGGCACCTGAAAAAATAGTCTGGGTTAAACTGAAATAGGAGTAGATGAAAAATGGCCGTTGTCTGTCAGAAATTACATGACAATCCACCTAAAATGAGAGATACCAACATCCTGATGATGATGTTTAAGAATATAGGCGTGTTTGTAGAAAATGTTATCTCTCACAAGTTAAATTTGGAGTGTTTTACCAGCGACATTTCCCTCTAGTCCGAGGATCTTTTTGACCTACGTCGAAGAGTCCATTTCCTCTGAAAACAATTGAAGGACTGCGCGGACTTCGCGCGTCTCTCTTTCCCTGCAGTCTGCAAATAAGGACATAAATCCGAGCAGAGTTTTTACGGTAATGGTTACAGATGCTACCCTACACTAAGTGTAATAAATATTTGTATATTTTGTGAAAAGAAAAATCCCACTATTCATCTTAATAATGAATGTTTAATTCATTACTTGGTCACTGTTCACGTGAAATTGAACTCTGACTTGTGAAAGCCCTAAACAGCAGAGACTGCGAAGATAACAGGTGGTTTGCAAAAACAGAGTGAGTAGAATTGACTTTTACTACTTCAGTTTTGCTATAACCACAACTTTTCACCTCGCTTGCTTGCCCACATTTAGATTTGTGGTTGCTATGGCAACAGCAGGACTGCGCAATGGTGCTGAGCGTTGTTGTACTCGGTGTGCATGTAAATGCGTGTCTGCGCATGGCGTGCTGGGGGTGGGTCTCTCCATCACACCCCCATCCTCCATCAGTGCTGCAGCTCAGGCACGGGAGTCTTTCTGAGGGGGCGGGGACTGTTCCGATGCAGAGGGATGCTCCGCAGCCCCACGCTGGTTCAACCAGTCTGGAAATCCCTGCTCACATCCACATAGCACGCGCATATACACACACTCACACACGGATACGCTGACTGGCACCGACTCCAGCATCTGTGCTCCATCCCTCCTCTCCTCTCCTGTCTGTCCCCGGTCTCCTCTCTTGTCCTCTCACTGTGTCTCTTATCGCTGCTCCGTCAGCCGCAGCTCTGACTCACTCAGCTCTTCTTTTCCCAATTTGAGCCAGCAAGACCCGGGAACATGTCCTCCAACCTGACCTCCGGGAACTCAGCTGGGGGCACAGGGGCCAAAAACAAGCCCTTGTCTCCCTTCAGGAAGAGGGGAAGCCTGCAGTACGCAGCCAGCACAGGTGAGTGGTGGCAGACTGTAACTGCAGAGGGAGGACGGTTTGAGCATCCTGATCTTGTAACAGAAGGAGGAATAATATGATCTGAAGCCAGGGGGATTAGCCCTGTACTATGCATATTTAGGTGAAATTTGATTATTTTATTTTAGAAAACAAGAAAAAACTCATGAAAGAAGAATCTTTGGTAATTACTTTTTCTTCGTAAGTAGTTGGGAAATGCAAACCTGTTGATTAGAGCAGTGCAGCAGAGGATGCTTTGGATGCTCTGCGGGGGATTTTGCCTTCATACCCTGCAGTTTAATGTCAGCATTCTGGCTTCTAGTTTTGCCCTTCACCTCTTATTTTCCAGCTTCATTTTAGAACACACACAACATGCATCAGCTGGATCATCCAAAGTAGATTTACAGTATGACCGGCTGCTGCTGTATGGAACGAATTTGATGTTGCGTAACTTGTTGTTGTCAGGTGAAAACTGATGTTTTGCCTGTTTTAGCCTAAAGGATTACAGGCTGTTTGACAAGTTGGAAGTGGTTTGTATTGTTGCATACTTACGAAACATATTGCATGCAGTGAAAAAAAATATTTTAGTCCCTGTACAGCATGTATAATTAGTCTTCTCCTTTAAGAAACGGGATAGGATGCTTAGATAAACAGCAACAGCGGTGTTTTTCACTCAGCCCCATGGTGGTATGTAGCCTGCAGAGAATATGTAGGTTGGTACCTCAGGACTTGATCCCCCACTGAATGAGAGGATTAGCCTCCCTTCTGATGTATGCACACGCTGGTCAGGCTTTCACTGAAACTACAAAGAGTATACAATGACCAAAAGATCAAATAGCAGCTATTTCTGTTCATTAGTCTTCTTTGAAATGCAAAATGTGTTCATTCAGTTACAGTTACGTCATGCAAATGATGATATAATGACAGATCATACTTAGATCTTATGAGTTGTTTAAAAGGAATCAAACACCTCAGTGTCATTCAGAACTATAGTCAGTCTTTGCTGGTCATCTGTTTTTCAGAGAGAAAGAAAAATACGCAAATATTAAATCATTTCACCCCACTGCAGGTTTTTGATTCAAAAAAATGAACTGAGCCATAGATAACTGTATTTAAATAGAAGAAGACATCCGAGTCTCGATGTTATTTCATTTGGAGGAAGTAATATAGTCTTTCCTCACTGGAATACATTTGAGAGTTTGGTATGACATAATGCACGCACAACATGTTCTTAAAAAATATACTACGTATTTAAAAAAATCTCCTTCAGATAGGTCATGTCACCACTGGGGATAGACAGCAGCATGCTATGACGTTATGATGACTCGCGAGGTAGTTAGGGATTGATTTTCAACCCTGACAATAAATGCAATAGCAGGAGGTCTGAGGGATTTGTCAGCCCCCCTTCCTTCCAGTCGAAATGCTCCCTGTAATTATCCTCATTTACTGCTCCAAAATTGCCTTCTTGTTGGAAGAAATCATTGAAGAGAAGCAGCACTGGCAGAAACAGGAAGCGCAGGCTGTCTCTGCCCAATACAGATTCAGTACTGAAGCCTCCGGGGTTTGATTTAGAAAGTCTCCACAGAGGCACATTAGGACAACATCACATTTTATGTTGTTAAAGCATCCAGGGAACCTTCTGAGTAAGCAAATATGACATTTAAGTGACTCATTTTTTTTTTGTTTTTTCAAAAGGACGCCCTCTAGTTCACACCACTACAGTACACTGCAGTCTGTATAAGATGAAGTAAAAATAAAAACAGGTTGCAGGTTAGCGAGAGTGTGACTATATTAGATGTTCTATTTGAAGAATTACTAAGGTTTTTAATAATGCTGCAGCTGCTTATTAGAGATCATAAATCCAAGATTGTGTGCTCGCTGCTCTGCTGAATGGTTGTTTAAGCTGATATTCCCCATGCTGGAAGAGCTTTTATCTTATTAAATCCAGCAGAGCGGAATAAACAGAACTAAATGAATCTCTCACAGCTTAAATTTCTTCAAGGGTTGTAAAACCTCTGTACACATAATACCCTGCACCATGTCCATCAGGCAGAAAGGCTGTGGTGTAGCATATGCTGTGCAGTGAAACTCTATAACAATGTGCAGGATTTGTGGAGCGAACCTCGGCAGAGAGAGAAGCAGTAGGTGAATCACTTCTGTGGCTGTGAAAGAGCCAGTGCCGATATTAGACTGACACCCACTCACCAGTTTGGCTAGTCCGTGCTCTGCGCTGTGTTCCACTTGTTGAACCACTTAAAACAGTGCAAATAACATGTAGCAGTGGATGTTTATTCACAGATTCGCAATAATTGATTAGCTATCGTTATCTTCAATACAGCAGCTGTCAGATAAATGCAGTGAAGGGTCAGAGTTGGGGCTGGAAAAGGCATTCTAGCACTTTGGAAAGGCAGAACAGCATAAAAAAATAAATATCAAACACAATTTCAAGTATTACAAAATTCTAATTGGTCGTTCATACAGTAATGGATCTTTGACACACTGTACTTCGCCCACATCTCGATCACACCTCCTTCGGATGTGTCACGCCTTGTCATCATTGCATGTCACATAAGTCAGAGTCTGTGTCATAAACTACAGTAATGACCCGAGAGAGGTCCTGTAATGATGCCATTAATGATTGACGGAGGCAGCGATGGTGCCCACCCCAACACACCTTCAGCTGATAACCTTCAGTCAGTCACTCCTCATGTCCATCCTCAGTCTGTGCTGCAGGCTAGCTGTTGGTATACCTCTTACTTACATGAACCAACTTATCTGGCCCCATACGGGTCTCATGGACTTGTGCCCTCGGGGTGGGACCATCGTTTCAAAGGATATTTGCACGTACTTAATAATGTGGTGCTACGAGGGGTATACTGCAGAGTCCTCTGATGTCATCTGCTGTTTGCAGCACATTGATCTGTGGAGAGTTGTCTTGTTTGAAAGGTACGGTGCCAGCTACTACAGATATATTCTTCAATAGAAAGACTAGAAAGCATCTAGTTGCTAAAATATAGATAATATTTTCAGTGGTTTGTGTGACACATTTAGAGGAATCTTTGTTTATTTTAAGTATTTCCTTTTAATACAGCTTTCTACTAGAGCAGCAGAGATAAGTGAGTAATTAGCAGTAATTACGGTGCTTAATAATCTTTTCTGTAAGGAAATAGTCCTAACGTAAAAGCTTCAACATGGAAAGCAAAAATATTTTCTTGATTCTGAAATTATCCAGATCAGCTGAGTATATTTGGATTTGAACTGTTGGGATTTTCATGCCAATCATGTCAAAATAACCCTTGCAAATCATCGGTTTAATTCATGATTGAAGAATGAATGAAAACACATCTTTATATAAAAATATGAGGCATTGCTATAATTGAAAATGGTGAATAGATAATTGTTACAATGTCTCATTTAATCTAGATTAATCTGTAATGAAATGTATAATTATCAAAGCATATTAACAATCAGAGAGGCACTCTTCAACATATTGATGTTTTTTTCCATATTGATCCTCGGTGCTAGTTTTTGTAGAATGACACTTTTCAGGGCTTTGATTAATCAGTGTGTGACTCTGTGTTCGACCATCAGAGGGAGTCTGGTCTGAAGTAAGTGTTGTTTCTCCGAGGCCTCAACAATTTGATTAGACCTCTTGAAAGCAATTTGGAATCTGAGTGCCTTGAAAAAAGAAAAGCATCCTTTTAGTTTGAGAGGCAGAGTGATAATTTGCTGGTAGTTATATGGACTTTTCAGTGCTCTACTTTGTTTGACGGCATCATGTTTGAGTCTGGAGCTTGAAAAGAGGATACTTTTTTTGCAGTATGGTATAATGATGGCCAGAGTGCTTTTAAATCAGAAATTTGTTGTAGTCCAGTACAGCTGCACAGACAAACTCTATGCAAATTACCTGCATCAGCAGCATCACATGTAATTTGTTATGAAGAAATTCTGACTGGCCCTGCGACCAGCTGGCGACCTGTCCATGGTGTACCCCGCTTCTCACCTTGTGGTACCTGGGTCTGTTCCAATCAATGTCTTATTTTTTTTCACAGGTAACTGCAGTTTATTCCTCACATATGTTTCTGCTGCTAAAGTAAAGAAACGCACAATTTACTTCATTTCAGTCACATTTTCTGAACTCTTTTCTGAAGTTCAGAAAATGTGAGCTATTATTTCATTTGTTCTTTTTTAGATGTTAAATCTGTTCCAAGCGAGAATAATGGCTCCTGTATCATTTGTAATAAAAAGAAAGCATAGATAAAGAGTCTAAGATAGGGACTGAAAAGGTAGGAATTTCTTTTACTCAGCTCTGAGTTTAGACAAACTGAGCTGAATAATATTGAGCAAGAGAAGATAAGATGTTTGACGCAAGCACTCACTTTTTAACATGATACAGATTCAAGTTTCAAGCCACATAGAGTTTTGTTTATGAGCCTTAATTGTGTTTCAGACACAAAACAAAAGCATAATGCACTAAAATCTTTATATATATATTTATCTATATATATATAGATATATATCTATATATATAAACTGGGACCTTCACCACCTTCACTGCATTTTCACCACATTTTTACAGTGAGATCCACATTGTTGCTTGTTATCCAGCTCAAATTTACATTTATTACAAAAGTATATCAAAAAAAGTAAAGAGCTTATTCAGTGGATTATTTTCCAAATGTTTAATATTTTGAAATCAGGCTGTAGAAATGCGGGTCATTGTGTTACTGAAGAATAATTTCAAATAGCATATGCATAGTTCTGTGATTGGGAATACAGTCGCAGACCTGCAGCGTGTTATGTTGCTGCAGCAACCGTAATGGGGACAACATAGCTGGCCCTTTAATTTCATTCATGTGAGAAGAGAAGGAGGCAGGTTGCATCTATCGGACAGGCATCTCTCTCACACTGCTACTATTCAGCGGCAAAAAAAAGAGAGAGAGAGAGACAATGACGTCTCAAACCTTGTTGCTGAGACAGCACCGCTTTACTCACACACACTGAGGACACAAACATCCTGAACACATGGTCCCCTCAGCAAAATACAGCATGGACTATAAGGTAGACAGGAGCGGGGGGGTTCTTGTTGCAGTAACTCATAGCAGTAGTAGCGCACATCCTCTGGTAATGTGCGCCATCTCCCCCTGCCTCCTTACCCTCCCGTGGTACGTTCCAGATAGATGTCAGAGGCATTCAAATGAGGAGGATCAGCTCCAGAGGCAGCTAGTGCAACGACAGCTGGCCTGAACCAGGAGGCAGACAGAGCAGAGGGGGGGGGTCACATACTGGGATGTGAAGGGGAGTTCATGGATCTGCTGGACCAGCTCTTTGTATGTATGACAGGGACAGATTAAGCGAGCAGAGGGTATGACTGTTTGACTCTGTTAGTGCATTGATGTGAAAGCATACGTATGCGTGTGGGGGGTTTTCATTTTATTTTGCCAGTTTTGACATTTGACTGTTTGAAGTGTTTCTTTCTTGTTTCTCGCCATCCCTCTGTCCTTGCCATCACATTTAACCCATCTTAAAAGGACAGCAGACGCCATCCTGGGCCATTTGCTGTTTGGCATGCTCCATCTCCCTGCCAGGACAGCTTCTCTCTCCCTCTCTCTGTCTCTCTTTCCTCCCTCGGCCCTGCTAGCTGCTGGTTAACACAGGCTCTGAGGAGGCAGGTACGCTCCACTACCCTCATCCCTTGCAAAAAAAAAAAAAAAAGCCCAAATAACCCTTTCGCTCTCCTTCTTTTTTCCTTTCTTTTTTTCCCAATCACTGCCACTCTCCTCTGCCTGTCCCTTGATGGCTTTGTGTAACAGCCCTGAGCAGTGCTGTCTTTAGTGCGCTGAGAAGAATGTGTGTCGATTGATTGTCCCAAAAACTGCTTTTCTCGCGTCTTTTGAGAGTGCTCTAAAGGTGCAACCGTGCAAAGAGAAGCAGCCAGGATCGATAAATTGAGCTACGCCTCCAACTGCAAGACCCTGCAGAAATTTTTTTTTCAAGTCTAGTGGGCATTGAGCCTTTTATAGTTTTGGTATTGCTTTTCTTTATGGTTCAACTGAGAAGTCTGACAACAGTAAAATAAATACAGAGAGGAGATTTGTGAACATGCAGTTTGTGCAGCTGCAGAGACTAAACCATCACTCGGCATAGAAGAACTTTCAGTAATGAGAGATGGCGGCTGATTGATGCATAGCTGGAAAGCATCCTTTTTTTTTATATGACCAGGAGACTGCCCATATAAGTGGTGAGTCGCCAAATTTGGTCATTTAGTTACGCTGAAGTGGTAATCTGCACCCATCGATGAAAAACAACTGAAACAGTGGTTCCGAGACTATCCAAATTTACTCCCCTGACTTATTAATTATACTTGTCCATCACCAGTAATCCTGCCGTCTCAGCAGTGCTGACACATGTGCGCGGTGAGAACATACGGCTTCCACTGAGAGAGATTTGCTACAGAGGGTGTGAGTCACTGACATTTTTTGTGAGCTGAAAGCTGCACAGTCAGTGGAAGAAGGTAGAAAGCATTTGGTGAAGCATGGCCTGTGTGGTTGTAGACACAAAGAGGGGAGGGTGTAGAGGTAAAAGACAGTCAATATACAAATATCACCATCCTGTAATCTTAACTCTAATCGGTCAGGGAATATTAACGCTCTTTGGAAAGTTTTATTCCTGTACAAGGTTGAGGAAAAAAGCAGCTCCAGGAGTAGGTTGACTTCCCAGTTATTGTTGCATCTGTGGTGACTTTTTACACCATGCTGTAAAACTTGAGCTGGAGCTGGGACCTCTCCATGCTCTGTATTGCTACTGAAATATTCATGTGGTGGAAGTCTCTCTGCAAGCTGATACTATCTGACCTTGTTTTGAGGCAATATGTAGTGACGAGCTGTGAGAGAGCATGTGAGCTGCGTTGTCTCATGTTCAAAGTGTTTTTTGCTCTAACACATGTGGTAGAGCCTGGAGACACTTTAATTTGTTTTAATCGGACCCTCATGCACCTGCCTCATAGTGCATTAAAAGCTTCAGCCTGCCAGATTATATATAGTTTAAAGGCAAATGAATTATGGCTGACTTTAATTTTTGAGTGGTTTGCTCTTCTGTTGGGGGATGAGTTGTTATGCAACCATTGATGCTACTGATCCAAATATAGCAACCATTAGGGGATTAGCTTGGGGTCTGGTAGGCTTGGCTAGGCGCTGCTCTATTGTGGCCCAGCATGCATGTCTTTGCCACTGGTCACCTCCCGCCCTCCGCACAAGTGTCCGCTGTAATCATGATGATTTTGATGTCTCCCAGAATAACAGCAGAGAAATATCTTAGGCAACCGCTACGTTTGACAGACTTGCCCTTTCTTAATAGCAGAGAAGCGTCTATGTGTGACTTCAGTTTTCAGCTGAGATTGAAGCATCGCAGCATTTTTTTAGTGACTCAGCCCTGCTTTTGGAAAGAGGAAGCTGACTTATATGAGCATCAGTATAATTTCTTATTTATATAAATGATTTATTATATATTTATATTTACATTATGAATAGAGCTGCTACTAACAGCTATTTGTATCAGCAGTTAGTGTGCAGTAAAAACTGTCAAAATAGTGGGAAATTATAATTATGGCTTCCAAACTCAACCTGAAGTGAGTATAAAGTACTTAAAATATTAGCTTTCCAATATTGAAGTATAAATATTTTATGAATATTAAAATATCCAGTTCTGTGTGGCATTTTTATGTTTTCACTGTGTCTGTGTGCGGCCTCTCTGGATATTCTTCCCATAGTCCAAAGTTAAGCATGGGGTCATGTCTCTGTGTTAGCCTTGTACCAGACTGGTGACCAGTCCAGGGTGTACCCTGCCTCTTGCCCCATGGTAATTGGGATATGCCCCAGCATCTGGCATCAACAAGGCATCTCATTCAGAGAACTGCAGCTCACTGGATGTTTTATCTTTTTTGAATAATTCTCTTTAAACACTTGAGATGGTTGTGTGGGAAAATCTCAATAGATCAGCAGTTTCTGTAATACTCAGGTAGTCTGGCACCATCAACTGTGCTACCTTCATAGTCATTCCAATCAATTCATGCTTGCATGCCAACAAATTGGCCAACTCAAAGCATTTGAGTTGGCCGATTAGATATTTGCATTAACAAGCAGTTAAATCGGTGTTCCTAATAAAGTGTCTGGTGAGTTTATAGTTATGCATAGTGACTCTAACCAAACAGATTGTTAATAAATATGCAAAAAAAAACAAAAAACAGCTTTACAACTTTCACTTGAGGCTAATTTTGCCTTGTTTGTTGATAGCACTATGATGAAAACTTAAACTGGACTGAACCTGCTGAGTGTGTAAGCAGAAAAAAAAAATCTTCAAAGTGACATAGAAAAGAAGATTTTACAACCATTTATGTTTAGACTTTCCTAGCACTGATGTGTATTTCAGAGAGGAAACTATGCAAGATGATTCTGTGCATCTCCTAAATCAAATGTAACTGCTTTTTAATAAATATATATCAAATATCAAAGATCATTCTTCAACACAGTTCAGTAAAAAATGATATTTTTTATATGAAATTTGAGTTAAACTTTAAAATTCGCTCCTCATTCAACTATTAAAGGGCAAAACATTATCATACTCAAATAATTAAGAAAAAAGTTTGCGTTTCTCATAATGATCTGAAAAACCTTTTAGCCAGAAATACTGTGCTTGTTTTGACTTTACTCCCTTGTAGTCCATGTGAGTGGGAGTGGGAAGCGCTGATTGGACGGTGTTAAGCAGAAGGTGATAAACTGGTGGTGAGTTGTGGTCCAGCCAATTATTTTACCACCATCTCTCTTTATAGCAGTCATTTCGCCTACTTCACTGAGTGTTTTTTTTATTAAATAAATTTTAATGAAGCTTTTTGTGAAGTGCTAATTGGCCCAGTTAATTGGCCTCTCTGGTCTCCTTTGCTTTCTCCAAGGAGCAGGCATGCTCAGACATGCTGCGTTAAATAAGTCAAACTTGAGTGCAGACTTTAAGTATCAAACAGTGCGCCCTCTTTGACCTTCTTGTGTGTATGGTCTATAAATGCTGACGGACAACAGTCTCAGTGACAGCCTAGCATGCACAGGATGAAATATTTAGCAGGATGATGAATATTTCAGTGGTAGGTGCATCGTTTCAAGGGGAAGATTAATATCTGTCTAAATATACACCGAGAGGGGAAAGTGCGATCTCTGTTTTCTTTTGTGCTATAAAAAAACAGTTTCCACTCATACCTCTTGTGTCCTAAATCTTTGAATGTCAAGAACCAGCCTCCTTTATTTTCTCCTCTTCAGCTTCCCATGACAACAGGGTTTGTATAAAACTCTAGCCTTGCAATGGCAACAATGGCTTGCATCAGTCGGTGTATGTGCTGATGGGCTCTCCACCTGAATGGCTCATTGTGTCTGAAGGCACAAACAGCCACTGAGCTCAGACCTCCACTGCTGTGTGAAGAGGAACAACAAGCTTCTGCAGATTGTTTTGGTGACTTTGAAAAAGTTTTACAAGCAATCCTATCAGTCCTAACATGCAATATTAAGAGTAAATTACACTGAATCGATACTTTTGCTGGGTGAATAAAAAGCTTTTAGCAGTGGAGCTTCCCTGACTGAGATGTGCTTTTTTCAATTTGTAACAATGCATTACCTCATGCTCAAAAGCTTTTTAACGAACCACGAAAGCCACCGAAACCATTATAATTTGATAATTCTGAGGAGCCTAGAAAAAAGTAAACGTCTTAGACTCTGACAGTAAATCTTTAAATCAAAGTGAGTAACACTTTATAACAGCCCGCAACTAAGGCTAAAATTCCCCTGTAATTAAATGGACATTCAGTGTGTTTCATTTGAAGTCAAAATGTAATTATATTTGCATAATAACAAAGAAGTCAGTGTTTTACAGTAAACAAAGAAATAATTATACTGTAAATAAATGTAAGTACTGAGCATGTCATTTTTAGTACTTCGTAATTTCCCGGTAATTTAGTGGAAAACCAAACATTATTGCTCCATCTTTTTGGGGTGCAGGCTGTGTTATGGAGTAGCATAACCTTGCCTAACTTTCAGGTATTTTACAGAATGGGAGACAAAAAACTTTAATGTAGGTAAATTTAAGTACAACATAACTCATTTTAAAATTTTATGTTTCTTAGTCATTTTGAAGGAAAACAATATTTCCAATCCTACATTTATGATGCATAATGATGTTTCTATTGTTCAATTCTTCTTTTTTACTTATGATGTACTTAAAATTACTTACATTATAATATGTGCCTCCTTAGGCAAGTTTAAGCTACTCCATAATACAGCCCGTGCGCCCAAGAGTACAGTGTACTTATGATGTAAGATGGGGAAATATTTGTTGTTTTTTCCAATAAGTTACCAGGATATTAAGTATTTGTAAGTAAATATAATCACATTGCAATTTCGAATTAGATACAATTAAATTTAACTTAATTACGCCATTAGTCATGGGCTGTATTATAAAATATTACCCTAAATGGAAGCAAGCTGCTATTATCATGCACACCAATGACAAATTATTTCCTACAGGTTATTAAAAATGCAGCACAGGCGAAGACATGATATAAAGATAAACAGCAAACATTAGCCCCCATGTGCTCCACTCAGTGGGTTGTTTCTTCTCTTCATACTGTAATTAGACCATTATTTACTGAAGTCTCAAAATAAGGCTCCTGAGAATATGTTATCACAGAAGAGAAACTGCTCAGTGCCTACTTTCTTTCCCTATTTATCTGCAGTTGATCTCCGTGGTACCCGCCACCTCCTCACTTCCCAGCATTCCTTGCCTGGGATCCCTGTGGCCTTGAAACAATCCATTGACCTACGTACTTCCATGGATGGAAAATACAAGGAGATTGCCGAAGTCAGTGTTCAGCCACTGTGCAAATAATTAACCAGTGATGTTCAAAGTTACGCCGTGGCTTTCATTTTTGTTTGTCTCTGTCTGAAGGAGCTGTTCTCACGCAGCCTGGCAGAGAGTGAGATGCGGAGCGCCCCCTATGAATTTCCAGAGGACAGCCCCATTGAACAGCTGGAGGAGAAACGTCATCGCCTTGAGCGACAGATCAGCCAGGATGTCAAGTAAGTGCGAGAGGCAAAAGAGGTACTTGACTTTGCAGTCAGACTATGAACTCAACTCAGCCTTTGTGTTTGTGATCTCAGGTTTGAACCTGACATCCTCCTACGAGCCAAGCAAGAGTTCATGAAGACTGACAGTGCCACAGATCTTGAGTGAGTCAACCGTAGTCACATGAACCCCTCAATGCTCATCTTAAACTGCCAGAATGGTGATCTCATATGTTTATTTATCTATCTTAAGATACATGAAGGAGCAGAGCCAAATTCCTGACCTGCAGGAGAGAGAACCAGTCCCTGAGAGGGAGTACCAGCGAGTCACTATTTCTGGAGAAGAGAAATGTGGGGTAAGTCAGAGTGGTCACTGCAGGAAGACTGTATGTGTGTTTTTTTCCCTTACAGTCAAATCTCTCATGAAGACATCTGTTTTTCTGTCCTTTATCAAGGTTCCATTTACAGATCTGCTGGATGCTGCCAAATGTGTAGTGAAAGCTCTGTTCATCAGGCAAAAGTACATGGGCCTGTCGCTGCAGAGCTTCTGCAGAACCACTGCTCGTTACCTGCAGGAGCTGAGTGAGAGACCCCTAGACTTAGATATCTATGAGGAAGAGATCCCAGAAACCACAGTCACTGCAAGTATGAATGTCCTCATCTGCACCATTGCTCTTGCATCATTTTATACTGTACTCTAAATTAGTCAAAACAATATTTATTTAGTATACCCTACAGGTTCTGAGTCTGTTGTTACGGGCAATCAGGTCCTTTTACAACCGGGGTGAGAGTGTTGTCTGTGTCCTTGGCACAAAGTCAGGGACGTTTTCAGTCCGTGTTGGACTCTGCCTGGTTTTCCCCTTATCTCAGATTCTGTAGATGGGGTAAGGAGGTTGTCTGCTTTGGAAACCTGAGAATAGCATCCTGCTTTTTGCGGTTGATGTGGTTTTGTTGGCTTCATTGGAGCATGACCTTCAGCGTGCACTGGAGTGGTTTTCAGCCAAGTGTGAAAGGGACAGGATGAGAGTCAGAACCTCCAAAATGCAGGATACGGTTCTTTAGTGGAAAATAGTGCAGAGCTCTGAGTTTAGGAAGGGACTGGCCTGAAAAGGAAAAACGATTTATCATCCCCCCCAAAAAAACAAAACAAAACAAAACAAAAAACATATGGTCATGCATCCTGGCTAATTACTTGAAGAGTAAAGTCGTATATAAAAGCCTTAGAGATAGGGAGAGGTACTTGGACATCCAGACCAGAGGGAGTTTAGCATTGAATTACTATTTCACAATGTTAAAATGAGCCAGTTGGGGTCATTTGGATATCTTGTTAGGGTGCCCCCCTAGATGTGGGTTTTAAGACCCAGAACCTTACCTGAAGATCATATATATCTCTGGCCTGGGAGCAAATTGTGACCTAACTTCTGATAAGGAGAAGGGAAGGGAAGGGAAGGGAGGGAGGGAGGGATGAATGGATGGATGGATGAACAGATCTTTTTTAAACCCATGATTAAACTAGTTTTTATCAAGTAAATAAGGAACATGTTACGGTTCAAAAGGTTCAAAAATGTTAGGAGTCTTTGTATGTCAATGTGTTATTTAATGTAAATGTCTGTCTTTGTAAATTTAGTTTATCTGGGTTATTAGACTAAAAAAAAGAAAAGAAGAAATGTATGTGTTTTTTCAATTTTTTAAATATTTCAATACAAATCAAAGCTGTTATTTATTTCATCACAAATTTGACCCAGGAGATTTAACTGCAGGATAATTTCAGCTCAGTCTTGAAGATAATAATAATTACCAACAGTTTTTTGCACCTGTGTCCTTGAGTGCTCTATTCAGGCTATTCTTGCTCAGAAATATTTGGTAATCTGTGCAATTCTCTCATATTAAAACATAACCAGGGACACCCACAGATCTCACGATCCATCTGTTGCACACCCGAGAACAGGCTGTCACAGCATGTAGGCAGTTAAAGTCAGACCATAGCTGCACTTGCTTGCCCACCTTGATCAAAGTCGTGACACACTGGATCATTCTGTCTCCTCTTAGATGCCACAGTGCACCCACCTGTTTCTGAAACACACCCCTATGAGAACGTGGACCCCGCCAGCATGCCCCCTGATATGGGTTACGGCTGTAAGATGGTGGATGGTGTTATGCACTTGTACACGACGAGGACCACTATGGATAAGTGAGATATCTGTCGGGAATCTTTTACTTTCTGCACACATGCTTCGTCCTCACTGTGACTAGATTCATGTCTGCTTTTAGACTTGAGTTCACACATTTTGCTTGCAGGAAAGAGTGTTTTAGTTGTTATGTTGCCTACAGGACCACAGAGCTGGATCTGCCGTATCCAGACCTGCAGGAGTACATCGCTGATATGAACGTCATGATGGCTCTCATTATAAACGGGCCAGTGTAGGTTTTCCACATTTTTAATAAATTATTAATTTAACCTTATAGTTAAAAAATAGATTCTCAAAAAGGATCAACAGAAGTTTATTTTCAGACTGTCACAGAAAGAGTCCATCATTTGTCTTTTGTTTGGCTTTGCCACAGAAAGTCCTTCTGCTATAGACGTCTGCAATACCTCAGCTCCAAATTCCAAATGCACATCCTCCTCAATGAGATGAAAGAGCTGGCAGCACAGAAGAAAGTCCCACATCGAGACTTTTATAATATCCGTAAGGTGAACTTGAGAGCTTTTCTGTTTCACCCAGTCATGGTTAGTGTTGTTAAATCCAGAAGCAGACTGCAGTATCATAGAGGGTTTATGTTCCCTGTTTGTCTGACTTGTTCCGCAGGTTGACACGCACATTCATGCTTCCTCTTGCATGAACCAGAAGCACCTTCTACGTTTTATCAAAAGAGCCATGAAGAAGTATCCCAAAGAGATTGTACACATGGAAAGAGGCAGGGGTCAGACACTGATGGAGGTGTTTGAGAGCATGAACCTTACAGCCTTTGACCTGAGTGTTGACACACTGGACATGCATGCAGTGAGTAGTGCCCATAAAGGAGACTTTAAAAAAAAGGTCTTCAGAGGTGCTGCCTGGTCAGAGATTGTGACTCCGTATTTCACCTTTTTATTGCAGGATCGTAACACTTTCCACCGATTTGACAAATTCAATGCCAAATATAATCCCATTGGCGAGTCCATCCTGAGAGAGATCTTCATCAAAACGGACAACTACATTGAGGGGAAATACTTTGGTCACATTATTAAGGTGCTCACTGTATGCACAAACACTCGAAGTTGCAAACACTTGTTTCTTACACAGACCAGTCGTTTCTGGTACCTGGAGGCGGACTCTCTGGGCTTTGGCGCCCTCTGGCTGACTTGTTGTGTCTCTTCTTCTCAGGAGGTGATGGCCGACTTGGAGGAGAGCAAGTACCAGAACGTGGAGCTCAGGCTGTCAATCTACGGCCGCTCCAGAAACGAGTGGGACAAACTGGCCAGATGGGCAGTCAAACATCAGGTCTACTCCGACAACGTGCGCTGGCTTGTCCAAGTGCCACGACTCTTGTGAGTTTAAAAAGAGTAGCAAACTGAATTAAATAAACAACAGTGAAAAAGCAGTCCCCTCTCTCTTTAGAGCAGATTTTAAGTAAGCTAATAAAAACTGATGATACTTGCACTCCCTTGTTGCTAAGCTACTCGAAGTTATGTAACATTTGTAAATATAAATGTGGTGTTGTGATATATCATGTGACAAAAATTGAGTGATAAAAAGAAGAGTAGCAACGTAACTAAGTTGTCGTGCATCTTCTCCATTAACAAAATGTTTTATATTTTACCGCAAAACTACTGCAGAAGTAGACAGTAAAAAGAAAATAGTCCCTATATTAAACGGTTTTGGCTTCTTCTTTTTTTAAATAACTGGAAAATGCCTGAAAAGAGATATTAGTGTTTAGATTTTTACTGTGTTTAGTTTTTGTTGTTTGTTTTTGTTTCATTTATATAACTTATACTGAAAACTAAGCATTTCCATGTATCTAGCAACTCTGACACAAATCCAAGTCAATATTATGAATGATCCTTCAGTAAATATCTGTTGAAAACATGAGTAAAATAAAGATTTGATATCTATTATTTCCTCAAACCATTCTTTAGTTATCTCCCCTGTGGGCTTCTTGAATTATTTTTCTTGTTTCTTCAAAGTGACGTCTACCACACGAAGAAGCAGCTGTGCAACTTCCAAGAAATGCTGGAGAATATCTTCATGCCTCTGTTTGAGGTTACGGTCAACCCCAGCAGCCACCCAGAGCTGCACCTCTTCCTTCAGCACGTACGACATCTAAGCTTTTTTGGTCATTCGCTTTTACTGCAGTCACTTTTTGGGTAGTCGTTTTATTGATCTGCTCTTCATCCCTCAAACAGGTTGTGGGGTTCGACAGCGTGGATGATGAATCAAAACCAGAGCAACATATCTTCAACCTGGACAGTCCGCTCCCAGTCAACTGGACAGAAGAGGACAACCCGCCCTATTCCTACTACCTCTACTACATGTATGCAAACATGACTGTGCTGAATCACCTGCGCAGGTACATAAATCAGACTTTACTTGATCTGACTGCCTGAGATTTTTGATCCATGATTGTATATCTTTTGTGTTTTTAACATCAGTTAGACAAATAAATCAGTCCTTAATGTGTCATTTTAGCTATTAACGTTGGGTTTTTTTGGGGTTTTTTGTTATAGTTATTAGTATCTTGGTCTCTGATAGGAATAGGTGAAGATTTTTAATGCTTTTGTAAAAGGAAGTGTTAAAAAATTACTTTCCTTGCAAAAATGCCCGCTTGCAAAATCTGTACAGTTTGTCAACCTTTGTTTTAAACACAAAAAGACCGTTTTTGTAAAGTACATGCAGCACATCAATAATAAAGATTAATAACATTATTGGATAAAAAAGGCAAAAAGCCCAGATTTATCTCATGTGAATTAAGCTGAAAAAACTTAGATAACAAATCCAAATTCTGTGTTTCGACAGTGCTTAAGGTTACAGACCAAACAATACACACTGGAGATTCGCCCTTTGCTTTTATCTGTCATCTTCTTTGTATATGAGTCACTGGGAAGCAGCAAAGAGTGTTCATTTGCGCTGAGCCCTAACACAGCTGAACTCAGCTCTCACTATTGTGTGGCTTTATTGTTTTAGGCAGCGGGGGTTCCACACACTCGTCCTGCGTCCTCACTGTGGCGAGGCGGGGCCGATCCATCACCTGGTTTCTGGTTTCATGCTGTCCGAGAATATCTCCCATGGGCTGCTGCTCAGGAAGGTGTGACCTTCAACAGCTGTTGAGCAGCTGTTTATCTCACATACAGGGGAGGTTATCTTTCCAAGAGTTTATGAGGGCCTCAGATTATAGATTATTATTATTAGATTTTATTTATTATGTATTATGTTTCTTCCTTATAAGATCTTGGAAAATTAGACCTGATGTACTTCTGATGCTTTGGTTGTTACAGAGTCATCATTGTGCCATGTTTTCTTTCCAGGCTCCTGTGTTGCAGTATCTATACTACCTAGCCCAGGTAGGCATCGCCATGTCTCCTCTCAGCAATAACAGCCTGTTTCTCAGCTACCATCGTAACCCACTACCAGAGTACCTGTCCAGAGGCCTCATGGTCTCTCTGTCTACAGATGACCCTCTGCAATTTCACTTTACCAAGGTAAATCAAACATTTAATAACATGCTTTAAACCTCCACCTTCACTAAGTCATAAATTCACTGTAAAATCACAAGTAAGTAAAGTAACTAAGTCAAAATGTATCTCTATAGCACATTTTGAGATAAACCTCACAACAAAATAATTTTTAAAAAGAGCAAGCACAAGTCTAAAAAGAAAGAGACCACTGAGTCCACAGATCTCCAGCTCGGAGGGAGAGAATCACCGAGCCTGGGAGCCACTGTTGGAAAAGCTCTGTGCTTTGCAGACACAGGAACCAATCAGAAACAAGCTGCTCATGATTGGTAGATTCATATTCAACAAATTCAGACTTGTTATTTCAGTTTGGCATAAAAAAACACCCGCTATATTGCTCCCATCTGTGTGTGTGTGTGTGTGTGTGTGTGTGCGTGCGTGCGTGCGTGCGCGTGTGTGTGTGTTCTTCATTCTGATGCACTTCAGCTCCAGGTTTTGCTTTTTTTAACTACTTCTTTTAAAAAAAAGGCAATTTCAACAAGTGATGTTTATTTTAGGTACTTTTTGGGGTTTACTTATTACAATATTCAGTTTTTGGTAATTCTACCCTCCCTCAGTGTTCACTCCTTTTCTACTTCTGCATTTAACCTCGTTTATATTTTTGTGTTCTAATGTAATTGAGCTGGTTCAGCAAATTCAGCTTTGGATATTTCAAATAAATTTTAAGCTCTTCAGACAAAATCTTTCAACTAAACTAAATTTTCAGCTTTAACTTTGCATTTTCGCTACAAAATGCTTTTATATAATTGTCTGCGTGTATTTTTTAGGAGCCATTGATGGAAGAGTACAGCATTGCTGCTCAAGTGTGGAAACTGAGCTCCTGTGACATGTGTGAGCTTGCCAGAAACAGTGTACTGATGAGTGGATTTTCTCATAAGGTATACATTTTTTGTTGCATATCGCAAATTCTGGTGTTCGCAGTGTTTAATATGATATTTGTGTGTGTTTTTTTTAAATCAGGCAAAGCGTTACTGGCTGGGCCCAAACTACATTAAAGAGGGACAGGAAGGCAATGACATCAGGCGAACCAACGTTCCTGACATCCGTGTGGCGTACCGGTACGAGACCATGTGTGAGGAGTTAAATTTAATTACACAGGCCATTCACACAGATGAGCTGGAGACCATCAGAGAGGAGGGAAGTCTTTGTATGGGAGCTGTGCTGGCAGAGAAGTGACCATGCTGCACAACACAAACAAAATTCTCACCACATTCCCTGTTTTTACATCAGGACATTGCACAGATTTACATATAAACATATCACATCATGTAAAAATAGAAAAGCTACGCTATAGGAAGATAATGAGAGATGCTAGTAGCCAATATCAGAGAGAGAATTTACAGTCTGTGCACCCAAGGTGTTTGCTTCTTTTAGTTTTTTGAGTCCCTCTTTCTTTATTTTATCACAGTAATTAGAATTTCATAACATCTCTTGTTCTTTAATTTGTTTTGTTTTTTTAATGGTTTGTGACCATATTGTGTCATATTTACATGTTTATACAATGTAATTCTTCCTGTATCAGATTTGAGTAACATTCACATTCAAAATTTTAATCAACTCATAAAAAAATACACTGGATCCAACAAAGAAAGAAGACTCCAGCGTAACGCCATGCAGGTCTCTTTGAGGCCTTTCTTGCAATTTAAGTAAACCAAGATCAGCTGTCTTGAGAATCCATAAAAGGCTTAAACTAATAAGAAAGGAGAGGGCATAGAAACTATTCAACTATGTCTCAAAAGTAAGGCGGGTGTTCAAGGCACCAGTAATGCAGGCCATACAAAGGATACATGGATGACTGGAAATGTACTGAAGAGTGTTGCGTAAGCGTCCCACGGAGAGTAAACTAAAGTTGGCTATATAGACGTGGAAGGCTACCAGAGAAATGGAGCAGATGAACTCCCAGGCTTTTATAACCTGAAATAACCTGAACCTTAAACTTAAGCAAAGCAGGATACAGCAAGAATTCACATTACTTTTAGACCAACAAAATAAACTACGCCTTGCAGTCGCAGTGAAACCTGAGGAAAGAGTTAAACACTAGCGTGGACTCAAGGACAAACTGATTAGAATTCAGTGGTCAAAGATTAAAGTCATCGTGACTTCACAAATTCATTTTTTCGTCAGACTAGTGGCACTGGTCCTTGGTACTCACTTTCAAATTACTTCAAAATCCACACATCCACAGTATTAGTAAAAGCAAATTTGCGTCTACAGATTGTGGTTTGTGTAACAAGTTGAGCTGCAGCAGTCATGCCCTTTTTATGAGCAGCTGATTGATTTTGACTGAATGGGGTCACACGCCTTTCCAGTCACACTAACTTAATTATTATTGGGTTATTTGAGACTTAGATGTTCAAATATAATTTTAACTTGAGTGTTTCTTGGCAAATGATTTTGTAGCTGCTAGTCTAGTCAGGGGGGTTTGATCTGTTTATAGCGAGTCTGTTAGAGTTTATTAAAAGTTTAACCTGCTTCAGTAACATTTTTGTTTCCTTGTAGAAAAGGAATTCACCCCGACCAGACAGAAACTTAAAATGCTAACACACCCATTCCTAAATTAACAGCCAAATAAATTACAAATATTACTTATTGTTGAATAGTTTCTGAAATCGTGACATTTACTAAATCATGACATTTGTATTGAATTGGTTCAGCATCCGGCACAACAGCCTTTTAATAATGTCCATAGTAAAAATGACGAAGGTGGTTGAACTGTTGTGGGTATATGGTTGACATTTCTGCTATAATTACCCACAGAACCTTATGCAGGGTAACTAGCTTAAAAAGTCTCAGTCTTCAGATAGTTTTACTGTTATGTTAGCAGTCGTTTCAATGACTCAGTGCAGTGAGGGCACATAAGCATTTGTGTGCAGTGACGCTTCTCATTTGTATTATACTCCTAGTTTGTGACATTGTTTCTGGCAGTCTAAACTTAATTATGATACCATCTGTCCTTTACATTAAGTTATTTCTGAGTAATAGTACAGTGAGTGGTGCATGCTGATCCCCTCCCTCGGTGTTCCCTCCTTGCACAAGTTCAACCATTGCCAAATCAACAAAAAGTCATTTTTATACAGAACTGAGAATCTGCTAACTTGACAAACTCCTGCCTTCAGTTTAGGCCCTTGTGTCATCAAAAGGCTGCTTGTTGCTATTTCAAAAGCACTGTGTGTCCTCCCACAGAAACGTGTGTGTGGTTTGTGTTCAGTAAAGCTGTTTGTGTCTGTAAAAAATAAATCTTATTTGCATTGGAGTGATTTCCTCTTTTCAACAGGCAGAGCAAATGCATTTGGAAAGGTTTTCAAAAGTAACAAACATGCAGCACATCACTTGATTAAGAACATGGGAGTAAGAAGTGCTTGCGTCAGTAGCTGATAATCATGAGTAAAAGACACGAAACAAAGAGCACTTTGTTTTCATGTCCAGCTCGTCCCCCCTCCCTGTGAGTCAGAGTGAGCAGCAAGTTCAGCACAAAACTCTCTGTATCGCTATATTTTGCTTTCGGATATTTTTCATGTGATAATCCACATGATTTGAAGATATGCAAATAGCTTGTTTATCATACAATCAAAATATGTCTGATAATAAGGTATTTTAGTTTAACAAAGGAGTGATATTCAAATCACGTCTTCTGATGAAGACAACAACAGAAAGCTCTTGAAAATGTAGTTCCCTTTTGAAAATGAAATTTACATAAAGAAAGCTACTTTGAACTGCTCCCTTATTCATAAGGGGTGCCCACAGCAGATACAGTGCATCCTGAAAGTATTCACAACGCCTTATTTTAAAATGGATTAAATTTTATTTTTCACTTTAAAATTCTGGACACAACACCCTATGATGACAAAGTGAACAAAGTGTGTGACGAGTTGGACAGCACCATATCCTTCTTTTTCAAGTTGTATCATAAATTTACACTGAATTTTTCTAAAAGCAGAACATCACTGTTGCTTTATGTCCACAGTAAATTATGCATGAATTAGTTTCCTGATCTTCAGTCTTTTCTGTATCAGAGCCGGCAAGAGGCATAAGCAGACTACAGACTAAGCCTGTATTAAAATATCTCAGGGATTAAAGTTTACACTGATAGAAAGGGCAGTTTCACTTGTTCAGCCCACACAAGGTCAAAGTGGGCTGTTGTGTGGCCAATATGAAACAAAAAGGGGGTTTGACATCACTGTGCTAGATTTATAATACAGAAATAAACAATCATGGGCAATATATAGTCAATACTGATGGCGGATGGCTTTAGCTGAGGTTGGGGGTGCTAATTCAAATTCTGCTTAAGGTTGTAAAACCATAAAACCTTGGACTGGCTCTGCTCTGTGTAATGAGTCCAAATATGTTGTCATGGTCCTGAGTCTGTGGACTTAGTGGTTTTGGTTTTGATTATTATATTATGTTTTAGGTTCATTCTTGTTGGGAATTTCTTGGTCTCAGGTTTTGTTTCTGTTTTTTATTTCGAGCTCCTTTTGTTCTGTGTCTCTGTGCCTGCCCTGGTCCCACGTCTTTGTGTTCCCTCCCTGTTGCCATATCTTGTGTTAAACTCGTGTCTGTGCATACCTGTTGTATTTCCTGTTTTACTTTGAAGGTCCTTGTCTTATGTCAGTGTGTTCATTTTACGTTTCCCCTGTCTCGTCAGCTCTGATTTCTCACAGCTGTGTTGCCCTCCAGTATCCCATTCCCTGATTGCCCCTGTGAGTATATAAGCCCTGTGTTTTCTGCTGCTTGTTGCTGGTCCATCTGTGTTGTCTCTCCGTGTTTCCACCATATCAGGTCAGGTTTCAGGTCAGTTTTGTTAGTTTTCTCAGTTTAGGTTTTTCCTAGTTTCTCTGTATGCCATTCTCTGTTCCTCCTGTATCCTCTTCACCTCACTAGGTAAAGCTCACTCACTGGATCTGCGTCCGGTGCCTGCGTTTGGGTCCTTACCACAACCCCACACGTCTGCCATTGCAGCCGTGACATATGTCGACTCACCATGACTCAGCTGTGTCTGAATAAAACAAAAGTCTCACATACAAGATTCAAAGTTGGCTTACATGAAGTGGATTTATAAATCATAATTTAGCCCATCCATATTCATGGGTGCACTGTGCCAGGCATATGCAGAGGGGAGGGGGCTTGAGCACCTGTCCCTTTCCTCTTATGGTTCCAAGTGCTGTCACCGATCTTTGCAACACAGAGGAGAACTTCACCCCTGAGGTGAGTCACACTACTGTTGAAGACAGCAACACAGCTGTCACAACTGCAGAGCTCAGTGTGGAGGTTTCGACACAAACCACAGAATCTCCACACACACTCTTCAGACTTGAAAACCACTAGAGAAGCTGATTTAGAGGTCCAATGTAAAAAACCAGCAGGAGCAGATCGAACAACACCACGAGCAGCTCCTCAAAACTCAAACAAATCTAGAAGAGGAAGTTGGAAAACACAAAAAAAGAACAAAGAGCCCACTGTGAGTTTGCAGAGCTCAAAGCAAAACTCTGCACCAGTGAGGCTCTTTCTAAGAAAAATGATTTGAAGGTCCAAAACTTAAAATATGAGTTGGAAAAAAACCAAAGCTTCCTACCTGGAAATCACAGCGAAGAAAAACCAGGAGAACACAACCATTAAAAAAACCAACTCCAGAAAAAGGAAATATCTTACTTCAGGAGTCTTTGCAGGGCTCTACAAGACACAAGAAAGCAACAAGAAAATTAGTCCAACATTTACAAGACATTTCTCAAGCCCAGTATGTGACAGTACAGCAGTCAAGTTCAGAAAAAGAGGCCAGTGGTAACAAACCAGACCATTCTCCGGCCCAAAACGAGACACTCCAGGAGGGTCAGCAAGATTCAATTACCCATAAAAAAAATTACCATCGACCAATCAAATAAATAAATTCAATTACCAAAACATCTGAAGTGTGAACATTTAATTTTGTTTTATTTAAAGAGTATTTAAAATGTTCAAATTACAATAACTTAACAGCAGAAATAAATATGTTTACAGCCTGGTTAAAAACTTTCTGTGAATAATATCCACTGTATATGTGCTGTTGATGCCTTTTGGAAGCATTCCTAATAGAATCTATCAAGTAATATGCTTTGCTCAATGGTTCATGGCATTATAATAATCATGGATTATTCTAATTATGATATTAAACACACACACACAGTATTTTAAAGAAAATACATTAAGAAACAGATTATATTAGATTCATATTTCAAAAGAGACAAAAGGCCGATTTTACAGCAGCAACATTATTGTATCTCTACGATTTAAACATTTAATAAGCTTTCTGCCTTGCACAGAATGGATAGCCGAACAAATTGAATCATCATAAATACATTATTTTATATGTATTACTTTTTTTGTTGTTGTTGTTCTTATTACTTTATTTATATTTGTTAACAAATTTCCCACGTGTGGGACTAATAAAGGTTATCTTATCTTATTTTAGCACTAGGAATTGTCACAGCCAGCGGGGCGAGCTGTCTGTAATTTATTAAAGGACCTAAGATGCAGGCACTAGTGATGTGAGTGGGCTTTTATTGAGGAGGATGACGTACAACAAAAGGCAAAGGATGGCGAGAACAGAGCTGACAAAACTTAACTGGGTAAACTAAGAATAAAACAAACCTGAAACCTAGAGACACAAACGGAGATGCAGGGGAACAACACAAGATGACAGAGGGAGATAACGCAGACGAACCAGCAACAGGCAGGAGAACACACAGGGCTTAATACTCACAGCAGTAATCAAGGGATGGGAGACAGGAGGGGGACACACCTGGGAGAAATCAGAGCTGACGAGACAGGGGAAACGTAAACTGAACACACTCGCATGAGACAGCGACCTTCAGAATAAAACAGGAAACTCACAGACACAGAGAACCAGACAAGACACTGAACTTAACAGACAGATTCACGAGCAGACACAGTGACACCATGGACAGACAGAGGGAACACAGAGAAGTGGGAGCAGGCAGGCACAGAACAGAAACCTAACAAATGGCAAACCCTAACAAAAGACATAACCAGAATAAACAAGAACATAGAATAATATAAGGAAACACAAAACACTGAGTCGTCAGACTCAGGACTATGACAGGAATAAATAATAAGGGATCAGCACGATGGTGCAAACTTGTGGCCATAGTATATACAGTATGGAGAAGATATAAATGTCACTGTGTATGTGTGTGGGCGTGTTTTATGGATATAGATTTTTTTTAATTATTACTCAAGTATATAAAGAGTAGTAAACACAATTGTAATGGTTTGGTTCTTTAACGTTTTTCTATCATTGCTCTATTATGGATTAGGTGCTAGAGTTTTTAAGTGTGGATAATTAAATAATTGATTAATGCAACAGTAACAGGCAGAGCCTAGTTTATTTCCCACCGTTTTTAAAATCTGTTGCCTTAAGGTTCCAAGCACTGTTACCGATCTTCGCATTTTATTATTATCCCATAACACTTGTTTAATCAGCTACCATGTCTACAGTCTCAGATCAACACAGCCCTGCCCCCCAGCACTATCAGCAGCAGGAGCAGCAGCAACCCCTCAACACCAACGTTGTACCCTATCAGTAAAACATAGGCTACATTCCCCACCTCATGACAGTGATATAGTATGATGCGATTCCATATTAGATTCTTGATGAATGTGGGTTGTTGGTATTCAGCCTGGTTATATGTGCCCTTTTTTAACACTGAGCACCTACCCCTTCAAACATCTCTGCACGGCCCTGCACTGTGCAGAATTGAAGATGTTACATTTGTAAAAGAGGAAGAACCTGTTAAAGACAACAAAGAAGCCTGAGATTAGCCCGATTCACAGAGTCACATAGCCTGCAGTAGTTGTTTATGCATAAACCGAAGAACCGGATCAGAGCAACAACATGTAACCGCCCGGTTCGCCCCGCCCACTTGCTCCGCCTGTCCCCCTCTTATAGAAGACACCGGCTCATCTCCCGCCTTCGTGCGCTACGCTGCAGAAGCTACAGTCTCTTTCGGCTCCATTAGGTCTCAAGGTCTCAGAAAGTGATTCAAAATGCCAATGACACTGGCTTACTGGGATATTCGTGGGGTAAGTGGAGCTAACAGGGAGCTGAAAAACTCCCTGTGTGTGCAGCCCGCAGTTGTTCGCAACGGCTGAACCTCCATCTAAGCTAGAATCGACAAAAATACCGATTTCCCGTCTTATCATGGCCAATTTTCTGTTTTTAAACCTCGGTGGCGTCTAACCTTTAGCGGATAGCGTTAGTGTGTTTAATTTATAAGATGTGTAACTGTATATAGAAACTGTTTGAAGCTCGCTAAGTTATTATGTAACTGCAAAACAGCCGAGCCGGCTCGGCGTGCCTTTATACAAACTGTTATCTTTGTCAGTGCCGTTAGTAGCCTGATAGCTGACGTGTTACGCTATTTAGGGCCGAGATGCTAGTAACATTTGAGGTTACATTATTCAACGAGTCGGACTTCATGTAAAACTAGTGTAGGGTTAGTTATGTGGGACATATTCATTTCTAAACCTCTTGCATTGTCAAAGCACAGGGACGTGTGCACACAGTGCCAGGGCTGCTTGTGTGAGGAGAGTTCAAGTCTCTAAATGGTTTCAGCTGTCTGCAAGATCTCATGAGTTTCTGCTCCTCCCATTAATCTAGACTTACTGGCATATAAAATCATCCGAACAAGCGACGAGAGCTTAATCTTACAGCCTCTCGTTAAAAAATAAAAATAATTATTAGTTATGTTCACGTTTTTTCATAAGGCATGGGAATTTTGTGCAGTTTGCATTACAGAAGGCTCTGCAAACTCTGTCTCTTTGTGGCCGCTTTACGTATTTTTCGTAATTAATCTAGAGCTAAAGCTGATGATACAGCTGTAGAGCTTCTTTATTCACAGGGGGGTTGTTTGAGCAGGTAGCTCAGCACGTTTTATTCTGCAGTTTTTACACCTGGGGCACTCCTTGGCAAACCCCAAAAGGGATTTGTGTCTCCTCCTAGGGTCGAACCAGGGATCTTTTGTTTGTTAGACAAACTTGTAGCTATAATGCTGTACTTTTAAAGAGTAGAGTAAAAGTCAATGTGGCTGACTTGAAGATTTACTTCAAATATTTTACTTCGGGTTTTGATTATTGGAATCGTTTTCATGTATCATGGTTTATATTTGCAGCAGTCTTTCCTGCACCACAAGTGTGGAGTTCAAGAAGTCTTTTACCTGTGCTACAATTAGCTATAATCGTCTCAATCTTGGATTCATCCAATTCTACATGCTCCATTAAAAGCTACCTCAGAACAGGGTGGTGCAGTATGTTCAGCTTTTCAACTAGAAAGCATTAGTTTAACAGCTATATATTACCTATGTATATGTGTAAAACTATTTAAACTTTTTTTAAAAAAAGGTTTAATTTTATTTTGGTTTAAGCTGTACAGAACTTCCACATTTGTGCTTTTACAATCCTTATTATATCAGGTTCACTAGTCACACTTAGGAGGGCTCTGTCAGTGTCTGTGTTCAATGTTCACTTCTAGTTAAACACCAAAAGAAGCAGTTGGAAGCAATTGCAATTGACTTGAAAGTTAATTATTTACAAAGTTAAGCTGTTAAGGGGGCAGACAAAATAACATAACAGAAATGATACAAATAAAATCCCCAAATTAACCCAGAAAATTCCCATCTGAACATGTGTTTTTCTAATAGCCTAAACTGTCTTGGCAAGTCTTTTGTCTTTTCTGTGAGTAACTCTAGGTGGAAATGACAAATGGCTACTAGTGTAATCATAGAGAGTGTTGAGCCATAATGATCTCTAATTTCATATTTTTATTTTATTCCTTTTCTTTAATGTGGCAAAGAATTCAGTGAATTAGGGATCCAATTGCAGCTTTAAACCTGGGTGATGTTTTGAAGCTGGCGTGACACGAGCCAAACTATAGTGTCCTGGGCATGTACAAGCATGTGAAGAGTTTTCACAGCGCCAGGTGCAGTACTGTAAAACGAAACTTCCCAAGGGTGAATGTCCCAGCAAATTCACCCCAAGGTCAGACCGTGCCATTCTCAGAGAAACTGCAAAAAGCCTAAGAGCTATATCTTCAAGATTCTGCAGGCCTCAGTGAACATGTTGAATATTCAAGTTCATGAGAGTATAAATGGGGAAAAAGACTGAACAAATGTCTTGTTTGGAAGGGCTGACAGGAGAAAGTCTTTTCTCTCTAAAAGCAACATTACAGCATGGCTTAAATCTTCCAAGTTATAGCTAAAGACTTCTGAAATTATGTCCTTTATTTACTAAAATTCACATGGAAACATTCTTACCCTCTGTAAAATTGGCATCAGATTTATGAAACGTGTACACTGGCCCATTTTGTTTGTACCACAGTAAATCTGTAAATTACGTAAGTGAATTCCAATGCATGTCCTCTGCCCACATTCTTATGCAGACTTTACAGTTCAGAGGTGCTAATGTACATTAAAAAAAAATCTCTCACCTCTGATTTTTGGCTTTTTGCAGCTTGCCCAGCCCATACGTCTCCTGCTGGAGTATACTGGGGAAGAGTTCGAGGACAAATACTATGTCTGTGGGGAAGGTAACTTATCATTTCAGCCTACTGATTTAAAGAAAAAAAACTTCATAACTCTCTCATTAATTAATTCATGTATGTCTCACAGCTCCAAACTATGACAAGACCTGCTGGACTGATGTAAAAAACAAACTTGGACTGGACTTTCCCAATGTAAGAGTTTTTTAAAGTGCGACTAAAAATTCAATTGTGAAGAATGCAACAATCAGCTAACATTATTATTGGAATTTATATCTCACTATAGCTGCCCTACTTGCTGGATGGAGACAGGAAGATAACACAAAGCAATGCTATCATGAGATACATTGCTCGTAAGCACAACATGTGTAAGTACAGTAGTGTGCATTTATACCACATGTGCATTTTGTTTGAGAAGATTTTTTTTTTTCCAAGTTATATTGTAAATCAATGTTAAATGTCACAATGTTAAACTAATATTACTGTTAGTTTCTTTATTTTTTATGTGAATCTTGTAAACTTTGACAACAGGTGGAGAGACTGAGGATGAAAAGGTTCGAGTGGACATCATTGAGAACCAGTCAATGGACTTTAGAAATGGGTTTGTGAGGCTGTGCTACACCAACTTTGTGAGTGTTTAATTAAAATAAAAATATCCATAAATATAAATATTCTTTGAATTCCCTAAAACTATACTAACGCTAGTGTCATCTCTCTGGTTTCTTCAGGATGAGATGAAGCCTGATTACCTAAAGATGCTTCCAAATACACTAAAGCAGTTCTCAGATTTCCTCGGAGATCGAAAGTGGTTTGCCGGTGACAAGGTATACCTGTCCATAAATATGAGAGGAGTCTTGTTTTAAAGCTGCTTTTACAGATTTAAATTTAATAGACAAACTGGGGGCAGAATTTGACAATTTGAGGCCCTTTTTCTCACTCTAAATTGTACATTGTTTTTAGATGTGAACATAAATTCTTTTTAGTTGTGCAGAGAACAACTTGTGCTTTTTATGCTGTGCTAGCTCATCAGTATTAGGCAGGATGCAGCCTAAATTTAATACTGGTTCTTAAACTGATTTATAAATAATTGGAGGAGAAGGTGAACCTGACAGTAAGTTTGTGGATAGAAAATCAAAGTGTTGAACTTTAGTGTTCTAGAGCTTCATAAAGCTGAGCAAGCTGCAGAAGTGTCTGATTCTCTGCAGGTTTAACGTTGCTGGTGACTTATTGTTTGATTTATACTACAGATTCTGTTACTTCTAACACGCTTATGCAACTTTTCTTCACAACAGATAACTTTTGTGGACTTCATTATGTACGAGCTGTTGGATCAACACAGGCTCTTTGATTCCAAATGCCTGGATGACTTCAAGAACCTCACAGACTTTTTAAACCGTTTTGAGGTGAGAACAGTCCAAGTCTTTGCATTAATGATGTAATTAAACCTTTATTTCTTACCTTTCTTTGTGTGGTGTTGGCTCTGGAGTTGATTTCCGTTCGTTTCTTAAAACTCCAGCGTTTTTATTTTAATCAACGGCAATTATGTCATTGCAGGCTCTGGAGAAGATTGCTGCATACATGAAGTCACCAAGATTCATGAAGGCTCCGATAAACAACAAGATGGCCAAATTTGGAAACAAATAGTAAATAACAGTGCCTTTTATGCCCTAGAAAAATCATGAAAAATGTTAATTAATGAAACTGTCAAATTAACACCAAAGTCATGACTGGAAAAAAAAGTGTCATTTTGCTCTCCAACTAGTAGATTTGATGGTGTT
Organism: Pelmatolapia mariae; assembly: GCF_036321145.2. Classification (NCBI taxonomy): domain Eukaryota; kingdom Metazoa; phylum Chordata; class Actinopteri; order Cichliformes; family Cichlidae; genus Pelmatolapia; species Pelmatolapia mariae. The sequence goes on from NC_086244.1 coordinate 28,115,990, forward strand.
TAATTGCGTAACATGCCGTTTGTAAAACCATTAATGATTTCAGATTTGGGGCGGTCGGGACTAATTTGTACTGAAACATTTCTAATGAAAGCACTTATTGTTAGAATTTATAACCCTTTTTTTGACACATTAAAGTGAATTTTGTTCTGACTCTTTGTTGGTGTTTCAATCTTAGCGTAATGTCCTGCACAGCAAGTCGCATCAAAATGTATCTGATGTAGTTTAATGCAGCACAAGAGCAGAAAATGGTTCTTGATTTGAGCCATCTACTGTCCACTGAAGCCTCTTCAGAAATGGTTTCTGTGGAATGGTGGCTGTCAGGAAGCTTTTTTTTTTTTTTCTTCAAAGGAAGGGGGGATTTAGAAAAAAAAAAATGTATGGAGGCAGTTAGGAGAGGTATAACAATGAGTGCCTATAGCCATCTGTAAAACACAGTGGAAGCTCTGTCATGGTTTGGGGCTGCATCTCAGCCAGTGGTGTTGGAGATCTTGTCAAAATTGTTAGCCTTAAAAACAATGTCTCAATAGAGAAGGGGGGGAAGCAGCCAATATTGAAAGAAGTGCTCTGACTGTCCTTTAAGAAGCCTGGAGAACTGTTCCTGAAGACAAGCAAAATTACAAAAAAGCTCTAAAATATTTCCAAGAATTTGATCTTTCAACATGTTTGATCTTTTTGTGTCAAAATGGTTACCATAATTCTGACATTTCTTTAGTATGTCATGCGACAAATGTTGAACTAAACATTTTCTACATTTTGCATATTAAATCCTACATCTCTGCCCAGCTCTCATTAACACCAAGGAAAATTCACATTTTTCTCCTCAGCTGTGAACTTGCAAGATCTCTTATCTTTAGTGATTGTGAAAGATGCCTTATGGATTTATGTTTAGCTGCTGAAACTCAAAGAAATGCCAAAAATCAAAGTTTAAATGTTTTCATTTGAAAACAAGAAAAAAGTTTTCTTCTACAAAACATAAAGTACCAATGTTTAATGCTTCTGTAAGTAGCACAGCAGGTAAATCAGAGATGCTGATTTCAGCAGCCATGCCAGCCATTCGGTTTGCATTTTATGAGTGCTAGCATAAAAGCTAAAAAAAAAAAGAAAAATTTCAAGACAAATGGATTTTTAATCAACAAAGTGGAAAGTAATGATGGGATATGGCAGGGTGTATTAGTTCAGTGCAAAGCTCTGTTGTCTGTTAGTGCCGGAAGTTCAAAGTTCAGCTCCCAGTCTAAGTGTAGCTGGAGTTTGGACCAAACTTCAAGATTTGTGCAAACCGAATTCTGATTAGCATGTTCCACTTCCTGTGACTACCTCATACTAAAAGTTTACTTGGGTCTGAATTATTAATAATTACCCAGAGGCATCCAGTTTTAATTCTGCAAATATATATATCTTCACCAGTAAGCTTACCATGGGCTTTTTTTTTTTTACCATTAGTTTGTTGATGATATTCTTTTTTTAATTTTTTACTTCACTACATGATCCTGCACTCAACAGTGGATGTAGACAGCAAAAAGAAAATAGTCCCATAAATTTAACTGTTTGCAACTGATTTAAAAGGAGTTGTGCAAAACTGGGTCATGATTTCTGGTGATTCATTTAAGCTATTTAAATACATATTTAAGTACAACAGGGCATGTCCTATTTACATGCATTATATCAAAGAAGACAAACATTTTACAGCAAATATCTCCAAAACTGGGAAATTCACACAAATATTTTTTTTTTTTTGGATAAGTAGGCTACAGGAAAATATGTTAATTTGGTTTTGCTCTTTTAGGAATGCAAGCATTAGAAATAACAGGATGCATTCATTATGGAATACTGTACATTTCTGTAATGGTAAAAGGCATTTCATCTCAAAGGAGCCAATTAAGGTGTTTTGTTGTTACCTGACACCTTCTCGTTAAGGTAATTAGGTGATTTGAGACCCAGGGCAGACCAAGGACACAGCAGACAGATTATGTCTCTTGTAAGGCTTAGGAACACCATAATGAAGAGCTGTGAGGTGGTGGCTGGGGAAATCAAGGCCATTTCTGCTTACACCGCTGCCCAGATAAATAACTGAAAATGGATGGCTGGATGTTGACGTTTTGTTTTGTTTTGTTTTGTTTTGTGCTTTTTTTTAGTTTTTTATGTTTAGGGGCTCTTAATAGAAGAGTACAGCATTGCTGCTTGAGTTTGGAAACTGAGGTCATGTGATACGTGTGCCATAAACAGTGTACTGATTAAAGACATGCTGGAGAGATTATCCGTCCTGTGTACTGATTAAACAATTTATGGTTTAGTATATTTTATAGCTTTTCTTCTCCAGGTAGTCTAATAGCACTATGGCAAAGACCAAGGAACTGATCGTGGACTTCAGGAAGACCAGGAAACACTTGACCCCTGTTTCAATCCAGGGGGTCAGTGTTGACATTGTGGAGGACTATAAATACCTTGGAGTACACATTGACAATAAACTGGACTGGGCTAAAAACACCAAAGCACTTTACAGAAAGGGCCAGAGTCGTCTCTATTTTTTGAGGCGACTGAGGTCCTTCAACATCTGCCAGAAAATGCTGAGGATTTTCTATGAGTCTGTTGTGGCCAGTGCGATCCTCTATGCTGTGGCATGCTGGGGGAGCAGGCTGAGGGTCGCAGATGCCAACAGACTCAATAAACTGATCCGTAAGGCCAGTAATGTTGTGGGGATGGAGCTGGACTCCCTCAAGGTGGTGTCGGAGAGGCGGATGTTGTCCAAAATAAAGACAATGTTGGATAACACCTCCCACCCTCTCCATGACATGCTGGTCAGTCACAGGAGCACGTTCAGTGAGAGACTGAGAGTACCGAAAAGCACCACTGAACGACACAGGAAATCTTTCCTGCCTGTGGCCATCTCCCTGTACAACGCACCCACTTAACACACTGGTTACTGCTACAACTACACGTTTCTTTTCCAGCTATTTATTAATGTGTGACTTATGTGTACATATATATATATATATATATATATATATATATATATATATATATATATATATATATATTGTACTATTCTTAGTTAGCGTGTTGTCTGTTTTGTTAATGTTGGTTTATAATGGAGCACTGTAACAAAAAAATAATTTCCCCCAGGGATCAATAAAGTATTCTGATTCTGATTCTGATTCTGATTCTATGAAGCATTTTTTAGAGGAAGGTCAAGAGTTACTGCTTGAGTCCAAACAACATTAAAGAGGGAAATAACAGCTAATTTTCCACGTTCCCTGTTTTTACATCAGGAAATGGCACAAAAATATGTAAAGATATCACATCATGTAAAAAGAGAAGGCTGCATTATGGGAATGTATTTAGAGCTGCTAGTGGGCAAATATTAGAGATAAAATATGCAGTGAGTGTGCCCAAGGTGCTTGCTTCTTTCTTTAATTTATCACAATGATTAAAATATCATAACCCAAGAACTGAGAGAGTCAGGTCAGGTGTGCGGTTGGAGTTAGAGATTCAGGATCTCCTTCAGAGGTTCCTTCTTGTTTGCGGTGGTGATGGAAAGGCTGATAGATGGTGTCACGCCGGAGTCTCAGTGGACTGTTATGTTCACAGACGGTGACCTGTAGTGACAATAGGGAACAGGTGAAAAGACAGGTGGAGGTATGCACTGTAGACAAGAGGAATGAAAGCAGACAAAGCATGAGTGTGAATGAGGGACAGGATCTGAAATGAGTACGTCAGAGGGACAGCTCAGGTTGAGCAGTTTGGAAACAAAGTTAGAGAAGCAAGGCTGAGATGGTTTGGACATGTGCAGAGAGGGTATCGTGGATATATTGAACAAGGGATGTTGAAGATGGAGCACCCAGGCAGAAGGAAAAGATGAAGACTACAGAGAAGATTCATGGTTGCAGTGAAGGAGGACATGAAGAGGGTTGGTGTGACACAAAAGGATACCATGGATAGGGTGAGATGGAGGCAGATGAAGAAGAAGCCAAAAGAAGAAGAGGGTGATTAGAATATTGAACTGTCTGTTTTTCTGTATTCTGAAAATATTTTTTCACAGTTTGCAACCACGTTGTGTCATATTTCTTTACAAGCTTTCATAATGTACACTGGCTCCAACACTGACTGATCAAAGATGGAAGACATCTGCATCAACTGTACAAAGAGACAATTTCTTCCAATTTTAGCAATGTTGATTAATAATTTTGTAAAGGTAGGATGGAGGGTGGAAGTTCAAGGCACCAGCAGTGCAGGGCAAATATGGATGACTGAGATGTTACATGAAAGCGTTCCATAAGAGTGCCAAGTAAATAAAGGTTGTCGAGACCATGTACGAGTGGAAGGCTGCCAGAGAGATTGAGTAGACTGAGATAGCAGGCTTTTATAACTTGAAATAACATGACAGGTTTGGTCACCTATCTGAAAATAAGCAAAGAAAAACAAGGAAAGCAAGCTACAGCATGAAGCCAGTAGGGTCATATTACTTTTAGATCAACAAAATACACTCTTATGCCTCTGCATAGCAGTAATATCTCAGTAATGCTTAAAAATATATATATTCAGATTGGGCACAAACACTAACGTGGACTCAAGGACAAACTGATTAGCATGCAGCGGTCAAAGATCGAAATCATCATGACTGCGCAAAACAAATAACTGGCCATAAAAAGCCACATTACATATTCTTAGAAAATGTGACACTAATATTTGATATTATATCACTTTAAAGTCTTTACTACTTTTAGTATTTTACATTTTATTTTCCATGTCTGTTACTCGCTGATCATTTCCTTGCAGGTTTTATAAGTCAGATTAATACAATGTTTAAAAAAAACTGTCTAGTAATTGGAGTCTAGTAACTGGGACATGACTAGGCAAAATGTGGATCTTCACCATGACTCAGCTATCTCTAAAGATAAACAAGAAGCTTAATTTACAATCAGGTGTCAACCATTAATTAAACACCAGCATGTTTTATTGTTTAAAAGGACATCTCAGCACTAAAGAAAGAGATAACGTTCTAAGAGAGACTCAAACTGATGTAAGCTTAACGTTGGTTATTTTCCACTCATTTTGAAGGCCCTGGTACTTTAGTACATAGTTTAAAAACTGTGGTTTATTTTGTAAGGCCTCCCAAAAATCATTTTTGATAGTTTGTGTAACAGTTTGAGATGCAGCAGTAACATCCTGTTTATATAGAGGTGACTGATTTTCAGTGCTTCAGTCTTCACTGATTGTTTGAGACAGTTTAAAATTACAATCAGATACAGCCTGACTTAGTAAATCTAAGACTAGAAAATGAGATATTGAAATATTATTTTATTGGCTTTTCTGGTTATATTATCTGTTTATAGTGAGTCTCATTGAGTTCATTAAAAGTTTTTGATAAAGCAAGTTTAACCTCTGCCATTAACATTTTTGTTTTCATGTAGCAAATAAATTCACAGCACGCAGACAGAAACTTAAAATGGTAACACACCCAGTCCTGAACTTTTTAACATAATATATTTTTGGTGCTGCAAAAAAGATGGATGAGGTGGAAAGCAGCCAAACTGGTTTAACATTAAATATAACGGCCTTTTAATAATGTCCATAGTCAAAATGGAGATCGTGGTTGAATAGTTGTGGGACCTGGAGGAGGCCCCGAAAATTCTCCATCTTCAGTATTCTTCAAGTGTTCTTACTCTCAGAGCAAATGCATTTAGAAATGGTTTCTAAAGCAACAAGCATACAGTGCATTATCGATTAACAACAGAGGGAGTAGGAACCGCTTGTGCTAGTAGCTGATAATCATTGGAGCTCTGTGGAAATATGACAGAGCAAGTAAAAAGATGTGGAACAAAGACTGCTTTGTTTTCATGTCCAGCTCATCTCCACCCCAGATGTGGGTCACATTGAGCAGCAAGCTCAAACTAATTATAAACCTTAATCTTTTCAAAATTAAAGAACTAAGAAATGCATCAAATTTTGAGTAACGTATTTCTGAGTAATAGTACAGTGAGTGACGCATGCTGATCCTCTCCCTCCGTGTTCAGTCCTTGCACAAGTTAAACTAGCGTCAAATCCACAAATATTTTTTGTTGTTTTTTAGGGAACTGAAAGTGAGCCAACTCTACAAACTCCTCCTTTCAGTTTGGGTCCTGGTGTCATCAGTATGACTGATTGTTCAAAGCATTGTGTGTCCACCCAGAGACATGTATGTGCTGTTTGTATAAAGTTCTGTAATCCTGGTTGTGTTGGTAAAAAATACATATTATTGGGACTTCTAAGTGCCTTTTCTTATGTTTGACTTTCATTGTTAATAAGAATGAGTAGAAAAGATAACCTGACCTGTCAGCATGTATTGGACACAATGAAGACAGGATTTATATTTAAGTTACATTTCGCGTTTAACAAAACTACCCTTTGTTTTACCAAAGCTTTTATCTGGCACGAGAAATTACATCAAGATTGCACGTAGACTAGCTTGTGCAAAGTCTGTCCTCTGATAAAGACAGTAGTGTAAATCTGGTAACTGGACTGTGACTTGGCAAAAATGAACTTCATATCGGTCTTCCTCTTGTTCTTTAGATGTCTGTGAATCCCAATTTGCAGACTCACCGTGTCTCAGCTATCTCTTTGATAACAAAGACAGATTCATACATAGTTTGTGTCAATCATTGACGAGTCTCATGCAGGGCAGATTCTTAGTGGAGGATATTTGTTATCATATATTACATTATCATAGAGCATGCAGATGTGTAGATGAGACGTTTACATGAAAGGAAGACATTGAGAGCAACACACACACACACACACACGCACACACACACATATGAATGTCTTCACAGTCCAGCATCATGCAGCAGATTTATTGTATCCATGAACCAAAAGATAAGAGAAGCACGGCCCACCTGTTGTCCCCTTTTATAGGCTGCAGACACCAGCTACCAACCACACTTTGCACCACCGCAGCTGCCCAGGTCTCCTTCAGCTACATTTGGAAAAGTGATTCAAAATGACAATGATACTGGGTTACTGGGATACTCGTGGGGTAAGTTCTACTTTCATTGTTGAACTAAAGAGCTCCTAATTTGAAACAAATCCAGGAAATGTTGAGTTTGTATTAACAGTGTAATAAAGTCACACTAAGCGTGCAGGGTCAAAGAAGGCTGACTGATTGTTGTAGCACTGCTGTTTGGTTATTATATCAAACAGAGCTAATAAAAAATCTAGATTATCTTCAGCAGCTGAGGTCAATAAAGGTACTGTCAATAAAGCAACTGTTCCTAATTTTGACCTTTTGAACAGGTCCAAAATATATAATGAGGTTATTTTGTTGCCTTTTATTTTTACGCTTTAAAGTAACCAACAGCCTTTAAGGTGGTTGCAAGGTGTTTTCTTGCATGTTATTTCATGATAGAGTTGACTCTATGAACACTTTAAGGGTCAGATGTAATTTGCAAAAATGCATTGATCTGGATTAAAAGTTTTGTAGGTGACCAACCTCCTAATTTCTCATCACATTGTTCATTTTTAATAATGAAAACTGCATTCTGCCAAGAGCAGCACAAGTTATGTCCTCCAAAACGAGAACCAATGACGTATCTACAAATAACACAGTGTAGGTAGGTCTTACACACGTGTTTGGCATGGCAAACGTCTGAAGGAGAATTGATGAAACGGCGAACTCCTCCATTAGAAGCTAGAGTAGGTTGACTGTGGTTCAGTATGTATGATCTCTGGACCAATACAGCTCAGATGCCTTATTCTACCTTATAAATAAGAAATTTGTCTAAAAATGGATGTGCAGAACAACGCAAATCTGTAATCTAAGTTATTGAAGTTACTGCTACTGTGCCACGTGCGTAAATGCGCAAATAATCTTTTTCCTGCGTTCCATGTGAGACTACGATTATTTAAGTCAGTACTGCAATATTCCAGTTGCTATCCAATTGCACACTTTCAAATACTCTAGCAGTATACTAGCAGAAGCGGCCGCAAGCCTAAAAAAAAACACAGATACGCGTGTCTCACCTGATTATTGGACATTTGCAGCTTGGCCAGCACATCCGCCTCCTGCTGGAGTACACCGGGGACAAGTATGAGGAAAAGCAATACGTCTGTGGGGAAGGTAACTAAGCATTTTAACCCAGTGATACAAATCTGTCATAATTCGGGCTGAACATCGGGTTTACTCACGTCACGTTTTCTTACGCAGCTCCCGACTACGACAAGAGCCAATGGACTGACGTTAAATTCAAACTTGGAATGGACTTTCCCAACGTAAGAGAGTTTAACCTGTGAATATAAAATTATTTGGAAAGTTTGCAAATTTAAACCATCGGCTAACACTAATGCTGCAATTCACATCTCACCATAGCTACCCTACTTGGTCGATGGAAACAGGAAAATACCGCAGAGCAATGCTATCATGAGATACATTGCTCGTAAGCACAACATGTGTAAGTTTTAAAAATTTATAACAAATTAATACTTTGTTCAAAAGAGGCGATTTCTTTGTAGATTTTTACATTATATTAATTGACAAACTAATACTGCCAATGCTTTTAAGTAACTGTGGTTTGATAACAGGTGGAGAGACTGAGGATGAAAAGATCCGAGAGGACGTCCTGGAGAATCAGGCCATGGACCTCAGGCTTGCCTTTATTAAGCTGACCTACTTAAACATTGTGCGTGTTAAATTTTAAAGAAGAACGAAAAAAAATATTCATTTTTATAACTGCTAATTTCTACTATTGCCAATTTCATTTCTCTGACATCAGGATCAGAAGCCAGAGTACCTGAAGAATCTGCAGTGTACACTGAAGCAGTTCTCGGATTTCCTCGGAGGAAGAAAGTGGTTTGTTGGTGACAAGGTATGCTACTCTATAAACTAGAAAGGAGTCTTTTTATGAAGCTGCGCTTGTATTTGCTTTGTGTTCAGTGCCCACACTAGGGGGCAGAATTTGAAAAGAAAAGAAAAGGAATTTCTGTGTAGGCTGTTTTTTCCACTCTGAAGTGCTCATCATTGTGGATGCAAGTCTAAACTGTCACTTGTTTCAGTGGGACAGGAGTCAGGAGGGATGTTTGCATTACAAAAATCAAACTGCTGACTCTGCAATTAGCTGTTAACACATTTTATTGCCTGAGCCAAGACTACTATGGAAGCTTGTTAAAACCACTGGGGGAAAATGCCATCTATATAGCAAAAGTCAGGTTATTATTTCAATAGTCCAAAAGTTTGAGTTTGAGTTAATAACCCAAAGTTTGTATTTGTAAATGGCAAAAATGCTTTTTTAAGCGGTAGAAACAAACTTCCATAAATACTGGTTCTTGATAACACCTGGGCTGTTTAGAGATGATTAGAGAGATGAAAGCGAACCAGGCAGTAAGTTTGTGGATGGAAAACAAAATGTTGAACTTTGATAGGTTATAAAATTTCGCAGAGATGAGAGGACTGGCTTTCTTTAAGTTTAATGCTGCTCATGAATTATTGTTTGATTATACTATAAATTCTGCTGCCTTCAACAGATCACTTTTGTGGACTTCATTATGTACGAGCTGTTGGATGAACACAGGGCCCTCGAGCCTAAATGCCTGGAGAACTTCAAGAACCTCAATGATCTGATGAAACGTTTTGAGGTGAGAAGACTTCAGTGTTCATCAGATACCATCAGTGCAACTTACACTTTGTATTTTTAACCAAATGTCTTCCTATATCATTGTAGGCTCTGGAGAGGATTGCTGCCTACATGAAGTCACCAAGATTCATGAAGGGTCCAATAAACAACAGGATGGCCCAGTGGGGAAAGTAACAAGGGTGCTTTCATGGCCGAGAAAGTCCTGAAAAATGTTAATTAATTCAACTGCTGAAATAACATCAATGTTAACTTTGCTTGTACCCTGCTTTAATCACATTACACTGCCAAAAATATTTTCAAGCCATTCCTAAACTCAGTAATGGTTTTAGGTTTGTGGGGAAAAAATAATAATTTGCACTGATATCATGAGGAAGTTGAAGTGAAAGGATTTTCCAGTGAAAGCACTGATTGTTATAACTGAGCACATTTTTTTAAACAGATTAAAGAAACTGTTGTTCCGACTCTTTCTGTGTTGGCGATTCAATTTTTTCACATATAGCAAGCAATGCAAAAATATAGCAGATATAATTTTATGCAGCACATGAGCAGAAAATACAAAACACACGTTTGTTTCTCATGTTTTTGTTGATCACACACGACACAGTTAATGAGGCAAATGCTGGATGAAGCCATTGTTTACATACGTACTTGTTTTATTTCATCAAAGAAAACTATACAAAGTCAAAATTACTGGAAGCACAAAAAACAAGATTACGGCATAAACTAATATTTGATTAACTGACAATTAATTGTTGTCATTGATACGTTTTACAATATATAGATGCTTCCTTTGAAAGTGGCAAACTCGTATACCTCAGGCAGCAGCTGTGCTTACTGGTCAGGAAATAACTGAATAAATTGGTCCATCATTTTGTAAGTAGCTGTGATCTGACTTTATGCTGCACAGTATGAGTCTGTGAACAGCAGGGTGCAGTGAAAGCAAATGATATCCTCACTGAAGAGGTGTGCAGCTCTTCATTTAACAGTTTGATGTGGATGAAAATTACTTCTTGGCTTTTTTTGGTCTGTTTTACCAGTTAAATTCTTTTCATGCAAAGCTGCAGCAGTAGAAAATGCTTAATTAAAATGAATAGTAATTTAATACAGTCTTCTATTAAGGAAGATCACCACCAAAAACAATGTTTTTAATCCTGCAAATATACTAATGTTGCATTGTTTTAATCAGCAGGCTCATCATGGGCTAAATTCTCCCTTGCATTGTCCAGTTTCCTGAAAAGACAACTCCAAACCTCTGTTCTTCATTTGTCTCCACGAGCATTTTTTCCAGTCCACTTTGGACTTGTTGCCAGGCAAACAGTAACCACACAGATGATATCACATTCCTCCATTGCCTCAGAATGATGTCACCGGTTCAGATTACAGTTTTCAGATAACCCCCCACTGTCTCTGACATCCGCCTTTGCTTCTGAGTTCTGTTCCCACCACTCCATCAATGGACTTTTACCTTTGATGGCGAGCACTGCACATGTTCATTGAAAATTAAAATCTTCGAGTTCGCCACTTCAAATGACAAATCAACATTCGTTACAGTTTAATTTATGGAAAAGTAGAAAAATCAATTCAGACAGTTTAAATTCAAAACCCTTAATTGCACACATGAGAAACATCTGAAGGGCCGGCGCAGTGACGCAGGTCGCTAGTAGCGGCCGTTGTACATGCCTGACGGTTCACTGGCCAGCTGCAGGAAACAGGATGAATTATTACTTACATGCTAACATTTAACTGTGAGTGTGTGCGTATTATGATAAATTTACTTACTGCAATTGCTGACTTAACAGCCTGCAGCTGGAAGAAGACTTTGCCTCCCTCCTCTGGACACACAGTCCTTATTTCTTGTTTATTCATTCCCAGAAGCTGTTGTCCATTCAGCACCCCGAGGCTCCTGACAGTGCTGTACAAGAGAAGAAATAAAATGACATTAAATGCAAGTGTTATTTAGAGTGCAAGCATGAACTTGTCTGTTACTCCGTGGAGAATGCCATTCACATTTTGGAGAAGCCTTTATGTTCAAGCCAGGCTTGCACCTCTGCAGGTGAGGAGGACTTGTCCAGGGTGACAGGGCCGCGAGGATCTCGCTGGAAGGAAGACTGAAATGAAGAAAATATCAAACGTGAAGTCTGTTTATGAGCAAACATATTTATATATGTACATGCTTATGAATATGAATATGCCCAATCTGAACGCAAGGCACAAAGTATTTTTGACATGAGGCTTTCTGGTTTCTGTTTGGCCAGTAGTATTTGAAAAATGATGGAAAACCACATTGCTCGATTTCTAGGGAAGCTCAGATCATTTAATGTTTGCAGCAACATGTTGGAGATCTTCTCGAGTGCCATCTGTTTTGCTGTTATCTGCTGGGTGGGGCAGCATCAGTGCCAGAGATGCCAGCAGGATCAACCAACTAATCCAGAAGGCCGGAAGCATCATTGGTCAGAATGTGGAGGCGTTTGAGTCCGTGAGCGTCAGAGGTCACTGAACAAACTGCTCTCCATCATGGACAACCCATCACACCCACTCCTTCTCCCTCAGACGGATTCAGCCTTTTTAACTGACTTAATTTGACTTTTCTTTGTTGTTTATCAGTGTTGTAAATTTATAAATTCCTGCACTATCTCATAGTATAAGGCCCTTACCAGCCGCCTGTCGCACTTTTATTTTTAACTGTGTTGTTTATTGTAGACTGTAACATTTCTACTCTTTATCATGCTGCTGTAACAAATCAGTTTCCCTGGTGGGATCAATAAAGTATCTGTCTGTCTATTTGAGCAGCTGTTTGGCTGCACGCAAGTAAACAGTGTGGAGAGCCAAAGAGTAAAAGCATTTGCCAAAATCTTAAAACCACATGACATTAACCTTTGTCCATATTTAACATTTATCTCTATTCGTAAGAAAAGAAAAGCAGAACAGTTATGATAAGTCGTCCTATGGAAACCATCAGATAATTGTTGATGGGTTCCCAGGTTGCTTGCGGCTCAGCTCACCGGTTGATCGTCCATGGGTCCGGGGTTCCCTAACGACTCCAAAACATTCTGAGGAATATGGCCTTCCTGGTTACGCGCGTTACGAACAAGCCACCACTGCTTTGCTTTCTGGATCACCTGTGAAAGATCCAAATCCAAATATCTCAAATACTTTGGATGTTGGCAATGAAACTAGAAGTTTAAAGAAATATTAATCTTATCTGTCAGTCATTCTGTGCTGCAGCTGCAGTGTTTGCTAGAGTTATTTCAGATTCTAGTTTTGCGTTTTAATTTCCTCTATAAGGCTGACAATAGTTACAATACTGGTTGGAAAATATAAATACATGATGTGACACACTGGCTGAAAGGCTGGAAGGAATTGAAAAGATCTGCAGTTCCCCTTTTTCTTCTTTTGGAGCTGGAAAAAGTTATCTACAGCACATTTTTAATTTAAGTTTTATTTAAGTTTACAATGCCCAAAATTACTGTTGCGTTACATTGCTAATGATATCTGATCTAAAACAAAATCCTCATCCTGTTCCTGGTAAATGAAGATTTGCTGTTTACTCTATTTTCTTAAATTTCGATGATGTAAAACAGTCTACATCGGATAAACACTACAGATCCTGCTTTTATTTAAAGCTAGAGACAATCCTTATACTGTGTAGGACAAGGTAAGAATAAATCTGGTATTTGCAATTGTTGAATAATATTTGTGATCTCACCTCAACCACCTCACCCTTCATAACACTCAGCTCTTGGTTGTTTCTGGCCATGAAGTTGTAAATGACACGCATGCTCTGGGGTCGTTCATTGGAGCTGAAAGAGCAGCAGACGAAATACACTTTGTATTGGCAGTGCATAAAATCGGAGAAAAAGTGCTGGGTATACTGAAGAAATGTGATCATTAAGCCATATTTACTGCTGTGTAACAACACTTACGGTGCTGGTGGAGGTGATGGACCCCATGGATTGTTGCCCATAGGCTGTAAAAGTCATAAAATACACCATGATTAACTGAAAAACCTCTTGGTGAAGGCCTCATTGGCGATATTGTTTTTCTGTTGCCATGAAAATTTAGATTTAAAGGTGCTGAGTGCCAGATGGCAGCAGTGACTACAATTCTAACAACCACTTAGTGGAGATACTGCAGTTGGTTTAGGAGAGATAGCAACTCAAGTAAGCAAAACAACAGTTCAAAGCAATCTGCTAATCTACCAGGCTATAAAAACATTACCAAACCAATTCCTAAAGCAGCTGGAGCTACAGCATAACAATTAAGCATCAGCACGGAAACAAAAAGAAGTTTTAAAGGGCATGACTGCTGCAATACTTTGAGTTCACACCCAGGTATGCTACACTGTTCGATGAGCTTCTTTGTTAAGAATGAACCAGGGGGTCATAATAAGTTTGTACCTCGTCTGGCTGCCGCAGCGTCGGTCTGCCTGGGAAGCGTTGGCTGTTGCTTCTGCTCATTGGACCGTTCTGAAAAGGCGACGGGGATGGTACAGGAGGGGGTGGAGGGGGTTGCCAGCCATCATAGAACTCTGGGATGTAATCTGGGACGTTATCATCCGGCCATCGAGACCTGTAAGTGAAACAGAGGGCATGAATTATAAAATGCACAACTTCATCCATGAAAATAACACTTATACAACCTGGTAAAAACAATTAGGTTGCACAAGCTACTTTTTGATACAGGGCTTATTTATTTTATTTTTATTAACCATCTGTTTAAAATTTAAAATAAATCTGCTAGACAACTCTGTCATTTGTCAGCCAGTTTCAACTGAACCGGGCCTCAAAAACATGTTTGTGCTGTTGGTGCCTTTTGAATAATTTTCATTACAATTAGCTGACAAATGAAATGTTTTTGTTTGTTTATTTGTACTTCAAGAAGTCTGTGCTCCAGTTTTGGTGAATTAAAATGTTAGTGTTATAGTTGGATATTCATCACCACTAACTAGCAGGTGTTTGTTTTAGTTTATAGATGAAGTTGATAACTTAAAAAAAAATAGTACAATACTTTCTTGGCCAAGTATGGTCGCAACAACCGTAAAGCTCAAATCCATGTTTTAAAATACAGCTTCATGAATGCAATGTTCTTTTTTTATGCTGTGTTCTCCTTGTTTACCATAATATAAAATTATTTATATTAATTATTACTCATTTATTCGTAGTGCATAAATCAGCAGTAAATAAATAAATAATAGAGAACCTTTGGGTTGTGTGTGAGGCATTTGGCTAAGTGTAGTCAGACTAATAGTAATCTTTAAATATTTGTAAACCATTTCTCATTTATAATAAAAGTCAAGCCTGTGGTTAAAAAACTGGTAAACAAAAAGTTGCACAACAATCCCTCAAGTCTTTCGCTGTAAATGTTAAAGAGGTTGTTGAACTTTGAACATGATTCTCAGCTGCAGGTGTCCTTCCAGATGAGCATAAACACAGAGTCTGAGTTTTTTTCCACAACTTAGCAACCATAAAGCTCTTCTTTTATTGTCTACTGACTAACAATGAATCCATGAGTCATTCAGAAAACAAGAACAAGGAATGATTCTTTCTTAGTATTTCTATGTTTTACATTGTTTATTCCAAATAAAACACTTTTTGGACACTTTTTACACAGGTATCAATTTGAATACAGCATACGCTCACAGACACGGCCCACAACAAGTTAGGGCGTGCCAGGGAAGGTATAAGTGTAGTTAAAGTTAAAGGGCTATATATGAGAACTTTCAAAGCTTGATAAAAAAGACTAGTAAAAGTGTTAGAGGACTGTTAAAGCTGCCTCACCTGGGGATGTTCCAACACTCTCCCAGAGACATCCACAACTGGTTCTCCTCCTGGCTGACGTTTCGCTCTAGCAGGCCTATAGCGGGGTCTGTCAGCAAGGGGGAGACCACATTGGGAGGCAGGTCAAACGGATACTGAGGAACTACCTGTGGGAAAAAGAAAGAATCTAGTTATAACCAAACAAGCACTATGCATTATCAGTGTTGGGCAAGTTACTTTGAAAAAGTAATTAATTATAGTTACTAGTTACTTCTTCAAAAAAGTAACTGAGTTAGTAACTGAGTTACAAGCTTCTAACAGTAATTAATTACTTGAAAAGTAACTATTGCGTTACTTTAAAAAAAATGTTTAACCCTCTGGGGTCCAGGATATAATTGGCCATTTTTTACTACTTTTGATTTTCCCTCCACATTTTACCTTTAAAAACGATTTACTTTGCATTGTTTGGTATCATTCTTTTCAGCACAAACTCACGTGTCTGAATTTACAGTTATGTTTTCATTTTGACATACTGTATTAACACAATTGATCTAAAATCAGACAGAAAACATAAAATCTGAGTAGAAAAAGTTATATTTTTTACTGTAACAACCACAAACATGTCTATTAATCATATTTCATATTTCAAACTTTCATAACTTTAAATGCAATTAAATGCAATTGTCAATTTTAAAATCCTATGCACAAGTTTTGCAAACAACAAAGTTATTTGCATCCATTTACCTTTTACCTTTTTTAAAAATAACCATTTAAAACTATTTACAGAACAATCAGGCGTTCTGCATTCAATAAGATGCCACACAAATTCTTTGTGCCACTCCAAAAAAATAATTTCTGTCCACTATAAAGGAGAACATCACAACCTGATACCTGCAGGTCTGACAGCAGCAGGTGTATCACTCCTGTTTTTTTACCTGGAGACAGAAGTCGCCTCATTGTTCTGACACACGCCGTTATTCCCATCACTGTGCATTATATAGCAGCAATCGTAGTAGTAGTGAGGAGGAGCTTACCATGTTTAAAATCGAGAAGAGCACGTGGACAAACTCAGAAGCAGAAGGACTGACCAGTATGCCGTCCAGCTGGGCCTGTAATATGATAACGACTCTTTCAGTCACACACCAGTGCTTTTAGTCACAAGCATTTAGACAAGTTTGTTGTAAAACTCCTCATGTTAGTTTGTAATGTGCAGAGACTGAACTGAAGGACTTACCAGCAGATTGAATCCATATTTGACTTTCTGAAGACAGAAGGCATATTCATCCAAAGAAGGCAGATTGAGGGGTGGTCCCGAGGGCTCTGATAAGCAGTCACGTTAAGTACTTATTAAACTGCCTGTATCTATAGGAGGTTATCCTTCATAGGTTACTTGTTTGTGAAAAATATAGACTGATGAAGGCTATTACCATTTTTCTTGCTTTTCTTCTTCTTTGTCTTCTTCTTCTTCTTGCCCATGTCCTCCTGCTGTGCAGGTGTGTTTACTGCAGCTGAAACTTTGCCCATGAAGATCTCCAAATCATTTAGAACATGGTTTAAAATGTCCTAAAAAAGCATCAAATGAAACTCTCAAGATAAGACAGATAACTCCACAGAAAGATTCAATAATTCATAGAAAATACAGAAGTTTTCACAGCACCAACCGTGTTCCTTTGTGACTCCATCTTATCACGGTCCATCTCTGGGTTGCTCTGCATGTCATACGGGTCTAAATGGTTCATTGGTTCTACTTGTGGACTATAGGGACGTGAGGAAGGCATATGATCTGCATTGCAACAAAGAGAGAAAAAAAATTTCAACAGAAGCTGGTGTGGCTTAAACTCGGAATACTAAGGATATTGAGTTTATTGCTTATTTGCAGAGAAGAAATGTAAAACGTGTATTTCAGTCGCAGGGAATTAATTAAATAAATTGAATTTCTCTTGGATAATAATGATAATTTCTTTATGTTTCTACTGTACCCGGCTCTCGCCACGATGGGGCCATGAAGTCTGGGGTTGGAGGTCTCCACTCTTCCTGCATAGAGGGGGGCGCAGTCTGACGGAAACTTCCCGGCCTATTTTGTGTCATGGGTTCAAATTCATTCCTGGAAAAAAAATTATTAATGAATGTACTGTACTTTCCATATTTGTCCTTTCTGCTTCCCTGTTATTAAATCTTAACCATGTTTTAGATTTTTAGTATTTTTTAAAACCCTACCTGACATCCGGAGGCTCTCTGTGTTGCTCCAGATTACCACCTCCTCTTTGGACTGCCTTATCCAGGTCGCTCTTGATCAGATCGGCCTGACAGAGCAAACAGGAAGAAAAATCGACATTACAATTATCATCAGCTCTCTGGCGACTTTGAGGAGGTCAAAGTTAACTCACCCCAGTCTCCTCACACTGGAACATGAAGCACTGGCGGTTGCGTTTGCTGCGTTCCTGCACAGTTATCGCCAGCAGAGAGTTGAAGTCGCAGCTGTCCAGCACAGCTTTGATTTGCACGATACAGCTCAAAGGTACCGAGTCCAGTTCTGTCTGTCAAAATCAGATTGATCAAACGTTAATAGCCAACACTGAAAGTCTTTAAAAAGAGGGAAAAGGGGAATTTTAAAAATAGTCTGGCATTTTATTTTGCTCATACATATTTTACATGTTTTTCAGATGTTTCCATTTCATAATTAGAGAATTATTCTCACACACAGCTTAGCACTTAAAACAGTTATGGTTGTGTAAAGGTTTTGCTTCACCTGGTTGCACTTTTATATACTCTTTGGTATGGGAAATGTTAATGCCACAGCACAGAATTATATTTAGTTTTGTTGAAGAAAGTGACCTTAATCTGTGAGCCTTAATCTCAAACCCATCAGGACCCTTTGGGATGAAGTGGAACAATAACATTAAATAGTGGCATCAAATCCCAGACAGTAACTTACATAATTTTACTAAAAAACTGAGATAATGAAGTAACATTACTATACCATTTCACTTCCTGCACAGACACAATTTTGCATTATTGCTGCTGTATATCACCACAGCGGATTGTAAATCAATAAAGTTGTGACTGAAGTGCAGACGGTCCTCTTTAATTCAAGAGGTTTAACAAAAGTGCTGGATAAACTATTTAGGAATTACAGACATGTATACACACAGTGCCCCATGTGCAGAGGCCCAAAGTTCATTGGACAGCTAACAGGTGAGGCCTGCTCCCATGTTAGTTAATGACAAATGAAGCAGACATAATATCTCAAGTTCATTCAAAGGGATGAATTTGTGTTTTATAGCTTTTCACTGTCATTTTAATTATGAGTCAATGTAAATGTGGGAAGCCATCATTAAGCTCACAAAACAAAGTAAATCAATAATCAGAGACAGCAACAACTTTAGTAGTGGCCACAACAATCTGGTTTAGCATCAGTTAATTGATGTCTTAATAATTTTAGCATACAAAACCACTGGTTATATTTAAGAACAGGAAGGTCACATTAAACGTTCCCAGAAAACATCTTAAAGAGCTTGCACAACTCTGAAAAATCTTTGGACAGATGAAACAGAGAAAAATAGAGAAACAGCTCGTGATCGAAGCATAACACATCTGTTAAACACGATGGAGGATGCTATGGCGTGAACATGTATGGCTGCCAGTGGATAGAAGGATCAGTACAGAGCTATGCTTTCTGCTCAGATTCAGCCAAATGCTGCAAAACTGTTGATTGGACAGTACTTCACAGTGCAAATGGATAAAGACCCAAAGCAAACCAAGAGATGAAAAGAAATAATATTCTTTACTTCAACCGACCAGCTTTTCAGTCACTAAAGACAAAACTGAAGGCAGAGACCCACAAACAAGCAGCAGCTGAAGGTGAAACACAGCGTTTGATGATGTCCATGAGTTCTACACTTTAGGGAATCACTGACTGCAAAGTATTAAAAGCAATCCTTATATTTACAATTATACTAGTTTGGCCAACTCATATTGAGCCTTTGAAAACCATGTACTATACACAAAAATATCTGTAATTCCCAAACAATCAATGCAATTTTTTTAAAACCCCCTGAATTAAAACCCAAAGTCCGCACTTCAATCACATCTTGAGGGTTTAACTCTCTAAAAATTGCATCTCTGTCCAACAATACTATATTGTCCCTCCCAGACACTTCATTGTTCTTCTAGAAGTGATGAACCTACTTTGGTCTCAATGTCATTGAGCAGAAGATATGGTCCCTGAACCTCCATGATCATCTCCTGAGGCCACAGACGACCTTTGGCATCCAGGTTCTTGAGCTTAGCCACGCAGTCGTCCACAGTCTTCACCTCCTGGCCATCAATCTCACAGGTGAACAGATGCTGTGGGTTCAATTAGGAGGGTCAGTGATGATGAGAGCTAAATGCTGTGCTGTTAGTAATGTGTATGTGTCCATGATGATGTAGAGTTTATACTCATTTACCTCCACTCTGACATCAATGTTGTCAGGATTTTTGCTCAGTGTCTCCGAGTACTCCTTTCTCTGCACTGATGTAAAGAACATTCGATTTTGTGCAATATCATCATAAAATATGTATACCTAGATATGAGGTGTTGTAATGCCTGGACATACTGTAAATAGATCTTCCACTGGGTCTGGTTGAGTCACTTCTCCTCAGCGGACTCTCCCTGATTTCATCTTGTTGGAAAGCCCGCCTCGGAGGGAGGTCCTCTGATGTGAAGCCCCTGAAGAAGAATAAAAGATTCCTTAACATTCAGTTTCCTTCCACCTCCATAAAATCGTCTCAGTCAAAGCTAAGCGATATGAAGATAAGCCATCCGCAGTCCACAGCTCAAGTAAGCTTCAGGGTTACTATGGCACTGTGGCGTTTTATTATGCAAGGGTGTGAACAGGTATGTATCAGAAACACCGCAAATCAGCGTCTTATAGCATATTAAACATAACTAGTGAACTTGAAAAGGAAAATTAAATCGACCAACTTTGGGAAATAGGAGAAGGGGGCACTGTTCCCAAACATCTTCAGTCTACCCCGGCTTTAAACTTTAGACTGGGAGGAATCACACAGAAACCACTTGAACCTGTAAGAAACACAAAATGATTTGTTTACTCAGTTTGAAAGTTTTCAGATTCTCACAGCTTGGAGCAAAAGATTTCTTCTTAGTACTTAGAGTTCAAATTGATTTGATAAGCAAAGAAACACTTCCTCAGTTCAGCGTGCTTTTATTGCTTCTGGCGAGTTCAGCATAGAAAACTACAACAAGGCTTTTCCATACAAATGACACCACCGAGGCCTGTTTTCTTGTTATTTATAATCATCTTATTATGGGTAGTGCTTTTTTTTTCATTAAAAATTAAACACAGATTAAGTATGAATATACGCAGAGTTACTAATCAAGCACTTAGAGGTTAATATCGAGTAAATCAACTACAAGAACTGCTTTAAGCACAAGGACTAAATTAACAAAGAGTCTCAATAATAATTTATCTTGAAGACTCATGAATACACAAACCAGCCTCAGTGTTTGCGTTAGATATTAGTATACATGACAGTTTGTTATTGCGGCTACATATACATTTTCTAAACACATCGAGTGGTTGAGACTAGTTTATTTGGTTATGTATATTTAAGCTATGACTGAAGGTGATGAGCTTTCATGGCAACAACTACACACTTTCTGTAAAAGCAACGTCACATTTCAGAGCAGGACACAGTGCTGCTCTCAGCAGCTTTTTCCTTTTTAAACCACTTTCTATATAACCTGTCACTTGACCTTTATATAACTGCTGCATGCCGTTTTACCTTGTAGCCTCAGCTCTGCTCCGGTGTCATCGTTCCCTTCTTTCAAACGAATTTGGCACCAAGAGGTTTCATAGCGGGTGTGTTCCTCACAAACAGCTTCGAGAAAATTTCCTTAACTTCCTCGTGAAAGCAGCAGGATCAAAGTGCAACTACGTGATGGGAGTGACAGATTGCAAGGGCCGGCCCAATTTGTCACTTGAGGATAAGTATTTGAAGTATGGAAAACAGGTAGTGGCACATTATGAGTCCAAAGGTTTTGAAATTATTCATAGCACCTCCTACTCTTCCTACAGGAGGATCAAAGGTCTCAAGCGTTCCTATTCTTGTGCCACTATCTCAAGCATACTCTACCATGGATATAAAACTGTGATGTCACTCACAAAATAGAGCAAACTCTGAATAAGAAAGACACAAACAGCTGAAGATGATAAGAGAACCATTTATTTTACCATCTGCCGACGTGTAAATACTGTACACACCCATTACGCTGACAGAGACACTCTATAAAGAAAGAATAGTTTATTCTGCAAAGAAAAGTGACGTCTCGTCTTCGGGCGATGAGTCTGGGACTAGAGGAGGCTTCTGTAGAGCGATGACAGTTTAGGCTGTAGCTTTGGCCTGAGTGGCCTTGGCCAACGCCTTCAGGTCTGTGATGCATTTGGCGATGCTCTCCTTCTCCTAAAAAAACAAAACAAAAAAGATATTAAAACTCTGAAACATACAATCAATAGAAGTGAACTGATTAGACAGTAAAAATACATATGCATATAACAAATTAAAGAAAAAACATTGACATTTTTTTTTTGACATTTTTCTGCCAATACGAGATTTGCCTATATAAAAAAAAAAAAAAAAACACAAGCAAATTAGTAAACATGAAATATCTGACAAACTAAAAAAAATCACAGCCCAAATATAGGACTTTTATTTTTTAAAATCCTTACAGATTTCTGTTGTTTCATGAAAAATAAATAAAAAGGTTTTCGTCTAAATATTTTGAAGAATGGGGCACAGTAGTTTGGGTTTTTTTTTAATAACTTTTATTTATTGGATGTCAGCACCCTAAGCTAGAGGCGTCTGTCTGGAAAATAAAGAAAAGAAAAATAAAGACTGACCTGCTGGGGTGTGATGCTGCTGATGACGCTCTTCTCCACCCAGTTAATCATGTGCTCTTGCTCCAGCCTATGGTTGAGGTCCTGCAGCGCAATCTGATAGTCCAAGCGCCTCTTCACGTCATTGGTCACCATATGTAGCCTCTCCCTGTAGTTGGTCTCCAACAGCATGGCCACGTTGTTCTGAGAGGAAAACAGGAGGTAGGATTGTTTAACTGTAACAGCTTTAATGTGAAATTCCAGCTCTAGGGATACTTTTTCAAAATAATAAAAGAAAAAAAAACTTTTAACAAAAGATATAACTGAAGTAAAAAATGTGTTTTCAGTCAGGACATGTTCAGACATAGACTTCAATCATGTAGTGCTGTGTCCCAAACAAATTAGGGCAGTCAGATTTGTAATGCATTTATATACAGACTAAATAATTAAATTCATTCTATTGTGACATCTATACAAGATAGTTTAGCTACATATGTTAAAATGGTACTGTCAGTACAAAATCTGGCAACATTTGTATACTGATTTTGAGTGGAAATTCTCCATTAGTGTGAGAATGAGCACCATCATGTGGTTGTATTCAGCAAGTTACACATTTTCTGTTCACAGACTACTCCTGGAGGAGGCAAACAAATAAATAAATGCATAAATAAATAAATAAATAATCATGCTGAAAACTTGTTTAAAATTAGATAAATATTAGGCTAGGCCCAGGACTAACGGTTACTGTTTCAGCATCTTAACGTGACACGGTTGATTTACCGGTCAGTCCTTGTTCCTACACCCACCTGTGGCTAATAGATTTGGACAGTGACTGAAAGAATGAGCGTCCTCTGAAGGGTGGCTGGATTCTCTCAGAGATAGGGTGATGAGCTCAGCCACTCAGGAGGGAGCAGAAATGCTACTCCACTACATCACAAGGAACCAACTTAGATGATTCAGGCATGTGACTAGAACGCCTGCTGGACCCTCCTAACTGAGGTGTTTCAAGCATGTCCGAAAGGGAGGAGGCTCCATGAAAGCCCCAAGACACATCGGAAAGATGTCTCTCAAAGAGTTTGGACACATCTCAACATCCTACCAGATGAGCTGGAGGAGGAAGTCTGGGCATCTCTGTCAGACTGCTGCCCCCACATCCCAAAACTCAATAAGCGGCAGAAAATGGATGGATGGAATAATAAGTCAGGAATGGCCTCAAATTATTTTTCCTTTTGTTGCCAAATTAATTACACTAAAATTGCATGAGAGTAAAAGGTGGAGAACGAGTCTAACCTACATATTATTCAGCATATTTCAAACTGTGGTATCATTAAACTGAAAAATGTCATTTTGAAAGTACCCAGTTATTATCAACACTGGTATACCCACCCAGAGTGATGAACAACTCACATTAACAAAAAAATAAGTCTTGCCACAGACCGTTTGGTTCCCACAGAGTACTGTGGGGGTACACTACAAAGCAAGTTCAACACAGCCAAGCCTTCATTGTGTTAGCTCGCTTGGCAAAACCTAAAACCCAGTCGCAGATAATCGGTATCAACTCTTTGTTAACCCAGGTTTTCAGCTTCAGGATCAATGTGCGCTCACAAACAGGTGTTTACTTCAGCCACAATAAATCCATCTGAGCACTGCCTACTTCAATCAGAGAAATTATCAGAGAAACTGATGGAAAATTTTTTTTACAAATTGACATTGAAAATAAAATGCAGCGCTGTATAATAAGACGAGAGTAATGTTACAAATGACCATTAGTCATGTGTCAAGCCACGATCATCAAGTTCACCAAGGATCAAAAAATAAATAAATATTGAGGTAATCATTTATTTTATCACTAGGCGTAGTCTCTGTTGTAGATACTGGCAGATTAAAGCCTCTTTATCCATTAGTACTTGTCTAGTACCACCTATATGCACTGTGTTGTTATTGCGACACGGCTAAACGTCCCGTGACATCATTTGTACGCAACACGAACGGCACAACAAAGGTGTACGTCAAGGTGATGTGATACCTGCTGCTTGGTCAGTGGCTTTTCGTCAGACTCGGGGACCCCGGCATTGTTTTTTGTAGCCATTTGCCTTGCAGAGTTTCAAAGATGTCAGTTTTGATTTTTGTAAAGGACTAGCCAGTTGGTGACGTCACATTTTCAGATCACTTGGAACCCCGGCCAAGTAGGTACTAAGGACTAATGGTCCCGGTATCAGGTATCAGGTACTATGACCTAATGGAAAAACCCTAAAACCCGCGTTGAGCCGAGCCGGCGTGAGTAGGTACTAATGGAAAAGTTGCTGCACAGTGTACTTGTTTATGAATTTGCCTAAGAAGCAGAATCTCCCTGGTTTGATCCCAGTAGGAGAGATTTCACTTTGAGATCGTATCAGAAACAGCATCAGGTGTAAAAAAAATATCTGTTAAATCAAACATACAGAGCTACCAGCTGTGGTGACTGCTTAAGTTGCTAATGTGTTAACCACTACACTACAGACCCACAAAAGGTTATAATTCTTCTGTTCTTGGAGCTGAAGGTGGCAGCTGTCAAAATGATGTTAACTGGAATACTTAACAGTTAAGATACTGGAATATAAAAACTGAAATGAAAGGATGGTGATGCTTACCCTCTTGGCATCAAAGAGCATCGCCCTTCCTTCTACTCGCCACTGCTCCTTCTTCTCATCGTCAATGGCTTGAGTCAAGCTGGACATGGCGACGTCCTTCACCTCCTGAGCCTTGGCCACTTTTTCCTGAAGACAAAAGCAGCAGAAAATATTGGGGTCATTGAAAAGGTTGTGCACAAGAGAAAAGTCCTTTGGTACAGTACTCTCTCCACTGTGTCCAAACAAAATAAATAAATAAAACTTGACAAAAGAGATATGAAATCACAAAGAAAGAAAGAAACAAAAGCAGTGGTTATCAGCCTACCTCGTTCAGTTTGTCAGCGAAAGCTCCAACACTTGGCCCAAATTTCTTCACACCATAGATGATCACAGCTCCTATGGAGGCTGCAGCGAAGGTCTCATGGTTGATGACATAGATTTCCTTAGAAAGCATGTACAGGAGGAGGCCAGCACCCAGCATGTAGGGTCCTATTGAGAGAAGAGGGGGAATACAAAGTAAAAGTGAGATGTGTAACTACCATTGGACTTGAGTTCTTTGGAGACTGTTGATATATTTAAACAGAATCTTAAGAACCATTATTTTTGTAAAGGAATGAAGAAAAAAAGGCAGGTTTTTTTTTTTTTTTTTTTTTTTTAAACAAATAGTTATTGTGAATGTGTTCACAAAAACAGGAGTTTTCAAAAGTTCTGTTTCTATCAAATGAAGTGCGTTCACCAATCATCTGGATGCTTTCAGTGGAAGCAAAGGACTGTTTGCTCATAATCGCAAACCAGTCTTTAAGTAGTCCTTGCAAAAAGAGAAGTTAGATATTTTGATGGATGAAGAATCCAGTTGATTCAGTGCAAATACTGTGTGCACAGAATCAATTTTCAGTGACTTTTCACTTATTTTCTTTAAGAAAACACATGAATAATATTAAATTATCATTTTTGATTAAAGACTGCACACCTGTTACTCCAGTTTTGGGGTACAGCAGCTGGAATAACTCCTCTGGGATGATGCCATGCCGGACCTTCCCTCCCTTCTCTGGCAGAGGGGGCACCGGAGCCAGACTCTGGGATGATGTGTGCAGACAGCGAGATGCATGGACCACACTGAGGGAGAAGACCACGATTACTAAGCATTTCTTTCTGATATGTTATTGAATATTGGTATTAAAACACACACATTCAAAACTACAATGCTAAACACACATACCCAGCTCCAATGGGGCCACTGCTTTTCAGGGCACTAGCTGAAACCCACAAAAAAGTACAAGTGTTAATTACTGTTTTCTCAATAAACACCTTTAACAACAATCTTCTGAAAACATTAACCTTCAAATTTTGTACACCTTAAACGCACAGCAAGCAGTCCAACACAGAACTATAACTCTTAGTATTGGTAGCTATTTGATGGGCTTCGGGCGATCAGTTTGTGAGGTCATCAAAATTAACACAAACTTTTCCATAAAACATCGCAGAAAGGGCAGACAGCCGACCGATGCTAGCTGTCAATAAGGTGACATTTAGGCGTGCAGAGCTAACGTTAGCTAACGTAGCGTCGATTAACTTGCCTGTGACTAAATAATTAAAACAACAAAACACAGAAACACTGAAATATCCAGGATTACCTTTGATAACGTCTGATATAAATCTGCAGCCAATAAAATTGCTACCATTTCCGAGGAGCTTGAAGCTATGCTGACAGTTAGCATTAGCATGTCTCATTCAATGTGCGGCCTTCACTTTACCCTTCAGCTCACTTTAAACTTTCCTGCCTCCTGCTTGACAGTCTGCTGGCACCAGCAGTAAGTGGCCTTTATTATCATTTTAAAAGCTGTTCTGATGCATACCTGAGACAAAAACGAGCCGGGACAGCATGTCTGAAGGATGAAGTACCAAGTTCCTACAACACCGGGGCACTCTTGTTTCGGCCTCTCTGTGCCCTTCTCTGCAAAGAGCTGCAAGGATGGCGGACACAGGAGAAATCCTCGTGAAACAACGCGAGAGTACAGAAGCGCTTGTGGAGTCGACGCCCTCTAGTGGGCACTGCGTGCAACGACACACACACACTGCCCTGAAATTGAATTTGGATTAATAGAAGTGATTAAGGAGTTAATGCAGAGAATTTGGGGTTATTTTTTATGATAAGATCAAGTTTTCTGGATTCACTCATCTTGAAAGGTGGCTGACTTTAAACAAAAACGGCACCACACAGAATATGAAGCCAAACTGCTATTTAGTGTTATTGTTATGTAAGTTAACTGTTACATACACACAAGCATGCACAAGAAAACTAACTAATGAAAGTGTTCAAGCCCACATGCATCGTTTACTAATAATAAAAATAATAAAAAATACTCATCTAATAAAGCACACACACAAAGACATACACACACACCCCTCTCTCCCAAGTGTTTTATCCCAGGCTGCACACAGGGGGAATTAGTTGTGTCTGTCTGTAATCTTGAGGCCCACCCGTGTATGGCATCAGTTTTGTGTGAGTGGCTGGTGAGATAGAGGAACATATGACGTTGTGGTTCTCTTCACTTCCTGTAAAAACTATGCTCAACAGAAACAGCTACATGTGAAACACAGGCAAGAAAAAAACCCGGCACTATTTCAGAAGAGTGAGAAAATGGATGACTTGTCAACTACCTCATGAAGAGCTCTCCCCACTGAATGAGATGGCCCAGTAGGTAAGGCTCAACCATGGTTTCCTGCCTAATAAGCAGCAGTTTGTCCTCGCTTTATCATCTTGCAGGTGCCAGGGCCTAGTCTATCGATGAGAAGTGCTTCACCCTGTAATTAAGGGGCTTCTCCTGTAAGTTTCAGCTTCTGCATTAGTATTTCTGAGCTACTGTTGCAACCGCTTCTGCTCCACACACACACAGCTTTCTAAACATCAGGCACTTTTGGCAGTTTACTTTTAATGCATACGGCTCACATCAGTTTGCAGCATGACCTCATCATACAGATAACTTTTCTTTGTTTAAGTCTCTCCAGAATAAA
Source organism: Pelmatolapia mariae (assembly GCF_036321145.2). Classification (NCBI taxonomy): domain Eukaryota; kingdom Metazoa; phylum Chordata; class Actinopteri; order Cichliformes; family Cichlidae; genus Pelmatolapia; species Pelmatolapia mariae. The sequence continues at coordinate 28,143,847 of NC_086244.1, forward strand.
AATATCATAAATACTTGAAAAATACTCATTTACACCAACCCTGATAGGAAGCTACATTTCAGTCCTTTTCTTTAAAGTTAGTAGCAGTTTGAGTTTCTTCATTTATAACCTTTAGCCATTATAATGTTTCTGCAACTTAAAAGAAAGCTGTTTTTTAGTTACTCACAACATCACTCGATAGTACTCAGCTAATAACATGCCGTGAATTTGATCATTGTGAATGACTGTAACCAGTTTCCTGATAAGCTACGCTGTCGTCGCAGGCTTGAGGCGACGTAACAGCCAGGGGAGCTGCCATGGATGCCCTGGCCATCAGTGGATTCCAGCTCTCGCCAGAGAAACACTTTGACAGAATATTGGACATCAGAGCAGAGAAGCGTGAGTACCTGCGAGGACGTAACAATGTGACTTCATGCCGCAGCCCTCCCAGAGACAGTACCACCTGGCAGATAAAAAAAGAACTGAAAGAGAAGAGGCAGCTGGAGTTTCTGAGGAGGAGATCGGTGAGCCCAGTGTGGCGTGAAGGCTCATCGAGAAGAAAATCTCCCTCACAGATATTTTCAATGAAATATTACAGTTCAAGCTCAACAAACACGGAGAATGCTAAAGGACATCCGCCCATGGTTTTGACACCAAACAGCAGCATAAGCAGTGATCCAAGCACCAGCACATGGGTAAAAGATTGCGTCAATTCGGCACATTTATCACCAGATCAGATTTATGTCTTCGTAGGTCTGCTGTGAATAATACCTGCCCCGTCGCTCTCCTCTCATTCCCTCAGGCCTCATTGTGGTCAGAACAGATAACAGTGATGAAGCAGGACAAAAGTCATGCAAAGAAGCAATCACCTACCTCCACGCCATCTGTGAAGGAATCAGAGCAGCACAGGGTGAAAAGTATTCATAAAAAGGACACGAGTGTAAACGGTAAAAAGAATAAATCATCGTGCCAAGCACAAAACATTTTGACCAGGGACTGTTGAATCATGCCTTACATTTATCTTTGTTTTTCTCCACATACAGCACAAAAGACAACCACAAAAACACTCATCAAAACAGAGAAGATTTACCAGAAATCATCTGTACAAACTGAAAGCATTCTTCAGAAAAAGATACTGAGAGAGACCGGTGTGCAGACAGAGTGAGTCTCATTCAATTCTAGTTTAATCTTTAAACCGTGATTTTACTGCAAAAGGCATCTCTGATCTCCTCTCTCTCTAATGAGAAACTGTCCTCTGTGCAGGTCCGGACTCATCACCGTTAAAGAATCAGTAAGTTTCACAGGCCTGCTGTTTTAGAATTAGGTGATAGATTAAAAGGCGTGGGAGCACAGGGCACAGGTGACATGATTAGTCGAAATAAAGTTTAGGCTAATCTGAGGGGAAATAGATGCTCTATAATCTGATGCAAAGGTTTTTTCTTTAATTATAAAACTCTACTGTTTTTACTGTCTCTTATCTCTCTCCTAATAGGATATTCAGAAATTAGCTGACTACCTACAGGTAAGCAAACAATATTTATCCAAAATCATCCTGTGTTTCATGAATCCTTTAAGGCTTTAAAGCCTGAACCTAGAAATAAATGCCAGAAAAGTCACATTTTTTGTGTTTAGTGGCCCTTCTGATGAATTAAGAAATAATAATTTGCATATATGAGATTAGGGTTGTATCATATTAGCTACATTAGGCTTATTTTTGCAATTTATTTCTTAAAACTGTACAGTGCAATTTATTTTATTTTTGGGGGGGGAAGAAAAATAATCACGTTGATGATGTAGAAGTCAAAAACTCACAAAACTCACTAATCAGATATAATACGCTTGGTTTTAAAGGGTTAAGTTCTCATCACATTTGATCTTTCATCACTACTGCTTTCAATATTAAGTAATACATTTATTAATGTGCACTGATGCTACTTAAGGACCTGATGACCTGTGCAGTCCATTCAGAGCAGATGAAAACTGTCTTTGTGCCTTAGTGTAACTCTTTCTGCTGCTGCTGGGTTTCTGGCAGGAGGCTCTGTGGAGAGAAGATGTGATGAAGAAGAAGCTGGTTGAACTCCAGGAGAGCACGACAAACCTTGTGAACTCATCCAACAAAATATGGACAGTAAGGCTCTCCCTCTGTTTACACGCATCAAATAACACATATTTCGCACTTTATAAGTCCACACTGTTTTTCTTTCTGCTCTGGTGCACTGGCTGATATTACGGCTGTGTCAGGAAGGCCTGTGCAGTCTGTGGTTTGGAGCTTCCTGCTTCCGCGCAATTCTATACTGCATAGGACGAGTGCAAGCTGTCGTTCTTATACAGGAAGGGTGTGCCACTCAGTAGCTGTTAAAGGTGCTATGCATCCTCTTTACATCTCTTTTGGCTACTCTGGTTGCAATGAATGAAAGGAAAATACTGAGGTCATTGTTTTTAGTTTTGTTTCCTCTTTAGATTTTGTTTTAGCAGCTGAGCTGATCTACAGTTTATTCAGTCTCATTTATTTAGGTCTTCCACCTGTTGTTGCTCACTGAGGTATGTTATCATTAGGGGTCTTTTTTGCACTTATAACAAAGTGTGTTGTATCAAACGCAGATACTGTGATCTCCCTTGAGGCTCACTGTTGCTTTGAGTTCCCCTTATGCACCTGCATTCGGAGAAACAACGTGCTGTCACAGCTTTTTGGCACATGAACCATTAATTTTCCATCTGCAGGTTAGAGCGTGACAGTCATTCATTTCCTCTCTAACCCACACAGTCTCGCTGCAGTGAAGATCTGCTGAGAAACAAGATCAAGGCTTTGGAGGCGCAGCTGCAAGCTTGTCTGCAGGTGAGTGTAATTTAGTCTGTAAAAAAGCAACCACACTCATTTTTACAATATCTTGGTGGTGATTTGTTGTTGTTGTTGTTATTATTTATTTGCTTTCCAAGAAGTCAGACATTTACTCTTTCCAGTAACTAGCCTTGCTCTGGCATTATTCTGTCACAGGGTGATAGTGTAGCATCTTAAGTGTGAGTCTCTGTGGTTTTGATCTGGATCTCACTGGGTGTTAACAACTAACTCAGCAGTGTTGTGTCCCTGCAGAAGTTTCCAAAAGATGGTGTAAAGAAACTGGTGGTACAGATGGAAAAGCAGAGGATGGTATATGAAGAGAAGGCCTTGATTGCCCTGCAGAAGGCCACACAGGAGAAAACTGAGGCCCTCAGCAAGGCTGAGACTCTGCAGGTCAAACATCTTTTTTTTTTCTCTGTTTTACCACACAAAAAAGAAACAAAAGTCACTGAGGTTTCAGTTTATTGGCCTTTTAGTTGATAGACTCAGCATCTGGTGACCTGGAAGCAAGTTTCCTAATTTGAGTATTTGCAGATGATTTTTCTTTTTAAAAACGTTGCATTTTGTGTCAACAGGAAGCGCTAATTACAGCAAAGGCAGAGGCCCTGAAGTGGCAAAGCCTTCATGAGGAGCTGAAGCTGAGCTCTGGAAAACTCAGGGAGAGCCAGCACCTCAGTAATGAACAGCTGCAACAGCTGCACAGCCAAGTGGAGGTATGTTAGGTTGTGACAACGTGCATGAGTGCGCGGTCAAAAGTTTAATTATAAATGTTAAAAATGTGAATTTATTTCTTGAATTATCAGCTGTGCAGAGCCAGAGAGCGTGAGCTGAGAGATGAGATGCTTTCGTTAAGACAAGAAAAGCAGGACCTACAGTACAACATTTGTCTGCTGGAGGAAGACAACCAGACCCTAAGAGAAGAAATCCAGCAACTCAGAGGCAAGACATCACGTTTGGTGTTTTTTATGATTATTGTTAAATAGTGCACATTCAATATGTTTATAATATTTTCGGTGCCCTAGATGGCGAAGAGGAGAGTCAAGACTTCATGATGCAGGAGTGTCTGGCGTCACAGGAACCTGAGCCTCGGCTGACGGTGAGGAGAGACTCTCAGCTGGAGGACCAGCTCCGCCACACTCAGGAGAAACTCCAGCTCAAAGAGAGAGAGGTAAAACATGGACATTACAGTAAACTGTAGCTCATTCACAAGTCTGACTCTTTAATCCAAGCTTGCCACACAAGGAATGTCCCAGCTAGGTGTTTCACAAAGTCACTAACAGGTGCAGGTAAAAATATTACCCCTATTATTTGTTTTTGTCTTATATACAAGGTAATCTTGTGCAGTATGTTTGCATTCCAACCACATTGCTAACACACATGCAAGTACATTTTGAAAAGTGCCTGTCTGAGGATCACCAGCATTTAGAGTATATTTTGAGCATTTCTGCATGTTCACGCTCTTTATTGTGTGCGTGCAGTGTGAGGAGCTGCAGGCGGAGCTGCACGCTATGGAGCAGGAGTGTCAGTCCAGCCAGGCCCGGCTGTCGCAGTGCAGAGACGAACTCCGGCAGCTCAGCCACCGCCGCAGGGGACCAGTGAGTAGAGTGTGTGTGTGTGAGATCATTTAAGGGAGACTTAATGCCCTTGCAGCACTCAAAAGCTCTCATTGCCTTTATATTATCAGCCAGTAATTAAACCACTACATAATTCTAACACTCTGCCCCACTATGCTTTTCAACACTATCAGTTTGCCTCAGCTGCCCTGCAGTAACCAGCTGAGCAGCTGCTCATGCACATGAGTTATCATTTCCTGCTGATGATTTAATATCCACCTGACTAAATGATTTCTTTTCTTCCTGTTTAGACACTGTGTGGATCCTGGTGGAAGCTGTGCTTGTTCTTCCTTTTACTCCTCGCTGTAGCAGGGGTTGTAATGCTGTGGCTGTGGCATCCGCCTTTCAGGGAGCAAGTTGAGGACCTGTACTCAGACATAGAGACACGTATTGAAGATTATCTCATGGAAATGGCCTCTCCTCGACACTCGGGCTGCTTCAGACCAATATGACATTGCTCCAAATCTTGTTTTTTGTTGACGTTTTGTTGCTTTATTAGATTTATATAGAATGTAGTTTGTTGACATTTTTGTATTTAAAATCTCTTTCGACTTGGAACTCAGTGTTTGTGTGATGTTTGTGAGACTGCGTCGGGTTGGTGTTGGGGACAAGTGAGCAAAAAGTTCCAGTACGAGTAAAGAAACTCGGCAATGCTTATTTTAAATTTGCCCAAACTGTTGGAAAATGTTGATGGGATTTTAAGAAACTGTGAGTTTAACTATGAGAACAGCGGAAAATAAAAGTGTCTTTTATACTGTAAATGACTGATTTATTTAGTCTTGAATTACTGAAACATGTCACAGCATATATAGCGTGAGATGCAGTGTGCTACAAAACAACACCAAGAAAGGGCAAATGTAAATCACAATACATTAAACTGATCTCAGGTCACGACCTTAAACAGTGTTTTACACTAGTATATATATATATATTATTCTTTGTTGTTCAGAGAACGCACAAGATTTTTTGTATTTGGGAGGTTTGAGAGAGAAGAGGTGGTTAACCAGAATGTAAGCTATTTTTGATGGAGTCACTGGTGCCAGATTATAACCAGTTTGAGATAATAGAGGACAGGAGTGTGTTTCATACCTGTGTGTCAGTGGAATGAGCGTCATTTCCATTTTGACAGCAATGAGCTGCTTTATAAGCGAACTATAATTTTCATTAAAGTTTATTTTTTAAATTAATATATTCAGCAGGACATTTTAAGGTCCTTCAGTTTACTGAGAGTAACACCACCACATCTTAATTAAGAGCATTCATTAGTTATATACTCTCACTGGCCACTTTATTAGGTACACTTGTTCATACGAGATGTCAGCGTCACCAAGCTCCACAGTCACCACTGGGACGTGGTGGAACTTGTGATTCACATCATGCGTGTACAGCCAACAAATGTAGACATCATCATGTTTCTGAGGAATGTTTCCAGCACCTTGTTAAATCTGTGCCATGAAGAATTACTACAGATCTAAACAGAAGAGAAGGCCCAACCCAGTATTAGCAATGTGTACCTAATAAAGTGGCCAGAGAGTGCAAGTATGTAAGTATTCACTCTGCAGCAAAATGAATCCTCCCAGTTACATTATTTATATAAAATACTGGGTCATCATTATTGATGTGTAATGTTGTAAAACAATTTCAGATTCTCAGGTTGTTTCATTTATAAAAGGCATCATATTAAGCAAAAAAATGATTTTATAAATCTGTGGCTAATTTTCTTGGACACTTATCCACTTAAGCTCATGGGGACGATGGGGGAGAAAAACCCTGAACAGATCCCACAGAGACAGAAAAACTAATATTTCTCAAATCCACAGCCAATTTAGAATCACCTAATGTTCGTTAGACTGCAGGAGGAAGCCCGAGTCCCTGGAACAACCTCCATGCAGAAAGGCCTCAGGCGACCAGGAGGCTTGAATCAGGAATTTACATGGTGGGACGTAACAGCGCTAACCACTGCACTGTGCTGGCCCATTTTATACATGTAAATGTTAATTGCATCATATTAAATGCTTTGCTGTGTAATATAGAACAATTACTGGAAGGTACTAAAGCAACAACAATAAGAAAAGCCACAAAAAACAAAACAAGGTTAAAATATAACAACACATACATACAAAAAGTACATAAACTGTTTTCTTTGTGCTATTTTTAAGAATGCTTATCCCATTTTAACGGCACTCTATGCAGATTTCATCTGTAGTCCCAAAAAGAAAAAGAAAAACACTGTCTATCTTACACCTATGAGAGTGCTCTTGCACTCTTATAGGTGTAAGAGACACACTCTGCCTCACACTGGCAGAGCCATCACAGTAAAAAATGCACCAGTCATCAGAATGTTCTTTTTAACAGCACCGTGTGGTAATTACCAGCTGCCAAACTGACAGGAGGATTTGTTCTACACACATGTTCACGAAGCGGGCGGACGTGGCACATGACCGCATCTATTGTCTGATTACGCTCAAACTTAGAGACAAAACACACTCAGAGCTGAGCTCTCTGAGTTGGATGGAGTCATTGTTCATTATGGTGCTTTTAACTGTTCCAGATACAGCTCCATTCTCAGTAGGCACTGACACAGCATATCCACCACACATCTGCAGCCCCTGTCTCCCCCGCCCACATTTACCTGTATGTTCCCATGGTCACTAAAGAGATGGCTCTTTGCTGGCCTGAGATCAGTCTCCCGGTGACAACCGCACTGAAGGTAAGGGGCTGAAGATTTCTGTAGCGTACTTTAAAACATGACAAGTGGGGCACTTGCAAACTTTCTTTGTGCTTGCAGAGCACGATGAGGACCGCAGGGCTGCTGTTTGTTGTTGGGCTGTGTTTGCTGGATGTCACGTCGTCCCTTAAAATCTGTGCTTTTAATATTCAGAGCTTTGGAGAATCCAAGGCAAACAACAAGAAGGTTATGGGGATTCTCCTAAAGGTACTATGTGTCTACAAAAACACCTAGATCGATAGCTGAACAAAGTGGACAGCTGATGGATCTTTGTTTTTTCTGCTTTTGCTCCCAAGATTCTTTCTCGGTGTGACTTGTGTCTCATTCAGGAGGTCCGAGACTCTAAAGGAGAAGTAATACAAGCTTTGGTTAAGGATCTTAACAGGTACAAGGCTTATGTGGTGAATCTTCTGTGCCATTTAATAATACTGACCAACTTTAATTTTGATGTTATTTTCTAACCAGGTTTGACAAATCCAACCCCTACTCTTACTTGGAAAGCGAAAGGCTCGGGAGGAAGACCTATAAGGAGCAATATGTCTACACTTACAGGTAATTCATGCTGTATTTCCCATTGCATTTGAGCCGTTTCCTTATATGATCATGCTGAACCTAGTGTGCTTTCCTCTCCCATGACCTACAGGAGCAATGTGCTGAAGGTCAAAGAGCATTATCAGTACCCTAAACTCGAAGGAAAGGGGGCCAATGAAACTGATGTTTTCTCCAGAGGGCCCTTCATCATCCACTTTCACTCCCCCACTACATGTAAGGTTAAAAGGGGGAAAAACATGAAACTCCAAACAGCTTTGTGCTGGCAAAAACAAAAATGATTCTGACTTGTCATCCAGAATCGTTTCTCTGGGCAAATCTAAATGACTTAATGATTTATGATTAGGTTCTCTGGCTTCTAAATGAGTTTTGCTTTCTAATTATGTGCTTCACAACAATGTTAATGATGAGCCACTGTTCCAGAGGTGTCACAGACTGTTAGTGTTGGGTTATAACCTTGTAGGTTATAACCTACAAGGTTATAACCCAATCTTCAGTGAATCTTGTTACACTGTAAACAACTGTGCTGCTACTAAAGCTCACCTTGATCAAAGGTGAATAAAGATCCAGCCAAGTTCACGCAGCCATAAACGTCACAGAGAAATTGCACCTTTGTTGAATGAGAATGAGAGACACACAGTCAGACTGGACCGCGGCGCTTTGTGATGTTTTTTGTTTTCAGTGTTGAAGGATTTTGTCCTGATAGGGCAGCACACCAGTCCAAAAACCGCCATGAAGGAGATCGATGAACTGTACGCTGTCTTCAAAAGGATTTACAAGAAGTGGAAGACAGATGTAGGTTGAAACACATCGTTTAATTTTAAATCCCTTTTGCTTTCTTTGGCAAGATCTTGGTTCCTCATCATGTTGTTTGTAAGAATTTTCATGATTTTTTTTAACTTCCCTTTACTGGCATGCTTTCAGAATGTGATAATCTTAGGTGACCTGAACGCCGGGTGCAGCTACATCACCACCAAAGGATGGAGAGCCATGCGCCTGAGGAGTGACCCCAAATTTCACTGGCTAATTGGAGACGAGCAAGACACCACCGTCAGGGAGAAGACACACTGTGCCTACGACAGGTCGGTGACTACAGTGACTTGGTGCACATATATCTTATGCCCAACTATAACGTTTCCTCATTGTGAAACAGGATCATCGTGCACGGACGGGAGGTTGTTTCCAGTGTAGTCCCAGCTTCAGCTCAGCCCTTCAACTTTAAAGAGCATTTCCATCTAACTGAGGCAGAGGTAAACCTCTCAAAAGAAACACCTCCCTCGAATTCATTTTCTGACTTAACTTCAACTTTTATTCTGTTCTTTTGATGACACTTTAGGCTCTTGAGGTCAGCGACCATTTTCCTGTAGAAGTTGACCTGAAGGCCAACCACCGCTACTTCCTCCGCCATGAGCTGTAAACCAATCACTAATGTTTTTGCAGTGTTTTGCTTGATTTTAATGAGTGGATGATGTGAACCAACAAAATCCACTCATGTTTATGTTTTTGTTATTGTTTTTTATAATGATCCTAAACTGGCACTGCACTCCTCTCAGTTGCACCAATAAACTCAAGTTTTTTCAGCAAGTAAGAACTGCGTGCTTCACTGCTGGAGTTTATATTCTGCCCCTGAAACCAAAACCACATCAAAGCTGACATCATTTCATGAGCTCATGAAGGTACGTTCCTGCAGCAACGCGAAAACACAAAACATCACTTTTGGACTTTGCTTTCCAGAGGAACCTGAGAAAATCATCTTAAATCTTCATCCTTGATGGTAGGTAAACACCACGTGGACACTCTGTGTCGTGCATTTCACTGAATGTTTCAGTTTAAATATGTAACCTCTGCACGGTCTGTTTGACAGGAAGCTGCTTGTAGCTACAACAGATGAGAGTTACTTCGTGTGCTCTTCCTTTCTGAGACGAGAGATTATCTGTGCCAATGCATTAATTTTTTGTCTCAAAATAACTTCTAAGATAAGTTATTGATTTTGTCTTTGTAAAGATGGAAGGTTTTGCTGATCTCCTAACAGATGCATTTTCAGGTAAGATATATATGTGGTTATTTCTGGCATTTATAGATACACATATATTACTTTTTTTGCATTTTTTTGTTTGTTTGTTTTTAAGATTAATATTCAGATTATGCTGTTTTTACAGAGACATCTGTTCCTCCATTCCCAGATGAAGATTTGGACTTTGAGAATTTAACTTTTGAAGAAAAGTCTGATGAAGACGGGACAGAAAACCTAACAACAAACAATAAAGAGGCGGCACTGCTCCAGGAAGCAACAGGTGAAGCGGCAGCTCTGTTTGAAACCAAAGAGGCGGTTGAAAATGTTTACGAAGAGCAGTCGGACAATGAAACAGATGAGGAGGATTTTAAAGGTGAGGGGATCGGTGCCGTGGACGGTGGCAAAACAGCAGAGGAGGATTACACGAGCTCAGATGGAGATTCTGCGCACGAAGGCTCCGTCTCTGGAGAAGATGATGAGGGTGTGGAAGAGGACATAGGAGTGGCAGAGACACCAGGGGATTTGTTGATGTCAGTGCGCTGCAGTGATGAGTTCAACGACAGCGATAAGGAGGACGAGATCTTTGCTGAGGGACAACCTCTGGCCCCGGAGGATGCTGAAAACCCTCAAGTTAGAAACGAGGAGCGAGGTGAGGCTGAGAGCGATGAGGACGTGTCCTATTTGGAAAGATTCCCTGACCGAGGCGATGAGACTGTGATAAAAGCTGCAGAGGTAGGAGAGGATGAGGGAGAAAGCGAAGAAGAAGAAAAAGAAGAAGGAGGAGGAGGAGGAGGAGGAGAAGAAGAAGAAGAAGAAGAAGAAGAAGAAGAAGAAGAAGAAGAAGAGGAAGAAGAAGAAGAAGAAGAAGAAGAAGAAGAAGAAGAAGAAGAAGAAGAAGAGGAAGAGGAAGAGGGCATATCATCTGATTCTGAGTGTGAGGGCATGAAAATCGAACAGGAGGAAAATGTTATCGGACAGCCTCGTGAGGAGGAGGAAGAGGTGGAAAACATTTACGGGGATGATCCTGAGGAAGCTAGTTCAGAGTTTCCTTGCATATCCTTGCAAAATCTGCAGGAGCTCACTGGTGAAAGTGATAATGGGGAATATGCAGAGAAAATGAAAGATTTCTCGGGGGATGAGCACCAAGAAGCAGGTGAGAGTTTTGCAGATTACCCCTCAGACTTTTCTTCCTGTGAATACGCAGAAGATGGGACAAGAAATCAGGAAAGCAGGCCAAATTTCGGGCCCGGTACATCTGAATGCAGTTCATACACGCAGCAGGATGCTTTCATGGAAGGACCTGTGGAAGATATTACACAGATGGACCACGCCGAGTACAGCGATGAGAAGGAAGACGGGTATCTGTACAGCAGAGATCTAGAGATGGATGCTGAGAATCTGATGAGCATGGACGTAGCAGCTGGAGACAGAGGCAGCACAGCCGCGACCAAGTCTGACGATGAAGAAGACACATCTGAGAGTGACTACAGCTCCAGTGATGACGACGGGGCTCATAGGTGCCTTCAAGAGCTTGAAAACAACAAGCAGCCGGCCGACAGTCAGATATACAGCGCGAGCAGAGCAGATCGAGCAGATTTCCTCAGCTGGGAATTTGATGTATTAAATACTGATAGCCTTCTGACTGAATACCTGTTAACCACAGGAGACATGACAGAAACAACTCCCACAGGTGTTAACCAGGACCACCCAGAATACATCAGCTACTCTGAGGTACAGAGTGAGGTTCTCAAAATTAAGAGCCCCTCCTACCAGGGATCCCTTGATGACAGCTTCTTCTTCAACAATGTTGAGACCTCTGGCATCCCTCAGCAGGGAAAGCTGGAAGGGGAGGACTATGAAGAAGAAAGGAACTGGGAGCAAGAAGAGAAGAGAATCAAAGCTTTCAACGATTTTTACGGCGATGAGGAGAATGAAAGAGAAGGTGAGTGCTGAGGACAAGTCTCTAAATGTAATCAGAATAAGTTCTGTAACATTTTGAAAGCGTTTTCATAAATTAACCTGTTTTCCCCTGTGTATTTTTCAGAGAGGCAGATAAAAGTTCAGTTTTGTGCAGAGCCATTGTCTCAAGTCATTCGCTATGAAAGCGACAGGTAAGGAGAATTCCTGATGTGTAAACCTTATTTTTCCCATCCCAACCAAAACGCTGCTTCCTCTTGTTCCCTGCAGTGATGAAGAGTCACTCAGCAGCTCCACAGACGGCGGGAGGGAGGACCTGAGCTCCACAGAGTCATCGGATGTAAGAAAATCTTCTCTTTTTTTGCCTGTGGAGACATGCACGCATACACATAAATAAACACATGACTTAATTGTTTCGTTTGTGGTCAGGAACCAAGGGAGCCTGACAACACCCTGCAAATGAAACCTGCTTGTGATCCTCCCAAAGCTCAGCTAGCAGAGAGCGAGCCAGACCTTGGCAACACACAAACCTGCACAGAAAAACACAAGGTGTGAAATCACAGCTCATTACCGAATGTCTGCTCTGTGTGATTTGGTTATTTTCAGCTCAGGTGCTTAAACTTTGGTCCCACAGGGTGGCAGCATCATGAAGCTGATACTGAAGATGGGTGTGCTGACCGGAATGGGACTGCTGATGTTCTGGTTGGCTACGGATCAAGGAGAATGGCTTAACCAGGTTTTCTTCTTTTAGGGCTTTGGAATGTCCTTGGTCATTAAAACTTGTTTATGTGCTCGCACATGTTTGTAAAGAATGCAGTGTAAAGTTAAGTATGTGTCGTTGTGCAGATTTTTTGCTTAATAAAGAGCTGTGTTTGTTCAAAATTATTCTAAATTGCATGAATTCTAGATAAGGTATGCTCGCAGTGATGTTTTCTGAGCTGAGGTTACACAGTCCTCCATTTTTTTCGTGAAGACAACCATGCCTGGAATAAATTAAGTTTAGTAGAAAGAACTTCACTCCACAACATCTCAGAGAGAAATCCTGTGGGACCTTTTACTCCATAACAGTGGTTTCTAGTTTGCAAATATAAACCAGAAAAGAACGAAGTACAAAGATATGTTAGAGAGTAGGCAAAAGCTAAAGTTGGGCTCTGAGTATGGTTTCCGGTTCATGTGAGTCCTGTTGGAGATTCTTATCTGTAAAGTGGTGCTGCTCAAGAACTTAAACATGATTTTGCGTTTGATAATTGTTTCATTGTTGTTGGAAGAAAGTGTTGTTTTTGTTTTGTTTTTTTACATAGGTGGAAGTTATAATCCTACATGTTAATAGTTCACAAGATAAAACATTTACATATATTTAAGGTACCTTAAGGCACATCATATACATTATATTTTCTTTGTATCCTAAAAATTGGGCTGATTCGTATTCATGAATATAGTTTATAATTGGTGTCTGTCAGTGTTAAGATTTTAGATTTCCTTTAGATTTTCCTCAATAATTCATGTGGGCATGACTAGTTTAAATATTTAAATATTAGGATGTTATTTATTTATTTATTTATTTGTTTGTTTGTTTGTTTGTTTGTTTGTTTGTTTGTTTGTTTGTTTATCATTAGATTTTTATCATTTTCTATTTTGTGAACTGTTTCGTGTAACAAAAAGTCGATATTTTATATCAGAAACTTCGGTCTCAGTAGTCCTATTAACATAAGCCCAGTGGTGGCGCTGTTTCGTTTCTGGAAAGAAAATCGACTAAAAGGAAGAAAAAAATAAACAAAGAAGAGTTCCTCAAACGGAAACGGAAACATGTAAAAGTTTAGTTAAGGTGCGATTTTTTAAAACATTTGGCTCAATAAACGAGGGCGGGGTTTGAGGTGTTCCATCTTCCCACGCCAACATTCGACTCCGCACGCTCTACTGAGGCTCTTCCCGCCAAATCGTGCAACAAAACGAGCGCTCAGCCATAATCGTTGGGAGGAGGTCTATCTATTTTCTTTTTTTGGCAACTGAAACTAACTACAAGCAAAACATAACCGAAAGGAGAGCCCAGAGAGAGATAAATAACACATTTTTAACCAAGCCAAAGCAAAAATGTCTTCCCTGAGTAACAAATCTGCGCAGGAAATCAGCGACCTGCTCGATGAATACGGAATAAAGCACGGACCTGTGGTCGGTGAGTGGCACAGATTCAACTATTTACTATGCGCCCGTTTTTGAATCAGTAGTCGTGTCAGCTAACTTTACAGCTCTTTCCTAGATGAACAGTTTTACCTGTAATAAAGGTTCCCCGTGTCCTGTTTGTTCACAGAATCTACGAGAAACCTGTATGAGAAGAAACTGAAAGAGGCCATGGCCAAAGGCAAAAGAGCCAAACCATCGCCTGACAAAACCTACTACAGAGAAGAGGGTGCGATTCACATTTTCATATATATATATATGTGTGTCAAATTTGTCCCGTGTCCTTTAAAAGGCGTGGAAAATCTATACTATCGTAATTACAAAGACTATAAATCAGTAAAGGAATTACACTGTAGTAATTTCTGTGTAATTATTAATATTATTTATTATTTAAATGCAGGCCAGTAAGATACAAAGTCCTAAGCTCGTTTAAAGCAATTGAACATATAGACATAAACAAATAAAAAGGTAAGAATTGACAGTATCGACATCATTAATTTGAGATAGTAAGAGTGGGTCTTTTTCAGTACAAAAATGTATCTGTAGCGTTTTAGTGCATTTAATAATTCATTTTAATATTTATATTTAAGTTGTTTTTGTTGTTGTTTTTTGTCTTCCATACGAAGAAACACTTAGCCAAGCCAAGCAGCTGGCTAGGCTTGTTACTGTTTTGTTTCAAATGAGAGGTTGTTGATCACGTCATTCACTAGTCAAGATGGAGAGTTGAGAATGTGCAGGAAACAGTGTAGTGAACATGATATTTGTGTTTTCTTTCAGAGGAGGAAGTCACCTATGTTTACAGGACACCCGTAAGTATCTTTTCCGCACTCCTTCCAGAGGTCTGTACTGCAAAAGCGAGTTCAAGATATTATGCTTGTCTTCCCATTATCTGGACTTCATTTAGGCTAACATCAGCAGCCAGGAGAACCGGTCACACAAAGCTAGTCATCAGCTTGCTAAGTTAACCCTGAGGTTAGATAGATAAGATGAAATCCTGCTTCGTAGTACAGACCTCAGGTGGGGCCTCGATTGTTTTGCATTACTCTGGAGTGAAAAGACGCATTTTGATTCTAGCAGAAATGTGTTAGTTGTACTTACACGTAGCAAAATGCCATACCTGTCTGACCTGGAACAGTACTCATTTCATTTCATCATTTTCTTGTTTCTATTTTGCAGACCAGAAGTGAAAGCTCAGGTGACAGGTCAGTTTTCTCACAAATCCTCCACCAGCCTGTGAACTCCTTTTCTCCTGCTTTTATCTTCCCTGTTGTTCAGTCATTTAAATAAACCAAAACAATCTAAAGTTAGTAACTGCTGCGTGTCTCTATCTAGTGGGGCTTACATGAGGCCCAGACCAGATGAGAGAGATTATCAGCACGAGTGAGTGAAAGTCTTACAAACTGCACTTTTTGGGAGAAACACAAAAAACCTTCATGAACAATTGTTTTTTAACCCGTTTCTCCCTCTACAGGACATCCTACTCAAGCTACTCAAAGTCCAAGCCTGAATACAGCAGAAGCAGTTATGGTAACGAGTAAGTATTTTTGTATCTATGGTCATACCTTCTTTTTTTTTTGCAGACAAACTTCAACCTCAAAATGCTAAGCCACCGGGTAAAATGCAAATAGCAACGGAATGCTTTTTCATTCAAAATACATTACCTCCTTAAGAGTTTAAATGAATTTCAAATCATTGCTTTTTTTCATCTTTTTTTAAAAACAAGGATATGCTTTGGTTTTAGTTTTAAGAATCTGCAGCTCTGAAGTTGTGAAATCAAAATATCAATTTCACCTTAAAGAATCATTTAGACTGCCAGCTCTCTAGTGCAAAGTCTGTATGATGTCCCATTGCGCTTTTATGAGAATAGCACAGGTAATTGTCCCGTGGGCTCACAGGGAGTGAGTGGTTATCTCATGCTGTGCCTCCTGCACGGTCTAATGTGGCAGCTCCCTTGTGAGGATGTGACTGAGCAAGTTATCACCTGCTGTGTGCAGGTGCCGTTAGCTTTGATAATGACAGGCACTTGCTGTGGCATCGTTTCAATACGCTTACGCAGTCCCACAACATTTATTTCCATCCAGAGTTGCTTTAATATTTTGCCAACATCCTGTATTGATGACAGTAGTGTTGGACCGCGGCGTAAAGTCTTCTCTGCGTAGCTCAAAGAGTCTCAGTGGGGTTAATGTCAGGATTCATGATGTCTTGTGCTCCCTGAACTACTCTTTTAGTTTCAGTGTGATGAACTGGAATTGTCATCAGGGGATAGGAAATCCACTGATGGAAAAATCTGGTCATAACATTTATTCAGATAGTCAGCTGACCTCTTAATTTGGGCACATAACTGTGCTGATCCTAGACCCCAGATCATAACAATGCCCCCACAGGCTTGTACAGCAGGCACTAGGCATGATGGGTGCATTGCTTCCTCTCTTCTCTTCCTCATGAGCAATCCCTCGAGAGCAGGTTAGACCTGGACTCATCAAAACACTTGACCTTTATCCACGATTACAAATTATGGATAAAATTATGCAAATTATGCTCCCAAGCAAAACTTCCAGGTTTATATAATGTTCTGAATAATTTTAACCCAACTTTAATAGTTTCAGCAGTCTCTTTAGTTGTTCTTTTTGCTTGCTGCAGGGCTAATAATTTGGCCCATCTGGTCCGTCTTGTTTTTTCTCACAAGCACAGGATATGTTTTCTGACATGGGTGTGCTTCAGTCAGGACTAAATAACCTGCTCCCAGCAGAAACACATTAAAAACTGCAGTAATTATCTAGTGAAAGGTTCCTGCTATTCACTTAGTTAAATCCAGAGTTTGACGTATATTTATAAGGCCACCACGGTGTACAGTATTGAGCTGCATTTAATGCCCAACCCTTCTAGAAACTACCCATACACATCAAAACTCTTGGATCATATATTATTATTTAGAAAGAAACTTATATTCAGGGCAAACTTTATTTCTGTGATTCTGGTTATTTGTTCTTTGAGTGTTCTAGCTATTTTACGCTTTCACCTCCTCATGGTTCAGAGGCAGATATGGTGTTTAATGATGTGTTGTTAAAGGTGAACCGATTACAGTGTATAAAAGAAAGTGTAATTAGACAATGTAACATTTTGATGCACTGGTAATACAATTCATTTTAATTTGAAACTTTAAGTTCACACATGTTACTAAAGTTGAATTTTAATCTTTGATGCAGAGTAATAACTTGTAATAGAGTCAGAAAATTATCTAACATTTCCTTTAGCATTAATTTAGGATATGCATAGCGTCTTATTTTGTCTTACCATCAGTCCAAAAGCACACCAGTATTATTTTAGGAGGCTCTAATTATTTTGCACTGACCTCTTATCAAACTGAAAGTTTGTGGGAGCAATTTTCATGCCAGATAAAAACAAGTGATATCGTACTAGTTTGAGATGCAGAATTTTAACTATGTACTGATGCATGATTTCCCCCGATTTCCTTTCCAGACCCGACATGTATGACACTCCGTCCACTTACAGAAGCACCTACGCTAAATCGCCGCCCATGAAATCGGGTCAAGATGTTCCAGATGCACCAAAGTCATCACGTCTGATCCCACTGTGGGTTCAGTTTGTGTTCTTCCTGGCTGTGGCAGTCTTCCTCTACTTAGTTTTTTCCACTATGGAGACAAATGAAACCCCCAAAGGGATAAAATGATTTTTTTAAAACCATTATTTCCTTATATTGAATTTAAAGGAATGCACATGATTAAATGCATGCATTTTAGACATTTTATGCAAGATTGTGTTTTTAACAGCAGTACATTCTCTGCTTATGCTTTTAGGCAAAATGTTTATTTGTCACTGAGCTTTAGTACATTATCACTACTCGAATCAACCAGCCCGCCACTTTAAAACACACTAAAATCTTCCTCTTTTTTTTTATCTGGACACAAGCTGTCCCTCCATCTGCACAGTTTCAAGTGATCTGTCGAGGTTTTAAGAGATGGTCGTCCACAGCTAAGTCCAAATATGGCCGCAGTTGACCATAAAACATCCAAAGATTATCACGCAAGATTTTGAAGCTCATATTTTAAAGCTTCAGCTGATTGTCTCTTTTAGCCTCTGTAGTTCACAGTGAATCTGTCTGCATGACCAAAATTTGGGTGGCAGGGTTTTTGTTTTTTTTCTTAAATAAACATCAAACTTGTACAACATGCATACATTTCTCTCAATATTTTCCAAAGGTTAGATGCATTTTTGACAGGCTATTTCCCTCAAAACAAAAACTCGTGGCACTGTGTCAAGCCAACCTGCATATCCACTTAGTTATTCAATATGTACCTTTTTCCCTCATCATACTGCTAGTAATGCAGGTGTTTCGGATTCATTGTGTATTTTTAAATATTTGTAGTTTACGGGTCCAACAATGTTTCCATTTTTCAGTTATCAAGTATATTTTGGACATTTTCAAACCAGCTGTAATGCAAGTGCCTCTGTGTATTTGGAGATTTTAAAAAAAAAAAAGTTTGGGTGGGGTTAAAAATATAAAAGGTGCACTAGATGAGCTGTTGCCCCCCAGCGTTATGATTTGATTCTGTATAATTAAGCTGGATATCATATTTTTGTACTACATAATCCAACTTTAACATCAGCCGGGTTTGTTGTGATTTGTTTTGTATTCCTGTTTCAAAATTGTAACTATTAAAAACTAAGCTTATATATGTAAACATTTAAAGCTTTAGGTATTTTGTTTTTTATTGTAGTCACTTTATTGGGTACACCTATTCACCTGCTTGGTAAAGCAAATATCTTATCAGCCCATAACATGGTAGGTAGACGTCGACCTGCTGAAGTTCAAACTGACCATCAGAACGGGAGAAGAAAGATTATTTGAATGACTTCTAACACTGCATGGTTGTTGGTGCCAGATGGGCTGGTCTGAATATTTCAGAAACTGCTGATCTGGGATTTTCACACACAGCCATCTCTGGGGTTTACAGAGAATTGTGCAAAAAGGAGAAAATATCTAGTGAGCAGCAGTTTTCTTTGTTGACGCCAGAGGTAAAAGGAGAATGGTCAGTCTGCTTTGAGCTAATAGGAGGGCAAGAATAACTCAAATTGCCACTCATTACAACCAAGGTATGTAGATAAGCAACTTTGAATGCATAGCAGATGGAATGCAGCAGCAGCAGACCACACTGGGTGCCACTCCCATCAGCTAAGAACAGCAAGCTGAGACTGGAATTCACAAAGACTCGCTAAAATTCAACAAAAGAAGACCGGAAAAGCACAAGTCTCAATTTTCTGCTTCAGTATTTGGGTGGTACGGTCACAATTTGGCTCAAGTAACATGAGCATATAATAATCTTGTACCATGGCACAAAGCTCAGATCATCTCCAGCTGGTTTCTTGAACATGAGTTTAGTGTACTTATTTGGTTTCCACAATCACCAGATCTCAATTCAATAGAAGCACCTTTGGCTACACCAGCACAATACTCTAACTGGGCATCAGCCAGGCTTTTACACTTTGCTGCTCCTGCTCCTCTTTTCTAGTACCATGGCAAATTAATTTTTTGTACTATAATAAAAAACATAATCCCGAAATCCCAGTTAAGCCACTGAAAAAACCAAAAAGAAACAATGGTGTGGAAGAGTTGCTCAATCAATAGCATAGTGACCTCCATTACACTATGAAGCCACTGTGCCATTGGCTGACTGAAACCTTTAGTGTTCAGACCCCCAGGGGACACATACACAGAGCACACTGAAAAGGACCAAGGAAAAGAAAAACAGGTGCATGAATGCTAGGGTGCAGCTGAATAGTCAGATTTGCTTAGCAGCGCTCTTACATGAGGGAAGTGACCCAGTCGTATCTGCATCTGTGAGGCAGCTTTTAATAAGAGCTACTCAAATTCTCAAATACTAAGGAAAGGTGCTTCAGCGCTTCATGTGTTTGGCATAGGATAGATTAGTCCAAGCGTCTGAGTTAATTTCATAGGGATGCATCATACGACCTTCATGAAAACAGTTAAGAAAAGTGACAACCTGGCACAGATCATGTAAATATTAAAATATGTCAATTTCCATAACCAGTTTCTTTTGAATGTTAAACAACAGGCTGTTTGTTACACCCAAATATGAACTAATAATAAGATTGCTTCTCAGTATGTTTTGGTGGGAATTACCTGGCATGAAGAACAGGTTTATTTATATAAGATTGATCTATTTAGGGCTTTAAGGTTCACTACAGTTCAGTTTGCATTACCAGTACTGCCACGCTTTTGGATCATCATGTAGCTTTATGTCAGTCGGGATAAGTGATGGATGCAGGGAACTTGAACAGGGAGCTGGAAGGTTCTGAGTGTTGCATCTCCATCCAGCAATGAAATAAGAAAATAAGATGTAGTTTCATTTTTTTAGGTTATAGGCCCTGCATGAAACGACATGGTAAAGAACACATGCGGGTGAATTAAGAAGTGCATTTTGAATATTGTAGTTTCAGCACTGCAGACAGTACTGCTAGAAGCCCTCCTTCAATTTCCTTCACACCTTTCCTTTACCTCTTGATTTTTTCCAACAAACTCAAGGAAACGTGTTCTGTGAAATAAGGTAGGAGGTAATTGTGTGGACTATTCAACCACACCCCTGCCCCCACAAATCCACTTTGCACTAAAATTAGCACTCCCACTTACTACAAAAAAAAAAAATGCACAAATACATTTACACACACTTTCTAAGCTGCATGGTAATCATCGTGGGCTATCATTATCTAAGCAGTTGCTCAAGCGCCTGCAAGATAGTCACACGCATAAACCGTCAAAACGTTCAAACAACCAGCAAATTTGTAAAAGTTGTCATGTGCAAGTTTATGATTTCTAGTGTGCAAATGTTAAAGAATGCAGTTAAAGTGCAGAGGGCTAACTAGAAGTGCACAGTATTATCCAAAACAGAATACAGTTTATTCTGAAACAGCAACTTCTTCATTACATTGTTAATGACATAAGATGCATAGTAGTGTTAAACTTTACATACAAAAATGGCAACTTATCCTTTAAGGATCATTGATCTGTAGGCAAGTATGCATCGAGCCTGTAATGCCTCTCATTAGCGTCACTTTTTTTTTTAAAACTACATATACATAGATACCTATGTCACAGTTTCCCCAGTTTAGCTTTTAGTAGCAATTTTCCACCTCATACATCACAGCAATAGTCATGTCTGAGTGAATCTCACAGCTACTCTGAGTCTTTATCGACTTGGATCCAGAAATAGTTTCTACAGTCCGTTAGACTGTGTCTGAAATCATTCACTACGCTTTGTTACATTTTCACTGAGTCCTGTGTAGAGGATTATGCTACTCAAATATGACGGGTAGTTGTCGACTAAATAAATACAGGCATGCATTTTTGTGATAAATATATATTACACCAAGGATTTTTTTTCCTAATAATTAATGCACATACTTCTGTGGCAGTTTGTTTCCTTTCTCATATTAGCCATTTTTCTTCTTCTGTGCTGGGCTTGTTTGCAATGCATTGTGGGGTTGAATGAGTCCACTAAATGTAGTGCATGTAGTGATCCCATACATTTTATAGTGAGGGATTTCAGACACAGTCTTCTGTGGTAGTGTCACAATGATGCAATGCTGAATGGTCACTCAGGTCTTTTGTTTTGCCACAGTAACAAAGACAAAAGAAGTAACGCAGCCTTAGATTGGTCGGTGGTAATCACAAGTAAAGACCGTCTCATCCAGGCTGTAGTGAAATGGTTCCAGCTGGCACCTTTTCCAAAAGGTGTGGTAGATTAGGAGCCAAGCTGGTTGGTTCTGTTTTTACATCTCCTGCCATCTAGATCCATGAAGGACACACGGAGAGACCTGAAAATTGGCTTTAAAAAGGGAAATATATATATTACTCTCCAATAAGTCATTCAAGACACAAATTCTACAAAAGCATATAGGCAATAAATTAAACTACTAGAGTGGCTATAACGCACATGAAATTCATGTTTGTATTTTATTTACTTGATCAATAGCCTGGTTGCAATTACAATTTTTTCAACTCTGTATTTAAGCTTGTAACTGACATTTATGCAATATAATGAAGTAAATGTAGAGTAAACACAAAGAATGTATGCTTAAATTCAAAGAGAATTCAAATAGTTTTCTTCAACATACACTAATATATAATATATATTAGTGCTGTCAAACAATTAAAATGGTTAATGAGATTCATCACAGAGTTACTGTGGATTAATTTTGATTAATCACGATTAAATATCATTCATTGTTATTCTATATTAATTGCATTTCAATTTGCATGTGCAAACAGACTCGAAAAAAAAGGGAAAATATACGCACTTAACACGTTTATTGAACATCTTGAACATTCGTGTTAACAAAAAACTCCATAAACATTTATCCACTGTCACTCTTGGGGAGGCACTTCAAGTCCTTGAAACGAGGAACCAAAGCTATGTAAAGCGTGTGTTCTCAACGATATTAATAGGTCTGCAGTTTGTTGCAATCCACTTGGCAATTGCGTCAGTCAATATTTCCGAGGTAGACTTACTGAGTCCCCGATGCTGCATGAGTGTACTGTCGCAAGCTGGGTGACGTGTTAGCCAAAGTCCTAGCAGCATCCCCAGCTAATGTATGCTTCGCGTCAATGAGATATTTCAAGCTAGAAGTGCTTCAGTGAAAAGAAAATTCCTTCTTGCACAATGTGTATAATACTTTATGTTGGTCGACTGTTCCGTCTTGTTATTTTTTTAATACTCAAATTTCCCATTGAGCAAGCCAATGTGCGATTATCATTTTCAATATTGAGTTGATTGGTTCAGCTGCCGGTCACTTGCAGAACATCTCCCCATTTGCACATGTGCGAGGGTAACTCTACTTGGAGGATGAATGCTAACTTTTTTTCCACTCGATAAAAGTTATCGTGAGGGTTCCCAATAGTTAGGGACAAATGCAATCACATGGCAGGATGCTGCAAACAGACCAAATTTCAGTCAGGAGAACAACTGAGATAATCCATCCACAATATGAGGTTAGTCATTAATATACTGCAACAACATGAATAGAGCAGCTGCGAGAGAATTCAACATTAATGAATCAATGGTACATTAGTGGAGGAAGCAAGAAGAATGAGTTGAGTAAAATTTGACTTATCTGACTGTTTTGTTTTGCTTAATGCGCCTTATAATCCGGTGCGCCGTATGTATGAAAACAGACCCATTCATCGAAAGTGCGCTTTATAATCCGGTGCGCCTTATGGTCCGAAAAATACGGTACTAGAGACCACTTGTGCGAACAAGAGGTTACAGCTGACTGTATTAGAAATACAAGTGTACCTAAACTAAATGGTGACAGCGACAAGTCAGGGAATATTAAATTCGCATAAATGTAATGTTAGAAGAATTAAAGGGAACCGTTCGTGCAAGAATTATGTACTGAAATACCTTCAGGTATCTGCTGCCTGCATTCCAGATCACAGCTTGTTTGTCGATAAAGCAATATAAGTGTTGTCCACACCTGCCAACAGAAGCACACTTCTTACCCTTGGGTACATACACAGGATGCTTTCAGAAAAGAGAGTTATTCAAATCTCCGGCAAAGCTCGAAGGCTGCAGGTGAAAAAGGAACTCACAGGTTCTGGTCTCTCTCTCCAGCTCTGAGGGCTTCCTCTCCTTATTACACAGTACCTTGGCCACAATGACTATGATGATGAGAGCCACCACAAATGTCAGACCAGACACGAGCCAGCTGATACCCATTGGACTCAGGATGGGATCTGGATCTGAGAACGAGAGCACTTTTCTGTAGGTATGTGTAACTTGTATATCTAAATAAAACGAATATTAAAAAAAACAAAACAAAAAACATCTTTTTTTATATCGACATGCAACATAAAGTCTCACCTCTGACGGCTATAGGCAGGGGCTGGCTCTCTCTGGAGACGAAGGTACGTCCGCCTAGCTGGACCCGGTACAGGCAGTAATAGTAGCCCTCGTTGGAGCTCTGGGCGTTAGGAAAGGTGAAAGTGACGGACGGGGTGAGCGCGGGCAGAGTCTGGCGCACTGTGCCATTAGAGCGGATCAAACGCAGCTGGAAGGAACCCCCGGGGTACTGTTGTAGGGTGGAGCAGGTGATATTAAAACTTTGGCCTTTGATGACAGAACCAGCCGGGGCCTCAGCGGACGTGTTGTACCAGTGCTGGGGAGTCAAGAGCTCCACTGTAGACCAGCCAATAAAAAGTGAAATGGTGAAACTGGTTAATCAATGTCAGAATTTTAAAATAATGTCAAAAAAGATAGACAAATGGAGAAAAATCCAACATGGATTCAGTTTTGGCCAAAACACTTTAAAAAACAAAATTCCCCAAAGAATTCACTCACCAATTCCAATCACTGAATTTGGGTGTTTCAATCACTTCAACATCCACAGGTGTATAAAATCAAGCCCCTAGGCACTGCTTTTACAAACAGCTGTAAAACAATGGGTCACTCTCAGGAGCTCAGTGAATTCAGTGTGGTACCATGACTGGACTTTTTACCTGAGCAACAAGTCTAGTCCTGCAATTTACTCACTGCTAAATATTCCAAATTCAGCTGTTAGTGGTATTATAAAAAAATAAAGGAATTGGGAAAGACAGTAACTCAGCCACAAACTGGTAGGTCGTGTAAAAAGTCACAGAGTGACAGCGGATGCTGAGCGCAGAGTTCGCAGAGGCCACCAACTTTCTGCAGAGTCATTCACTACAGACCTCCAAACTTCATGTGGCCTTCAGATTATCTCAAGAACAGTACGTAGACAGCTTCACGGAATGGGTTTCCATGGCTGAGCAGCTGCATCGAAGCCTCACGTCACCAAGCACAATGCAAAGCGTTGGATGCAGTGGTGTTAAGCGCACCGCCACTAGACTCTAGATCAATGTAGACAAGTTCTCTGGAGTGACAAATCACGCTTCTCTGTCTGGCAATCTGATGGATGAGTCTGGGTTTGGCGGTTGCCAGGAGAACAGTACTTGTCTGACTGCATTGTGCTAAGTGTAAAGTTTTATGGAGGGGGATTATGGGGAACTCTTAATGCTTCAGCGTAACGAGACAAGTTGAACAATTTCATGCTCCAACTTTGTGGGAACAGTGACCCCCAGATCCCCCTTCCTGTTCTAACATGACTATACACCATAGCACAAAGCAAGGTCCATAAAGACATCGAGGAGGAAGTTTGGTGTGGAAGAACTTGACTGGCCTGCACAGAGTCCTGACCTCAACCTAAAGGAATGCCTTTGGCATGAATTAGCGCAGAGACCGCGAGCCAGGGCTTCTTGTCCAACATCAGTGTCTGACCTACAAATGCCATTCTGGAAGAATGGTCAAAAATTCCCATAAACACACTCCTAGACCTTATGGAAAGCCTTCCCAGAATAGCTGAAGCCATTATAGCCGCAAAGGGTGGGCTGATATCATATTAAAACCTATAGAGGGTTTTAATGGGATGTCACTCAATTTTTTAAGTGTGTGTAGACAGATGAGTGAATACTTTGGCAATATAGTGTATTTCCTTATCTAATCTGATCATTTCTAGCCAGTTGAGGGAACTGAGTTAGAGCTCATTCTCAGTCATCAATAACATTTTAATAATCTGACACACATTAATAAACAGACAGATGTTGTACAATGGAAACAGAAATCTGCACAGACACTTCTAAAATGCTATTTTTGCTGTGTGAGCACCCATCTGTTTAGATGGCAGACATGCTGGGTGTGACTAACCAGTCTGAACCAGTCTGCTTGCTAACACTCTGTACATCTTCAAGGTCAGTTTTCCTTATCAAGATGTCTCCCACCGAGGTGCCTCTGTGTACCTCTGTGAGTGCAGAAAATATTTTGTGAGTCTGTTCATGCTGATCCTTTTGCATAGGCTCTTATGATAAAAAAAAAGATTCAAAAGACATCTGAAGTGTTCTTGAGTTTTCAGATTCACACCACAGCAGATTGCACAAAACATAATGTGCAACTGAAAAGGGCAATGGCGCAATAGTGTTACCGTCAAAGCAGCAGTGACTCACCTACAGTGATGTTGATTGCGTTGCTGGGTGGGGAACTGAGAAGCCTTGTAGGAAAGCCACTCTTGATCCTGTACCCACAACTGTAGCTGCCTTGGTGGAAAGTCTCTACATCGGACAGGGTGAGCTCCATCATATTCTGGGTCTGGTCCGCCCTCTGTGTAACCAGCGGTGTGGACACTCCATTTTTGTACAGGTGAAAGTCACTGAGGTGATGACCCAGCAGAACCCTGCAGACAAAGCGAACGGACTCCCCGGGGGAGAACACAGTGTGGGGTGACATCAGGGTGAGGATGGGTGTTAAAAGAGTACCTGAGAGAATAGAAAAAAAATATAACCACAACATTACATTACATTTTTCAGTTATGACACTGACACTCAGTCCAGAGTCTTTATGTATCAACAAAGAAGTAATGACTCAGCACTGGTTCTCAGCAGTGTGCGATCTCACCTGAGCACTTCACGCTTGCATCGTTCTCATGGGTGCAGTGCAGTTTGCTGTTGAGGACAACACTGCAGTGTAATAAACTGCTCTCCTGTCCGGAGCACTGGACTTGATGCAGCCAGATAGGTCCACTGGCTTTACGAAATCTTAGACCATTATGGACATTTTCAGCCAAGCCACAACCAAGCTCCAAGCACACTACATCAGCGGCCCGGAAATCCCATCCATAGTCGCAGACAGTTCCCCATTCCTTGTGGCGGAGCACCTCAACTCTGCCAGAACAATTGTTGTCCCCATCCACTAGTCTGACCCCACCTGAGGATCAGGAGGAAACTACTTAGACATACAAAGTGCAAGCCAGTGAATGCAGGAGGTTTAAATCAGTTCTAGGCTTACCGAAAGCAGTCACTCCATCCCACAGAGCACCCAGCAGGCCTGAAAGGAAATAACAAAAACAAATTTAAAGAATAGTAGCCATTTTCTTGCTTGTTCATTATTAGAGAGTCCAGTTTTGGTGGGAGTGGGAAACTACAACTACAACTTTGTGATCCGTTAATGGTTTGTGAAGCCGTAAAGATGTGCCTGATAGGCTTTCTACCTGATTTCAGTGGACTAAATGATGCCTCAGATGTCACCCAACAATTCATCAAAGCTGCAATAACTGCCCATTTTAAATCAGCACTCACTAAGACCTTCATGAAGGTCATATTCAAAAACATTTTAGCTAAGCAATTCCAATGCAATTCGCAGCTAAGTAAAAGTTATGCCATAGTGGTTACTGTTTATATGCTAACGAAACAGTTTTGTAACGTTAGAAATCAGTTTGCCCACTTATATGATTTAAGCAGATTTTTTGTTAGTTTTTTAGTTTCACGTGGGTGAATACATATATAATGTGTAACCAACGACAAAGTCCTACCTGGTTATCTTATAATCACAAGAATATGAGCCACCAACCTCAGAGCAACCTAATTCACATACAGCTGGAAAACAGGCCAAGCTAGGCATTTTTAGCTTACCTGTTAAAAGGATGTAAAGGAATCCCATCAGCATCTTCTCCTCAGCCTTCCATCGGCTGTGCAGGGAGCCCGTTGTCTTGCTGTTGGTGCAGAAAGCCGCTGAAACACATCAGCTAAGAAGACTCGGGTGGGCTACTGAACCAAGCAGAAACTCACGAGGAAGAAAGGGCTAACGGCTAACCGAGTGTAAACAGCTAACAGTAGGGCAGCAGAGGCCGTAGATAAAAACATTATCGAGATATCAGCAGTGGCAGACAATGGAGTGGTGAACAGTGGATTCCTGCGCACAGATCAAGTGAGTCTCCTGCTGTTCATTGTGACGAATCCAGGTGTTGCAAACAGCGTTGCAACGTCCATAGCTACCTACGTGCCTTCGGGCTGCCGTACTCACGTCAACGGTGACATTAGCCAGCCAGGTGCTGAGCTCTTCGCTCGCGCTAGGCCCTGCTAGATTGGATCAGCTCTGCTGCGACCCGCCCAAACAAATTCCTAACAACCAATCCTCCAACCTATCCAGACGTTACTAACGAATCACAGCACAGCTGCTCTCCTGCTCCCAGCCTCGGCTCCTTCTCTCTACCACAGACAGGGGTCACCATCCAGCCGCAGTGCTACGCTGGACTCACCTTTCGTCTTTGGAGGTGGTGATGTGCAGGACTGCAAAAACCATTATCACCAAGTACAGATACCGATACTTTTAACTTATGCAGGCGGAATTTGTGGGGGAAAGCACGGTGTCATGATTTATAGCATGAATGCATCACTAATATGCTAAAAAGCAATACGTTTTAATGACCACTACATATTTGAATTTTTGCTTTCCCATTGATTTAACACTCATCATGGGCATTCATCCCTGTTCTTTTTTCCAGGATGGATTGATTGTGCAGCATACACCATTACTTTACTTTAAAAACCAGAATTGAGTGCACACGTTTGATTTTATTTTAGATTTTCTTTCATCTTTAAGGGTCCAAAATGTACAAGCAGATTTTAATATATACATTACTCACTTAAGTCTTTTAATAAGTGGTGCTGAAGGTTCTACAGTGTCTTTTGAATTGACAAGACCAAGCGTTATTATATTATTGTTAGTGATTAGGATTTACTACAAATGGTCAGTCACTGGACTGACCAATATTGAGAACAATGGCAAAGTCCAAGGAATTATAGATTTACATATGTTGGGAAGGTCTCTTGGAGTCATTTCCAAACAACTGCAGATTCTAAGATCATCAGTTCAAAAAACTGTGCATAAGTTATTCAGATGTGTCACCACGTTACCAAGTTCTGGAAGAAGGCCCTAACTGTCACCCTCAGATGAGAGGAAATTGGTTAGGATGTTCAGGAACAACCAAAGCTCAATCCTGCCATGAACTGGAAATTGCTGGAACACCAAAAGTCTCTGTCCACAGTGAAGAAAGTTTCACTTTGCTGAGAGAAGAAAAAAGGATTGCCTGCTCCAAATTGATGCCTTCAAGCTCCACTGAAATTTGCAGACAAAAATTATTTGGCCACAATAAAAAAAAATATGTAAGGTAAAGGTGAGGCTTTCAAACATAAGAACATTGTATCATTTGTCAAGCACGGTGGTGGTAGCATCGTGCTCTGCGGCTGTTTTGCTGCCAGTGGGACTGGTAAATTGGACAATGTGGATAGAATGATGGAGGAGGACTACCTCCAAATTCCCAAACACACATCAAAACTGGTTTTGGAAAGGCTGACACAGGTTAACATGAAGCTTTTAGATTGACCTTCCCAAGCTTCGACCTCAACCTTGTTAAAAAAAATTTATGGACTACACTTAAAAGCAGAGTCTGTTCCAGGAAACCAGTTCAAATAAACTCTACCAATTCTGCCAATAAGAGCAGTCAATTATCAAGCCAAAAGTATGGCAGAAGCTTGTTGGTGACTACAAAATGAATCTGGTTGAGGTGCAACATGTTAACTAAATATTAGTGGGGATGTATGTATATACTTGAGCCTGTGTGTATACTTTGGAGAAAATTCCAAATTAATTTGTACTTTGCACCCAGTTCTTGTTTTTTAAAGTCATTAAATTCTGCTCCGAGTTCTTATTTTCACAGTTTTTCATATGTTTGTATAAAATGTTGTCATAGCAGAAAAAATCCTTCCTGCACGCATCACTGTCTGCAGTGTTTTCATTTACAGCCACAAAATAATTCCACAGGAGTCTCCTTTTTTTCCTGCCATCATGCTCTCACTCACTGTCTGCTCAGCACTGTTGAGTCATATGATCGCACACTACAAAACACAGTAGAGCACAGCAGGCATCTCCCTTCATTTTGAAATTGAAGTGTGTGTGAATGTGTAACGATCTAGTTGCAATGCTCATGTTGATATTGATACTATGGGTATTTGGATCAAACCACCCACTCATAGCCGTAGAGATACCTGGAAATACCAGGCTCTATCACAGTACATACAAAACACAAAATTTGGTTTATCCAGTATTTGTTTTACAGAAGTAAAAAAATTACACTCTGTTAAAGATGCAGTTGCCTTTCCCTTGCTAGCACCAAAATCAAGCTTTATGATTACCATTTGTAATTTGGGGCTGTTTAAAAGAGTACTCCAGCAATATAGGACTTTAGTATGTCACAGTGGAAGGTTGTCTGTCACAGCAGATATTTTTGACTTGCCAGAGGAGGAGAAACACCAGCTTAATTGATCAAATAAAAACATCAGTTTTTAAAGTTGTCTGTTTTCAGACTCCGGGTACATTGTGTGCCAGGACACTGTCATGCTGACATGTGATACAAGAGCTTCAGACTCACAAAGCTCTACAGATGAGGAACAGAAACTGCAGAGATTTTATTAGCTTTTTCTCACGGTTACCACAATACAGCTTTTTATCGTTTATTTTATTTCTATTTTTCATGTTTTACTGTTTTTTATTTTTTGTTTAATATGTGTTTTGTATTTTATTGCTGTCTTTTAACTGAAAAGCACTTTAGTCAACTATGTTGAATGTGACAGCAGATTTTCAGGTTTCCAGTCTTCTGTTGTACCAATTTGGAGAGTCCATGCAAACTGTAGCCTTAGTTTCCTGTTAATTAGCTGACAGGAGTGGCACCCAGTGTGGTCTTCTGCTGCTGTAGCTCATCTGCTTCAAAGTTTGACATGTTGTTGACAGTCTCTTACCTCTTGTGTGTATATATAGTGATGTGAAACAGTATTTGGCCTCTTGTTTCAGATCACGAAACAAATTGTAGTATTAGATAAAGATAACCAGAGTAAATCCAAAATGTAGTTTTTAGATGATGATTTCATTTATTAAGGAAAAAAAAAGAAATGCAAACCTACCTGGCCCTGTGTAAAATAAAAATAATTGTTCCCCAAGTCTAATAACGGTTTGGCACCCATGGGAGCAAGAACTGCAATCAAGTATTTGTTTTTCACATCACTGTGGATCTTTGCACAGTTGTTTTAATTCAGCCTCACTGGACAGTTTTCGAGCATGAAGATCTGTTTAAGGTCATTCCAAAGCAACTCAATCAGATTTTATCATATCATTTTTATATATGTTGCTTTTGAAGATCTACATCACGTTGTCAGGTTGCACACTACGTTTTCTATTTACTCTGCTTATTTTTTTTACTAATATTAAAATTTGTTAATTGTGAGAAATATTTTTAAAGAAATCAGGAAGGGAGAAATACTTTTTCATTGCACTGTGTATTTGAGAGATAAAATGCGAAAGAGAGCTAGAGCAACTCCCTCTCTCTCATATTTAAATATTAACTTAAATAATCATGAGTTACCAAGGGCTTTACTAGTAAATATAAAAACAGTTCCTAAAGCCTTTATAAAGGGTGACCTATCAGGAAGTCACACCCTGTATACGTTTCCTAGAATGGGAATTCCACATGACAGCGCTAGCCGCAGTCCTTTGGTCAGAAACCTGTTTGTACTGGTTGGAGAGGGCAATGTGAGTGAATCAACTAAAACAAAATGCAGCAGAAAGGAGGAGTTCTTGCTGATTCACCACTGAGCACTCAGATGGTTTCCCAAAACGTGTGACTAACAAATATCTGCTTTTATGGCATTTTTCTTTCATTTCACGAGATGTCTTAGATGATGAGGCTGTGGTTTTTTCCCCCCACACATGACAACCCCATCCCAGCACATGCAGATATAAACATAGAGCTAAAGCCAAAGCAGATCCAAAACTACTTGTAGAGGGCTTAAAATGACCTTGAAGTGAACTTCATCCAATCAAGAATTTGCGATGGCAGTTGTCATGTGGTCCAAATGCAACATGGCAGTCAAGGCCACCTTACCCAATTATTTTTGGAGCCTGTGCGCACTCTAAAAATAAAAAGGTAAGGTAAGTCAATATTTGCTTCCATTTTGAAACACAATACCCTTTGTCTATGTTGATAAAGAGATATAAAAGCCTATTATTATTCAATAATAAACATGCCATTTTTTGGAAATTATATCTCATGATAATGGGTGATGTATGGGGAAGGAGCACACGTTTCACACATTAAGCTGACTCTAAAAAAACTCAATAGTCGCAAAAGCTCTGCTGGAAATGTCTGTCTCTCACATATGTAGAGGGACTGCAGCACCCACCAGCTCAGTCATTCTGGCCTTAAACTAACCCTGATAGTTATTTTTCAATTAAAAGTAAGAACTCTTTTAGCCACTAGGCTTGAACTTCGCAGTCACTGATAATTCTGTGACCAGAGTGCAGTACCATCATCATACCAGCCGTAACAAGCAGGCTGCACACAGCTGATGGCTATTAAGTATTTCACAACTTCTCTGATCTGTGTCCTGTTTACGAAAATGGCGGCCATTTCTGTTACACTGCAGTTTTCAAAGTAGGTACTCGTACACCTGCAGCTAACACGTTACCCATGTTTTCTACTGGGTATTTCCCATTCCCTGGAGCAGTGATCAGCCTGAACCCACAAACATCTGCTCTGCTTTTACACTGAATGTACTTTTACTAAAAACTGCATGTAAAAAACTAATTTGAGTTCTCTGAAATTAAATAAAAGCTATAGTTTGATGACATGAATTTCTCTCTTTGGTCAATTTATTTATCCAGCCAAATGAGGCTGTGGTAAACATCTTGATGTGTACATGACTTAAATTTCACTGCCTTTAAGTAGTGCTCGTTAAACGCTCTCCTTTTTATAATATAAAAATAAATAAAACTAAACACTTTCAAAAGTGAAACAAGCAAACACGCTCTGGGAACTAAACTAGAACTCAAAAAAAAAAAAACCAACCAAAAAAAACCACATGCATGCAGACTTCCCCTAACCTGGTGGTTCTCAAACTTGTTCTGTTCACACACTAGAATTTTTGGCAGTCAATAACAATTAAAAAAAATAA
This sequence comes from Pelmatolapia mariae, assembly GCF_036321145.2. Classification (NCBI taxonomy): domain Eukaryota; kingdom Metazoa; phylum Chordata; class Actinopteri; order Cichliformes; family Cichlidae; genus Pelmatolapia; species Pelmatolapia mariae. Next base: position 28,176,550 of record NC_086244.1, read on the forward strand.
AATGTAAAAACTGCCCAGACTGAATTTAACTTGACGCATAAAAACAAACTCTTGTTTATTTCTCCCCAGGTTCTCTGTGTACCCACTCGCATTTGTTCCCCATCACAGTTTGAGAACCACTGCTTAGATCTATCATCACACAGAACAGTCTCACTGGCCGATTAGTCAACACTAGTGACGCTTTTTTGGCCATTGTTATGGATGAACACATACACAACATCAAGCTTTACTCAGACACGTAGACAATAAAACACAAGATGATCACACATAGGGTAGACTAAATAAAGCGACACTTTCATGTTTACTCGTAGTCGGCTCAGACTCAGTTACAGTGCCTCGTTCAGTCCATTTAGTTTGTTTGAGGGATTTTTTGTATCGTTACACAGAAAAATGCTCATACTTCATGCTTTATCCTCGTTAACTTGTACTAGATAAGGCAGATTTTTACAACACAACTATTTTGTCAGCCAACTGATGCATTTTATTGAGCCACTGGTCAACTAAGCATCCAAGTTTTCATTATATTGCAAAAGGTGCCTATTTTCTCTTTTCCACAAAAGAAAACATACAGTTAAATCTGTATATGTGTAATATATTAATGAAAAAATATGATAAATTTCTCTGTTAACTTAAACTTTAAATCCAGCAGATTGTGGCAAAGTATAACAAGAACCGAAAATAATCTAGAACTGCACTTTTTAGTGCTTCTCAATAATATTCCTTCAAACCTGTCAAATCGCGCATGCTGGTAGAATTTCCACTGATACAAGGAAACAAACACGATCCAAAAACGATAACAGAACAAAAATAATTTAATTAACTTAAAGTTAGTCCTCAGAGAAGATGACCTTTTTCCACAGGTTTGGAGGTTCAATGAGTACCATGACTTCTTGTGTATTTTTAACAAGCTAACAATCTGTCAATAAAATGTTGTGTTTAGCTCTTTGGACGACAGTACAACCTGCTTTAGTTCCATCTTGAGAGTCTTTGTAGCACCACATCAAAAAACTATGTGCTGCATTTTCAAAAGTCTATAGGCCCAGTGTGCTTTGGGTTCTATGTGACATCCACAGTTCGTCAGGAAAATCCCCACTTTCAAACATGTCTTTACTTGGAGTCTCCCAGCAGATGGACAATGAGTTCATATGTGGAGAGGACGATGGCTGTGTTAGGGATTTGCCTAATTAGCTGTGGAACGAGTCCTCTATAAAAAGCTGCATATCCTTCTTCCACTGCTATTAACCTCCCTGTCTGGAAGAAATACTTGTACTTGCTGCCTTCCTCGCGCAGCCTTGTCCGAATGACCTCTGTGGGGACACACAAGAAGAATTGGAAAAAGTTAACTATTAAGTTTCCTTTTCTCTGACGTTAGTTATGTTGTAATAGATAAACAATGGGTGTGTGTGTGTGTGTTTACCGTGTGGGTAGGCTATGCAGGATGCACAACCCTTTGAAAAAGCAGCTGCCATCATGAGGCTGAGGAAGTCTGACGCTCCTTTCTCCTTTTCACCGTTAGGCGAGCTGAACTGCCTCTTGGCAAGTTGTTTCTTCAGTGTCTCATAGATGAGGAAGCAGATCATTGTTTCCGAAATGCCAGCGTAGGACGCAGTCAGGCCACGGTAGAAGCCCCGGACTCCCTCTGTTTTGTAAACATATCGAGCACACTGCAGTGCATTCATCTTCTTCTCTCCTCTGGCTCTGAAAAGTTAAAATAAGCCATGCTCATTAGTGACAAAAATCACATGTGGTGAAGGGGTTACTAGAACAACCATGGTTTTTTAGTCATCCGTTACAAGTATCACAAGACACCAGAGGCCAAGAAATGGAATAAATAAAAAGTTGAAGTCATAATGTAAAGTTACAAAAGAACAATTTTCTTATTGTGTGAATGCTTAGTCAACTGTACACAGAAGCATCATCGAGTTTCCTTATTGGGATGAATAAGCAGCTGGTCTAACCTTGACTGAATGTTGCTTTAAGTTATTAAACCCTCCTTCAACAAGCCGCTCTTTGTGTTACAAGATATGAGTTTTCTCTTCAAAGACAGCCTGAACAGACCTGCTCCTGTGACCTCACATGATACTACTGCCCTGTACTTGGCAATGCAAATATGGACTCCTCTTCTGCGTGCAGGTCAGTGCGTCAGCAGTGTGTATTTATGGAGCTGGGTCACATGCTCAGCCTCATGCACTGCAGAACCCAAGGACGGTACCAAGAAGGTAGGCTCAGTTTAAAGGTTTCTGTTAAGGTCACGGTATATGGAGTACATTCATACCCACTGAGACTCTGAAATAGGCCAGACCGTTTTACACAGATCTGAAACTGAACACTGTGTCTAAAGAAAAACGAAATAACTCTTATACATGCGAGATAGAAGAAATGAACTGTACACCTACTTTTTCTCCAGCTGCATCCTGGTCTTGACCATCCAGATGGGGTTCATCAGAGAGTTGGTAACAAAAGCTGAAAATAGGAGCAAAATGAGGATATTAAGTATTATCCCTGGACAATAATATATGAAAGTGATCCCATAACAGTAGCCAATGATCAAGCTATGATCATCATGATATACAAATATAAGTGATAACATTTTTGCACAGAACTGAAGTGCATTACATTTTACTAATGTTAATGACACGCATGTCAAATTTAGATGTCTCACCTGCAACACCAGCAGATGACATGTGTACCAATCCACTATTAGGGACAAACAGCCCATTGAACAGCTCTTTAGATTTTGAGTATGCAGCAAAGTAGATGGCTCTAAAAAACACAGAAACACAGACTGTTAAGAACTCTGCACAGAGGCATCAATGTGCTTATTTATGAATGCCTTTTTTTATTTTTTTTTAGAAAAGTAAATGTGGTTTCATAACAATTATGTAATGACTCCATTCAGGCTGCTGTGAGCCTTTGACAGTGCGTATCCAGAGCAATCTGTTCCCTGCCCTCTCTGCTTGGCTTCTGGAACAGACAGTCATTGCACCAGAACGAGCTGAATAAGCACTGGGCACAACATATGCCCACAGAGCTGCTCTGAATATCAGCTGGCCCAAAGAGTGGAGAGACAGTGGAACTACTGAGCAAAGGATAATCCTGTGGTTACTAATTAACCAACAGGGAAAAGTATCTGTACTAATCAATAACCTTTTTCACTTTAACATGGTCCGAAAGTCTAATCGGCTTTTTAGGGCTCAAGTATTATGACAATTCATTTCACACTTTTATTGCTGTTGTATAGCAAAGTTTACATTCAACACTATCAGCTCCGGGGAAACAGGAAGAAGTACCGACTCTTTGCTGACACTAAAAATAGAACAAATGGCATGTTGTTTCAGAGCCAACAATATCAACATATTCTCGCCACAGCATCTGTTAATGCCAAACCTCATTTACAGAAGCCCATTTATCTTGAGTTTAAACAATTACTAATGCATAGGCAGCCCGCCCAGATGAGCAAAACAGCTCAGTCACGAAACTGAGGCAGGGGGCAGACAGACTCGGAAGCTGTTGGCATGATAACGGCTTCCTGTTTATAGACAGTTTGTTTTCAACCACGAGAAGAGAAACATAAGCAGGGTGTCCTCGTTTTTGTTTTTTTTTTTGGTTAGAAGTTGTGGTTTAAAACACTCTGAAGTGTCTAGGCTCATTAAAAACTGCAAACTCAGAAATAATTGCTCCATTTCACTTCCTCTGCTTTGTTTATCATTTCTGAAAAAGAAAACATCTCATTGTGTGTTTAGCTGCCAACAGGAAGTATCACTAATACAGAAACCTTTTGTTGAGACTTTAAAATAAAATAAAAATGGAAAGAATGAAGAATGTGGTGATAGATGAAAAAGAAAAAAAAAAGTAAAGAAAAAGAGCCACTAACATGTGAACGGTTAACATTGAATTCATTGTACCTTGAAGGGGCAACACCCACAAGGTTCGGACCCAGTCCACGGAAAAGAGATCTTGGTCCCTCTTTTTCAAGAATGGATCTAAAACAGAAGCAAAGGACCACCAGACATTAAAGACAGATTTAATGAATGACCTTAAAAAAAAAAAAAAACTTGCACTGCCACACATGTTAAACCGTCTCCATATTTGCTGCAGCAAGTGTCTGTGCAGGGTTGTTCCAGGTTCTATTAGGGGATTTAATCTGATAGCCGCAATCGTGATCCTGCAATCGCTCCGAGTGTTACACCAGCCCAGTTCACTTGAGCTAGTTCTGCAGTGTCTATGCTGAACCCAGTCCATTGGACAGCGTTTCACTTGTCACGTCGACAGTGTTCCCAGTGTTTTTTTTTTTAAACTCTTTGAAGGAAATGACATTTGATCTCTATGTGACAGTCTACTCTGTGTAGGACTGACCAAAGAGGGAGGCTACAACTTCAGTGTGGGTTACTTTCTGTAATGTGAACCTAGTCACTCAAGCAGGGTCCATGCATTCCACTCCTCTCCTTAACACTCAAAACCTCTACTCAGTGAGAAGAGATGTTTATGTCTTACAGCATACGCAGTTTTTATAGCATACTGCTGAGGCTGACACCAGTCTAGACCTGTTCAGTCCTCGGAGTGTTATATAAAGCTGATGGCACTGTGGTTAAAACCTCCCCACTAGAACTGCTTCCAGTCTTTCCCAGCCTCAAGCATATTCATTAAAGGACCACTTTAATGGACGCCATAAAAACTGGTTTTATCCATATCTTAAAGCTTCATAGAAAAGGACGGTTCTGTCTCTTCAAAAAGCTGGTAAAATGGAGTTAATAGGAGCAGGATACAGTGCCCCTAATCCCCACTTAATATAGGACAGGATTAGAGGCATCGTTTTAAGACTACGAAAGCAGAAAGCAAATGACAGCCTCCCAACCCACTTCCACAGACCACATAAGAACCTCACAGGAGTTTATACAACTATTTGACTCAAACATTACCACACAAACACTTTACATCGACAGATCAGGCAAGCCTAAATACACAACAGTTGTCTGCCAACATAAATAATAATAAAGTACCCAACCTGTCACAAAGGAACACACTGTCCTAATTTGCAGGTAGGGAAATTCAAATGCCGCAGGGAATGGCTCAGACAGCTTGCTGCAGCTCCATTTGCCTGACAACAACACAAACAAACATCTTACCTTAGGACCTGCAGCAGTCCAGGTGTGACACCCCCTGGTCGGATAACCCCCGTGCCACTCAGGGTGCCAAGTTGAACCTGGAAGACAGGCCGGAGGGTGAGGCCTGAGGACTGCAACCGTGTCTTCAACACCTCCAGGGGACAGGTCACGATGGCTCCCACTGTACCACTACACCTGCACATAGAAAAATCAGGATTATTGGCCTTAGGATGTTTAATATTTTGCAGACCAGAGAAGGTGATGCTTCCTCAGTCCATCTAACAGCTAACCTGCTTAGAGTAGTAAGAGTCTATTTTTTTTTTCATACTTTGACTGAGTAGAGTGTTTTTGTAATAAAAACAGCTTAAAAGCTTACTGGGCCAAGTGCAATGAACAATTACGGTCAAAGAACAGATCATTTAGTCTGCTGTGGAAACACTGTGTGTTAACCCGACACATATGGCAAAGGAGTTTTACAGCTCAGACGGTTTAATTGCACTTGGAAAAGTGCACACAGTATTCTCAGTAATTTCTGCACAAACTATTTATTTAGGTCTTTATAGCACTCTCTGGTGCATCTTTATTAAATGTGTAACCTTGTCATTGACAAGCTTAGAAGTCTAGAAGAGATTAGATTAAGCTTCTCTATGTCTGAAGGTCAGAGTCAAACATCTTAGCAAAAGTAACCCCTGACCCAGTTGTGCATTCTCTGTTCACTAATCATTCATCCTCCCCTGTTGTGGTTGCACAGAAAAATCTACTCTTGCATAGGTAGACGTTACGTAATCGACAAACACACACATACACGCAACCCTGTTGAAATAAAGCGTTGGAGAGCTGCTTTGATCATAACCACAAAGATAAGACACCCAGGGAAATGGATGCAACAGTGCGCACAGTTGATATTACCAGCTCAACTTTAAACATCGAGAAAAGGCTGGCTTAAAAGCTCAGCCGGCATCCCCACTTTAATGTATAATGTCTAATGTAAATTCAATTTTCATTGTGTTTTCAAGACCACATGTGTATCACTGGGCATTTCACAAGCCAAGATCAGTAAATACCCTTAAGGCCAGCGGTAACAATTTCAAGGGTAAAATGGCGTCATTAAAAAAACAAGCCAATGATGTTACACGCGACCTTAACACTAAGCCGATGCTACACGGCTTCTCAATCTTAAATATTATCAGCCTAATTACAAAAAATATTCAGAATTTGAACAGGTGGTGCTGGCATCGCTAGTATGGATGTATGTAAAGCTTTTCAGGATTACATAACACAGAAGGACATGACAGAGCTAAAGGCTCTGCTCTCGTGACTGCGCCACAGGCGTCACAAACGCGACGACACGCTTACAGATCGCCGCAACTTCACAATATCGACACACGCTTCACAATGTTAGTTTTTACACCGTGTAAAAATTTAAAACACGATGTTGTCATCCTCAAAAATATCACGACATCCCACAAGTCCAAACGTTTTAACATCCTAATGCTAACTAACGGTAGCTAACCGGCATTAGCAAACTTCTGCACGCTAGCTCACCCACGGGAATAAAAGCCGGGTTTTTCATTGTTCACCGCGGCGTTACCTGGATTATTAGTCTAAGATATAGATTGGTAACACAAACGTTGCTCGCCTTTTTTATGTAGTTACTAAAAGACACAAAAAGCCCCACTGCTGAAGTGAAAATAGAAACGTGTCCGACTATAATTAAATGGACGCGAAGTGCCGACACGAGCTAGCTCCGTTTCTGTTTTAGCATGTTGTGGCTATGGGCTCTCACATATAACAAATACCTTAAATTAATCATTTTAAAAGTAGTTATATAGCTATTAAGTAACACGTCGCCCAAGCTTCTCGTGTTGTATTAACATGCGAGCTATTAATACCGTGAACTTGAAGCGAAAGCAGTAATGAGACTCACCCCCCGGCGAAGAGATGCAGCAGCGTATCTTTTTGTGCCATCTTTTTCTTTGTTTTTTGTTTTCAGAAGTCCAACATATTTTTATCACTTCTCTAACAAAGTCGCGCTTATACCGAGGAGAACACTGCTATGGTTTTATGATCCCAGTCTGTTCCCGTTCGTCTTCCTGCGTCCCTCTACCGGCTTGGTGGAGCTACAGGGTGACCTGAAGAGCCGATCGTTATGACGTCAGAGGGCGGGCTGGTGGGTGTTGTCCGTGACGTAGGCCCATGTGTTCGCCCTCCCTGCGCCTTTGCTTGTTTCAAGTTATTATTATTCAAGTTATTACATAAGTACTGGTCCTACTACTGGCATCAACAACAGAAGTCGATGCCTCCTGACCGTCGACAGGTTCAATTTAATTTAATTTCTAACTCAAACAAAAATACTTTTGTGTTATTTTTGCTCTTCACTGGGGAATTATAGTTTATGACTCAAACCAATATGATTGTTACTCTGTAGTGGGTGCATAGGTGGAGGTATGCTCTGAAAAAAAAGAGGAATCAAAGTCAGTATAGAAGCAAGGCATAAGACAGAAATATCGAACATGATAATCTGTAAACATATCACAGACCAATTATCTAACATTTACTACCTCAAGCTTCTGCACATGTGCCTGTAACGAGCCTGGAAAGAGGAAGATAAAAAGTAAAAACACCAAGTCTTTATCAACAGGAAGACCTCTGTGTTAACTCAAGACAAAATATCACTTAATGGCTGTACACTATAGATATGCAGTGTTGTGGCATGAGCCATCCACCCATGTTATAGTGTGCAGTAATACTTTACTGCAGCTTTTCTTACACTGAGGACATCTAGGTCGCAGAGAGAGTTTGTAACCTTGTTTTGCACCTTGCGGGCTGTTTGTCTGTGCAACAACATCTGTCTCTCTGCCGCAACGTCGTCAAACCAGACGCACTGGCACATTTTGTCATGTTTTAAATTGTAACAATGCTTTTGCCAACCTGTATTGACATGTTTCTGTTATTGACGTGAGAGCACTGACACTGGATCTTAGCTTACATTTGCTATTTCCATGTTTTTTAGTCTTCTTCTTCTTATTTATTTATATGTATTATTATTTCATTTGGGTTATCAACAAATCATGCTAACTGATTGGAAGCAAATGAGGCAGCCTCTGGCACAAGGTGCCCTGGAGATCATGTCACTTCCTAGTCTAATTTCACAGACAAATATATTTTTTTGCTATGCTGAATTTATTGGAAAGCCTTAGTTTTTTCAGGTCTGTTACCGTTTCACAGTTGGGGCCCAGAGAAGTTAGATTAATCAGTTTTCATTGCATAAGCATAGATTCAGTCCAAAGTGCAGGAACACAGGGACACATTTGCGTAGGAACGTTTTGTTTTTCCTCTTTCATGTCCTATAAATCATCTTCTGGCCTACCCACTTTGACAGGTAGAGTTTTAAAAGGGTTGTGCAATCTGATACTTTGAATTAGAATGAGTCTCATTAGAGAAGTTTTTTTTTTTTAAATCAAAACCACCAAAGTGTTTTTATGGTTATTTAAGTACTGCGAATGCTGACATCAAGTGACCAGTTGTGATAAATGCATATATGGTGTGGTTGTTCATAGCCGTGTTTGCTTTGATTTCTTTATTTCAGGTTTTTCTAATCAATTTTACTTTAATCTTTAAAACAGGTTGTTCACTATCACACTAACATTTCTAGCATTTCTAAGCATTCTAAGCACAAATCAGTCTTCTTTTGTTGCTAAAAGAGCTGCTTAATAAGGTATGTTCTGTATGAAAAATTTAATTAAATTAAAACCTCTACACACGCTGAAGGGTCTTGGTTTGTGCGTCAAAGAAACGGTCACAGGCCTTGGAGACTGATGCAATCTTGAAAGTTAAATCCCACCCACACCCATCCCACTACTCCCTGCTCCCGACTTGACTGGTTTTACCCATTACCATTTAAAGCACTCCCAGTGTGTTTGTTTACCTTATTTTTAACTTGTAAAGCAGCACCTAAATATTTCTTAAAGTAACAGAAGTCAAATATAATAATATTAAAGAAAATTGTGAGAATCAGAGTATTATTAATTTTCTTGTCATTTAGTATATCCTAACACTTTCATTACAATGTTCTAAGATACTGTCATTCTTAACCTGAATTTTGGTAGTTTTTGGTCATTAACTGCGTTCTCATGGTTTTAACTGTGAAATTTCTTAAAACATAAAAGGCCTAACTAATAATTTAAAATAAATGGAATATATTAATTGGTATTTATTATATGAGGAATAAAATAAAGGCTGTGAAATGTGGTAGGACATGCAGTGTCAGGAGCCACAAAATGTGGCTCTGCATCTCACTGACATTCAGAAGACCTCGTGCTATTTATGTACCTAAAAGTTGTGGGTCAAAGGATTCAGTTTGTAAAAGCTAATGTTCCCCATGGTCTTTGTATAGTATGGCTAAAATCTTTCAAGTATAATTCAGCTCAGTAACTTAGCTTTAAATGCAAATTTTAGGAGAGGCTTAAGACGTCCCCCATGGTTTATCATATACAGTATATATGTGTGTGTGGATGTGCTGGATTCTACCAAAAGTCCAGTGTTGAGCTGTGGCAGCATTCTCACTAAGGACAGGACAGTGGATCACATGAGCCAGTGTCTCAGATCCTTATAATGGCATCCTGTTTTCTAAGAACTTAGACAATCCATGAGTCCCTTTCTGGATCTCTCAGGTTATGCAGAACAAACCTCCTTCTTCTTCTTATCTAGCATCGCATTGTCATAGTTTACAATGTTAATTTAACCATTAATCTTCAATTTAACTTCAAGATTAAAAACTTTTTAAAGACTCTTTTCTATCTTAGCTCATATCTTGAATTGCCTTGTTATTGAAAGCTTACACAAGTAAACTTGTTTTTCTTGTTGTTACACACAGGTGCTTTCCATTTATCTGGCTGATAAGACTTCACATCTGGTCCAGTGAGGTCACAAAAGTCTGTGTACTTAGTACTAGAGTGCAACACTTTCTGCCACAAAAACAAAGAAATACACAAACAAAAATACTCTTAATCTTTAGCCTTGATGCAGTCATTTGTAATTAATATCATTAATAAAGGCTTGTGATATCCATGTCTCCTAGGAAGTCATTGCAGTGTGACATTAGCTCAACACACATAACTACTGCTCTCTGAATCAGCGAAATGGAATTCAGCCATTATTAAGTCATTATATACACTCATGTTTTCCTACCTGTTCACTAAAATCAGTCCCATCTGAAGGCCAGCACAAAAGAATTCAATCAAATTTGCCGCTTGTAGTATTTTTACCTACTAGGCATAAAAAGTATAGCACCGATGGAATACTCAAATCTAACTGGGAGGACATAAGTGTTCTTTCATATCTGCAAGTCATTTCAGTAATTTATAAGAATTGGATTTGTTTTTAATCTCTCTGCCCTTCACTGTTTTGAAACAACAGATCTGAGGCAAGGACATCCCACTCTGCAAAAGCCTAAAACTAGAATTCAAGGAAAGGAGAAAAAGATGTATAAATGGAGAATTTACAAAAAGGAAAGAGATGGGACTGTTTCACAGCAGCTATGTTAACATTAAACACAGAAACCCTAATTAATGACATAAATGAAGGTTCTGTCGTTTAGGAACAAAACATCAATTATTGTGATTAGTAACACAATTACCTGTTTCATGTCAGAAAAACAGGTCCAAACAGATTCAGTGGACACACCCACACACTGAGACCAAACAGTGAAAACACCTGTGTGGGAGGATCATGGTAATGTAGCATCCGTTTGTTTCCTATTCTTCCCTTAAGCGCCCAGTGACAAAGCTATTCCAAAAGGACTGAATGATTTATTTACAACTCCATTATATTTTAGGTAGGAATAACTAAACAACTCTACTTCCGTTTATAATGATACCATCTCTGCTCCCTTTATTTTAATGTAGATTCTAATAATAGTGGTTTTTAAATCTGGTTAATCTCCATCAAATGAGCTGTTTTCAGTCGCGTATGTGCAACGGTAAATCGCACTACTCTGTCATTTAAGGGTTAAAACGGTCTCATTCTTAAAAAATAAAAAAATCTTTGACTAATTATTAAAGTAAAAAGAGACCCAATAATGACCATTAGTTACTTCTAATGTAGTTTCCATACTGTGAACACAGCCAGGGAGTTTGTAGAGTACAGGAGATTGTACTGCTTTGGCTGCAGTTAAAACAATGCACACTATATAATTTGAAATCATCTTTAATAGATACTTACAAACAAATCTACAACAAGAAATACAAATAAAAAGGGAAGCTGCAAGCAAGGAAAAGTGAAGTGTGTGTCCACGTTCAGCTGCATCCTGAATGTGTGTCACATTCGCGCATTTAAAACTACTAGCAACAACAGGTCTATGATATTTGCGTTGGCAATTTGACCTTTTATTACATTTGTGCAGCACGTTGAAGATTGTCATTTTTATCTCAGTACAGTGCCTTAAAACTTTAGCTTGTCAATTCAGGCATCTACATAGCCCGTTACCTCAAACTCCCCTTGCCCCCCTTTTTTAATGTAATAAACACAAACACTACATCAATGGTTCTCAGCTATGAGCCAGTGGGACCCAAGAGTCAGTCAGCTGTTACACTAAAGTAGTTTCATTTGTTTTCCCCATTACCTGGCTTAATTTGTGCAAACCAGTGAAGTCATCTGATGAAGAGACCGATTTAACAAAACCAAAAAAAATACTCTTGGGCCTCAACAGCATGTGGTTGAAAACTACTGCACTACAAGAAAGCAGGAGTGATAAATGATAAAAAGACGTGACTCTATTGAGAAAATAATTCCTGCAGATGCATGCTACAAATAATCACAGTGACATTATATTTCTGTTAAAATTACTGCTGATCGCATTCCTGTCGGATGCCTGATGGCTAGTGATGCGGCCCTTTTAGATCACAGAAACCTGATAGCACAGTGAGAGGTCAGAGCAGCTCAGGGGCCTCATAGTGCACTAACCGCACTGCACTACAGACGCTCTCTATGGAGTGGTAAGCATCTCTTTTCTGTGTTGTGTCTGGAGCACTTTTTTTTTTTTCATTTTTCAAATCCACTACCACTTTTAAAACCTTCTACTGATTTCTAAAAACAATTCTGTTATAATGCTCAATTTAAGTTGTTTTACAGATTGATATGTCCTGCCACCTTGTGGTCAGATACAGGCAATGCATTGCTTAGCCAATTCATCACTAGGTGTTTTAGCACTACAGCGTATCACATTTCTGAGCCTGCAAGCCATTAATGCATAAATCAGAAAGTCTGGAGGTCACAGCAGAGGTACTGACCACTTAACTACCTTGACCACAGCAACCTACAAACTGATGACTGCCAGGGCATCGACTGGATCAGCGTGTGCATAGTGCTCAGTGATTCCTGATTTGATAAAGTTAGATAATACAATTGAGAAAGAGTCATTAAAAACAGGATAAGAAACTGAAAAGGAGTCCAGCCACTGACATGGAAGCGTACTCATAGAATCACGAGGGTGATTCAGTCCTGGAGGCTTGAGCAATGCTGTCAAACAGGTTTAACCCGAGAATGATCCCAGAGAAACATAAAGAAATGAGGGTGTGCTCAGAGTGTTGTGACTGTCGGCGGCGTCATTGGTAGAGCAGGTAGTTCTTGAGAGAGGCTGGCAGGGGTAGTCTATGGATTTCACTCAGACGCTCTCTTCCTAATGCCACCCTCACTGAACGCCTACACAGGTCCATCAGAGAGAGCGGTTCAGCTGGGGGAGAGAAAGAGGGTGATAAAGTTAAAAGTTATGCATTTGCAGAGACAGAATCTCATTTCAGGAGCATGTATACATCGAGCGAAAAGGCAGCGTGCATAACGTGTCATATCCAATAACATTGTTTGAACCGTAGGCTGCTGCTTTAGAGAAGGCAGCAGGTTCAGTGGACTGTAGCCAAATTTTGAGCTCTCCCATGCCCCCTCAAAAAACTAATTATGTCTCCATACATCAGTCATTATGATGTTCCACATTTGAGCTTTTAAGTTTTTTAGGCTTGAGATATTCAAAGGCACTTCACACCATTAAAACGTGCACTCTGAAATAAAACGGATGATTTCTAACACAGTATTAACACATCTAGGATCCAACACATGCCCTGTGGACAAAAGAAACCTGCAAATGCAGTTTAGGCCATGTTTATATGACAGCTTACACAAGTTAAATAGAGTACACTATAATGCATCTAAAATATTCCTTTCTATTGATTACATATTTGGCTTTTGTAGGGCTAGCTCAATTCCACTTCTGCAGGCAGAAGTCAAGAATCTGTCAGCAAGCCTGATGCAAACAAGAGTAGCCCACAGACAAGTTGTTCCACATTTATGACACTGCCCCCTGACGACAGTAAGCAGCTACAATATATAAGTGCATGCAAAACTGCATATGACCAATGCACAACCATGCCTGTCCCATAAGAGTCATCTGGTAATACAGGCACAGTTTTTTTTTGTTTATTTGGGTTTTTTTTTTAAGAGTAATGGAGGTAGCAGCAAGAGAATGAAGTTTCTGATACAAAGACAAAACCCTCAAACATGATGGGCACTGTGTCGGGTCTTGGATGTGCGGACAGCCCCAGCCTGCCTGCCCACGCCCTCGCCCCACAGGATGGAACTCAAATAAAGTACAGCTTTCAACCAGAGAAAGAGGTGCTTATCCACTGTATAAAGTTGCCATCTGAAAAAGCAGAGCTGGTGGCTATCCAAAAGCGCACAGATCACCATTTACCACCAAATCCTGACTAATCTGCAGATAATTCAGTTACTGCTACTGCTGCACAAAGCACATAAATGCATCAGTGTCAGAAACAAAAAAAAACCCCAGAAACAAACAAAAAAAAAACTGTGACATTTCTTTCACTTTAAAAAAATTCTAGCAAAGACTTTGACAAAGGAAGCTCCGATAAGTAAACCAGACAGTAGGTCGCCAACTCCAAACAGTAGATTGACCAATGTTTCCTCAAAATCCTAAATTACATTCACCAACATCTGCTCAACACTGTTGCTGACTAGAGAGATGCAACCTGATGCGTTTGTAGATTCTAGGTTATTTAACTTTACTGCCTACATTTCACTTCGTGAGCAACAACATATACGCCGTCTCAGTTTATTTAAAAGACAAAAGTCTTCAGTGCCAAATAGTGGTACACTACAGTTTTTGTCATATTTTAAAATGTAGAACATAAAATGTGTATGTGCGGAACAGATGTTAACTTTGCAACTCTAGTATACATATTTTCTCCAGGTTTGGACTTGTTTGAGACAACAAAAAGTGTGGACTTCAGCTGCTGTGGCAGCTCTGCATATTGGATCAAGTCACAAGATTAACTACATATAATGATACCAAGTGTGTTTAACAACACTACCTAAGATTAGAGATCTCCCTGCTCCAAATACAACAGTTTAAAAAAAAAATCATCAACTTCAAACAGGCTTTTATGTATATGACCGTTTCTTTTATTCAAGCTGAAACTAGGTCAAGAGATCTGAGCTCAACATAAAAATCTAATGAGCACAGAACACTTGGGACATCCGGGTAGTACAACATGTTTCAATAAGCACCATCTTTCCTCACTGAAACCTCATGAGCCAAGGAATAACTGGGATTAATCCAACTGGAGTCATTTCTCATTATTTGTCTGATGGGACAACTAGCATGTTGTTTTTTGTACACTTACATAAAGGATCACCTGGTTCTGATTAAAAGCAAGCCAAAGTACAGGCAATGACAAGAAAGGGAAGTTTACAGCATGTCTGTTCATGCACTAGTTCAGCACAGGACACAGCTGTCTGAGGTAATCTCAAGACAACACCTCAGACAAGGGATACATAAGATCAACCGATTTTGTCAAATATGATACCATTCGCTCATTCAGGCATAACCATTAATCCATCATTGAGAAATGTGGATTAGAAAAATGACTACATCTGCAAAGCCTAACACAGGGTACCTTTACCAAGAAAATGAAGTTGACAGAACAACCAAAACATGAAGACAGTGTTGTCATTTTCCCCGATACCCATTAGTAGGTTTCCCCATGTACGTGAAATGGCAGACAGTGGAACAACTAGAATACCTACAGAAAATGTACCAAACCAAAAACATTGAAAAAAAATCCCCATTCTGAGCTGGCAAAGAGGGAGGATTAAAAACTGAAAGTAAGACAAAGGCAACCTCAGACAGATGTTAACTTGATGGAGAGAGCTCTGGGACTTGACAGGAGTTTGCTACGCACTCTATTAACCTCAGAAACCTGCAATTTTAACATAAAACAGATTTCCTCTTACAATGCAACATGTAGCTTATGATACGCTTGGAATTAAGTTTTTATTTGCCCGTCTCTTTAAAATCTGGTCATGAAGAGGGCAAAATGTAGTTTACTTGTCACAAAATTAATTTAGGTCAAAGTTCATTTGAAACAAAGAACTGCTTAAAGTGAACTTTTGAAACTTTTTATTTGTTGTCTCACAAGTCCTCACTCTCCTGTCTTTGCTTTTTTTTTTTTTTTTAAATGTTACCTTTGACTGCTTTTGTTTGCACTTTGTGTTTACAAATCTTTCTCCTTCTTTTGAACAAACAAACAAAAAAAAAGTTAATAAATGAATGAACTAAACATATACCACACCTTTTTAGTGATAGCTGAGTACTGGTAACTACTTTTTAATCACACTAATGGTCGAGAAGCTGCCATGCAGGGCCTGATACTTTGAGCAGCTTGACATTGGTGGCTTGTCTAAGGATGATTCTGTATTTCTACAAAGGGACCAGGGATTGAAACACCAGCCCTGTGATTTGAAGACAACCTGCGCTAGTGCCTCTTCTGAAGTAGACACAAAGACTGAGAGAGAGACACCACATACTTATATATAAATATATTACATTTATACTTTAGAGTGATCCAAAATTGTTTACCAAAACTGAGACATTTCCTATTGCTGCCAGACTGTCAGACTTTAATAGTGATTTAACTTCCATTTTATGTCTGATATCAGGCAAATCAAGCCAGAGAGGCATCTATATATACATTTCTAAGTAATCTGGACTGAACAGCAAGATAACACACTGTGCAATGATGACATGTACTGCTTTACATAACATTCAGAGAGGTAGCCACACAAATACAGTAATGCTACTCTTTGGTAACATGGCCTGTTTAGACACTGGGACAAGCCCTAACTGTTAAACCTCTTTTTATTGCATCAATAAATCCTCCCACTGGTTAGGTGAGCTCAGTAAACAAGAGATCACAATGACACAGCTGAACATGACAGACAATCTGAACGGGAGTAATATTTAATTTAAAATTCATACTTACGATCAAGTCCATTTATGTACCGGATTCGTATTTCACAGTGTCCCCACACAGCACTCACCACAGGGTACAGCTTCCTGCCTTTAAGTCCTCTGAATGCCACCCCTAAATAATGTCCATCTACTATATAACCAAGAGTCCCCTCATCCATGTCCAAGACTACTAAGAGAGAGTCTGGTATTATGAAGGTGTCGTCTGGTTCAAGGAAGGCCGGGTAGGGTTTTGCTGGGTGATTTTTGCCATCGTGGTAGAGTTTACTCCTGCACAGGTCCCAGCCCCAGGATTCAGCATTACTTCCTACCAAAGCTGTGTAGCCCACTGAGTGTAGAGGTGCGTCACTTGTAGCCACTCCGACCACAGCGTGTGTACCCCTTTGGCGCATGGCCCAGCTTATCTCCCACACATGCAGTCCCCTTGTGTAGCCAACACGGCCCCGGATGGCGTCCGTGCTCTGCGCAACAGGGTGCCGGTGGAACACCAGCTTGTTGTCATCTTTGACGAAGACGTTGAGGGAGCGGTCATCATTGTTCCACGAGTGTTGGACCTGGATGTCCAGGCTCGCGGGTGGCATGTCCAGCAGCAGATCCAGTCGTGATGGCTTAGTGTGATTCAGGGCCTGTAGCTCCAACTTCAGGGGGCTGAATGCTGGATCCCGCATATCGATGGTTTTAATGCCACCTGGGACTTTCTGCCCCATGCTACAGGTAGATATAGCAGCTCGTTCTTCCTCCTCTTCCTCCCCCCGCTTCCTCAAAGACTAATGGGGGGAGTAATCAGCCACAGACCCTCTATTCCAGTGTCCTGCTGTCACCTAAGATGCAGGTTTGTCCTTTTGCTTTGTTAGATGCAGACAGCCAAGGCCAGATGACGAGCTGGAAGCCAACCTGATGAGGTCAGAGGAGATGAAAGCAGAACAAAGTTCACAAACTAATCTGTTTAAGACAATGACAGCATTAGATAAAACAAAACATCATCAGGATCCATATAAGGAAAACAGCAAGTCTTATGTATCCTCAAGAGTGACTTTGCTCTCATGACTGAGTGCATTTAACATAAAGAAGGCACTGTCCTATGACCCAAGATGATGGGTCATAGGACCATAGGTTTTACATGTAATGATGTTATCATGTACATGTAAAACCAAGTACATGATAACATCATTATACAACAGGAAGCAGGCATCTGTTGACCACAGCCACATTTCTACAACCTTAACAAAAGACATTTAGGATCACTGCCATTCATTTATCTTTAACTTAAAACTCTTCAGCTTTCATACAGTGAGACCAAGGCAGAGTTCCCCCTCCTATTTAAACCAGTTCAACAGTTTCAGTTATTATGCTGAGCCAGCCAAGAAAGACAAGACCAACGAGTTCTCATCACTTAGTCAATAGTGTATTTGCTAGATTGAAACGATTTTGTATAATGGATTAGACTCGTCACAGAGAATAGGCTGACCTAGTTAAAGTGGCAGTTTGGACAGCTACAGTTCAACATTTAATAACCGACAGATTATAGATGCCATCTTCAGGGTCTTATAAAACAAATGGCTATATAGGTTTGGGCAAGATGGCAGCATCCCATAAAATCCATGACAGGAAATTTATCCTTTTGGTGTTATCACTTTATACTATTAGGAATGTGTCTGCTTAAAACTCTTTTTGATATGAGCACAAATGTATGCTTCAGTTTTATTTTACCCAGAAGTCAATGTTCATCACACTGTAGCAGACAGACTGTGATAATCAGCTTTGATTTTTTGCTTAACTGAATTCAGTCATTATAGATGTAGAAAAACAACCACATAATCCAACTATGCCTCCCCCCCAAAAAAAAACATGCTTAATTTTTGTGGCTCAATGTGGTTTTGCAGACCTACAAAACATGTGATTTTTTCACATAAATTTAAACGTCTGGATAAAATATAGCTCCAGATCCATGCAGTGTACATAGGTCTGCATGTGTAAGTGGTAAACACCCATGTTATTGTGTTCTCCTTTTGGCTAAGTAATTTAATTTGGGATTATGTCGCACAAACAACATGAAAAACATTCAAGTCTTATTTGATTAGCTGTCCTCAATTTCATCTGAGAACTCACGAAAACTTGACGCTGCCAATTTCGACCATTTATCAAGTGGTTGATAGGCCAACCCTGAATGCAACAAAATGTATGTAATAAAATCAACAGGAGTTTTTGCTCTGCGGCATTACAAATGCGATTAAATCTTCTAATAGTGCTGGCCTTGGAAATGTTAAAAGAGCATAAAAAGCAGCATTCTCCACAGGATAACATTACGCATCAAATGTGAAAGTGAAATATTCCCACAACCTCCAAAAATAGGGGGAAAAAGACAGGAAAAACTCCAGCCATTTCCTATTATATGGCTGTCTAGTCAGAGGGCAACAGGAAAAGCTGTAATAAAATGTCTGGTTTTAAAAAAAAGTTTTAGAGAAGCACAGCTGGACAGGAGCTCTTTTGAGGCAGAAATAGTTTCAGCAGAGAAACTGGACAATAAAAGCCTGCTGGACTACCTTCTCATAACTGTTGAAGAAAAATGAAGAATTTATGTCTTCAAATTTAATTTTCATGCCGGTTTTTTTTTGGGGGGGGGGTTTTTTTACGGCATGAAGCATGTTTCCCTTCATAAGCCCAGAAGCAATCAGTAGCCAGATTAGTTTGGAAATAATATCCCAAAGACATATGTGACTTTTGTGGGCCCAGGTGTCACTGCTGCAGCTTTCTGGGCTTCCCGTTTCTGCCCATGTTGCAGCAAGGCTGTAAAGAGCATTGTGTAATGTGGAAAAATGGTGCTGCAGGGAAGGCCACTCTAATTGAATTGTAGACAAGAGTTCATTGAGCAGTGCTTTGGCCTTTCTTCTAATGCAAGTAAACAACCATTTAAATGGGTCATGTCTCTTTAGTGATTGGAAAACAAGGAAGGAAGAAAAAGCAAGCAGCGGGTGGCCAGCATCTGAATGTAAACAATCTCTTTTTCGATGGCTGTCCAGCATTCATGGAGAGTGAAACATGTTAATTTGCACACTCTCTGTGCCAGGAGTTTACCATCCCCCCCCCCCCCCTTCCCACCACACAGGGCCACCTTACAACGCATGCAACATTAGCAGGCAAATCAAAAATGCAAGAACAATAAGAAGTCATCCCTGATTTCATTTGGACTTCAAAACAAACATACCCACAGGGAGTATAAAAGACGGCTTGTGGAGGGGTGTATTTGGGCTGGGATCCTAGCCTGGGTTTGTTTAGGGTTCCTGGGCCCCCCAATTGGTTTGAAGCTGATTAAAATGCAGAAGGAAAGGCCTCGCCGGATTTGCTGAGCCAAGGAAACATTTGTTTCTATCCGGGAAAGCTGATTCTGTTCATCTGGACATCACTGAACATGCATCAAGACACTTGTTTCTATTGTAAGGCTCAATTTACACCAGGCCCACCTGAACTTAAACCACAGCCTGTTTTTCTGATTTCCTGAATACATACAGGTCAAGCTTTAATAAAGACAGTCAGTGTGTCGCACAGGAGTGCATTCAAGAATTTAATATGGTCTGCTTTGTTCTGTGTTTTAACTTTTTGTAGTTTGTCATCACCACGATTTAGCACAACGCTATAACTAATGCAACCTTACACAGGCATATGAAGATCGCCTTTCAAGTTAGAATATCCAGGTTTTGTTGACTGGTTTATGTCTAACTAAACAGCTTTAAATAGACAGCACACACGTTCTGAAACTGAGGACAGACTAAACCTATTAGCATAAGAGAAGCCAGGTATAACAATAGTGCCACTACCTACAGGCCTTGACTAAACTGGTACCAACACGCATCTACAACAGCCTGAATAAAAACTAAACTTACTGTGTGAAAGTAAAGCGTGCTGGCAGCTGAAGCAGCAGAGTGTGAATGAGCGTATGTAGGCCTTCTGGACACTTATTCCTCCGAGTTTTGCCATGCTAGCTACCGTAAAAGCAGCCTGGGCTTAATAGTTTTAAATGGACCTGGCGACCGTGTGGTCCGAGCTCGTGGAACCGTCCACGCGCAACTACAAACAGAAAAAGCGCGTGAGTCAACCGTTTCTTACCGTTGGCCTTTCTTTAGCTTCGGTTTTTTTTTTTTCTTTGTTTACCTGAAACTCGACCGCCTGCGAAACATTTGTTATCCGACAAACAGCACAAACCGTCGGCGTTAGCTGAAGCAGCTACACAATATGGCTAATGTTAATAAAATAGAGGAGGGGGGGACGAAGATAGTAACCACTAAATTGTGTCGCTATGTCTAAACTGGGGGAGGGGGCTTTGCAGGCGTTGTTGTTTTATATTTTTATATCAGATATTTAAATGTGATGTAAAGAGGAACACTAGAAGCGAAACAAACATTTCGACACAGTAAGCACAAAAACACACAAGAGGAAAAGCACACAGCAAACACACCTTGTTAAGTTGTGAGGCGGCAGCAGAGTGGATGAGACCGGGCACGGCTTCAGTGGCTTCAGCTACTCCATCGTAGTTTTCCTCTTCCTTGTGCTCTCACCTTTTTTCCCAGGCTGGGCATGAATTAGGTGAAATGGTGATGGCTGCTCTCTAGCAGCTCTCGCGTCACGTGGTCAAACCCTCCCAGCTGCTAGACCAGATTAGGACCTCCCCACAGAGCTTCTGCAGCTACAGCAAAGATGGCTTCGTGTTGGTAATGCAGTTTATGCTGATTTTCTTTAGGCCATAAATGTATTCACGAAAAATCTAAAATAATATGCGGTGCCGATATTTAATCCGAAGTGAAGATGTAAACCTAATTATAATATCAGATTTTAATACATTTCACTGCTGATATGAACACTTTCTAGAGAACTGTTTTATTATGCTAACCTAATTTGTTTTTAAAACACATTTTCGCTATTTCTGGCGTCTTAAGATAGTGAAAAGGTGTATTTTTCATAAGATAAATCCGAAGATATATGTATTTTTTAAAATGGTCCTACAGTTCAGTATCATGGGTTAAATTGTTTTTAAAATTCTTGTGTATGTGGTCAAAGATGTGTACAAATATAAAAATATTTATCAAATGCATTTACACTCATCACGAGCTTTGCAACTATATTTGTTGAGTAGAATAGTCAGACTGGTTTGAGATGATAGGAAGGGGAAAATAAATCATATAACCACTCATTACAACCAAGGTGTGCAGAAGTGCATCTTACACAACACATCAGACCTTGAAGCAGATGGGCTACAGCAGTAGAACACCACACTGGGTGCAGATCCTGTCAGCTAAGAACAGAAAACTGAAGCAACAACTCACCCAGGTTTCCCAAAAGTAGACAACAGATGATTGTGATCACACATGGAAGTTTATGAGGTAGATTTCCTGCCGAAGCATAAACCAGGTGTAAAGCAGTTCTGAAGAATGGTAAATGGCCTGTATTTATATAGCGCCTTTCTAGTCCCTAAGGACCCCAAAGCGCTTTACATATCCAGTCATCCACCCATTCACACACACATTCACACACTGTAGAACAATCCAGTACTAGTAACATGTACCTAACAAAGTGGCAGTGAGTCCATATTTAGATACTAAACAATCATACACCTCATCATGGACTTGAAAACAAAATTTACACATTGCTGTAAATGGAAAACCTACTGAAATGTTCCAGCATAAAGCTAACTTCAGTATAGTTCACCCTTCAGTGTTAAAGAAGTCAAGTAGGACCCCACACATCAACTGTTTATTCACTTTTATTGTTTTTTTGCTGTTGTTGTTTTTACTTGTCCTGTTCAGGTGTTTTATTAAGCAGAATCATGGTCTGAATGCTTTGTTGTGCCAAACACATTTACTTTGCCAAGAGGAGCGCTGTAGACTCTCTATAGGCTTGTCTTCTTAGTCTTTTTTCTTTTCTTTTCTTTTCATTTTATGTTATTATCCACATTATTATCTGTGTAGTTATACAGTGCCGGAGCTGGCATGCTATGAGTTCCGGGTTGGAAAAAGAGACCAGCAGCATTAACGACATAAAGAGGAGACAGAAACAGAGAGCGAAAAAAAGGAGGGTAGACAAGTCCTTTATTGTTAATTCAGAGTTTATATTTGCTGTTATAGACTTTTCAGAAAAAGAAAGGCTTCACATGTATGTGCTGGAGGTTTTATATTCAGTCTAAATACTTCTTTATAATGGCTACACCAAACACGAATAATAGGATATTTCTGCTTTTGTGTTCACTTGTGTATCGTTGGACTTAATTATGATGTAATATTTTGTCCTTATGCGTGCATATGTAACAGTGATGGCGATTAACGCAGTTAGTAAGTATGCACAGACACCATATGACCGTCATGACGATACTGATGCATTTTCTTCTTCACCTTGACCTTCAGGCTGTTCAGTCTTTCACTTGGACAGCTTTAAAAAGGAGCTAATGATTTTGAGGTAAGCTGCGGTCCTCAGAGCCATCAGTCAGTGTCGCTCAGTAGGTCGCAAATCATACTCAACTCACTGACACACTGACCCCCCCAAGGAAAGTCGTGTGTGTCGACTGATGACTGATTTGTACCAAACATGACATGTATGCTCTGCATACAACCGTCATCTGCCACGCAAACGATGCAGTAGCTTCACATCTCTGAAAAGCTCCTGTACAGTGCATGTCACCTATTAAAGGAGTGGAAGCGGACCTGCTATAACAGCCTGCTCAGAATTTCCTAATAATATGAAAGTCAGAGCAAGCATATGCGCCAGATATGAGTAAATGTTGGGAAACACAAGGACAGTGTTGCCATCTAGTGGATCCTCTGAATACTCACCTTCTGGATGAGGTTTAGAGCATCGCACAGTCTGCACAAAACTCCACATCAGTTACACCTTATTCAGAATAATAATTCACACAGTGGCGCTTGTCCTGATTGCACACTAAAAGCTGCGTGGATGAAAGTGCTAATTAACCATCTTCCTTTTCTTCACTTCCTTGTTAACTTCAGAACTTGTGCATATCTCAAGGCCTGGAATTAACAGGACTTAAAATGACCTTGTTTGTCCACTCTGTGAGGCGTCTGAAGGTAACATGGCTCATTTTACATCCTTGGTGAGGAGCATAGCGTGGCGACTTGAATTACCTTCCCCTCAGCTCGTCTCCCTGTGAAAATCCCATTTTCCCCATACGGTGATGGTGCAATGTGCTGAGCTCGGTGATATCTCAGGGCCCCTCCAAAGTGGAGGAGGGGCGTGCAGACATGCTTACTGCCTCCCTTTTAGAAACCATCATTTCAGCAGGATCGATAGTACGTCCCACTCAAACCATGGCTGCCAGAGTGCCCTGCCTCTGTGTGTGCGGACAGCTGCGCCGAGGCAAGTCCGAGCGAGTGGCTCACGCAGTCAAGGTGAATGATCGCATGCTGCGTCAGACACTCTGCTCCTCACTCGCTCCGAGGTGCAGTTTCTGAGGAGGACCGGTGGGTGGATGCTGTCTTAAAGCATTTGGATGCAGTTGCAGACTACATACTGATGAAGCTTCTGTAGCTATTAAATACTTCATGCAGAAAAATCTATCTCCTAGCCAGCTCACAAAAGTGCACAGAGAGTAAATAAAGATTTGCAACTGATGAAGCTCTCCTGATGGCTTTTTTGCTTACACCTCTTTCAGTGTACTGGAGGTTGAGAACTTAAATAGATTCATGGCTGTAGGTGAGAAGACTACTCAAGTTTCAGAGGACTGCTTGCAATTTAAAACCAGCAGAGTCCATTTTTGTAAAGCAGAAATCCTTACACAGCAATAAAAAAATTATCTGTATCGGTTGTTAAAGAAATGAGCTTAGACAGTGAGGTTTAGAACATATTTCAGTCTGTGAATAGTGATGTCTGGCTAGTAAAAGTAGACTTTTTTTTCCCCCCAACTTTTTAACAACGATGGTCTCCCTTTTTTATGTTAAGCTATACAAGCTTCTAATCGCACTTGTATTTCCCACAGATTCATCACCTAACATCGCAGGTAATTGGATATTCATTTTATTTAGAAGATGACATAAATTGTCAGAAATGCCTGCTGCTGTTTTTCCCATCACTGCAGCTATAATTCAGATGTCTTTTCTTGTCAAACTAAAGGTCCAAAACTAAAAGAAAGTGACTTTAAAATTATGTAAAAGAAAATTATAAAGAAAGAAAAGCGGCACATTTTAAAGTTTGGGGAAAATGTTTTATTTTTATGTGCTTACGTTCCAGTTCCAGTTTATCATTTTCTGCCAAATGATGAAAAATTACACGATCAATTTGGGCAGCCTAGCATATATGAAGAAGAAAGAATAGAAATACATAGGCTTCTGATCACTTACACGCTCTTTAAGCAGCGTCTTTGTGTGTACGTGGATCAGCAAGCATGAATTTAAGCATGTACTCTACATGTGTGACTTACAGCGTTACAATAAGGAAAGGGCATCGGCTGGGAAAGGTGAACCACTGCGGGACGCGAGGATGTGGATGGGACAGGATGTGTGGTGCAGTATAAGCATCCCCTCTGCTCAGGTCGCTGCTCATTTGTCAAGTTGCCTGCAGACTTGAATGGTGCATTGCTGCTAAAACACAGAGAGGCAATCAGCAGTGGAACGGCACACCTCCGGGGAGGGGTCCCAGGTGGATGATAGCCTTCCTGGGTGATCTGCAGATTAAAGGGTGTTTTTCTCAACAAAATAAGCTCAGCCAGAGGGTTACTGCAGTACCTGCAGACAGATCTGCATTATTCTAAGGTAACCATTTCATCCTAGGGGATATTTGAATAACTGATTAGTGTATTCATCAGAAATTAATCTCAGAAATATTTGCTGTGCATGTTTGGTGCTAGATGCAAAGCTCACCGTGCGCCTCCCAACTGGAGATAAAGCCTGCAAGTGACCGGTGTCTGATGAGGTGTAGGCCGGCATAAGCTCACACTGCTCATTAGAAAGTATCCAGGACACGCACCAGCCCTTCTCATCAGTCACACAGCGGTTCGGCAGATGGCAGGAGCAGACTCTCGCGTGGTTAAGGCTCTCCTGGCTGCCTCCATAAGGCAAGCGTGCATCCACGAGCTCAGCATGGTATCCATCCAATTTGGAAATTTGCAGCAGCAACTCTTTCCTGACAGGCAGAGATCCACATGGCAAGAAATTCTAAACATGAATCAGTGAAATGAAAACCATATTTTCTAATCTGGCTCATCAGGTGCATAATATAATGGATGGCATGAATAAAGCCTACAGTGGATGAAGGTGTTATAACACCCTTATGCTGTCAGGTTGTTAGCAGTGTGCAATAGTTGTACATAAAAATATACAATTAAATATCAAAGCTGTGTTCACTGTAATGCAGGATACTGACTCATTAAGCGAAGACAATAATGACGAGACTGTTTTCAGGCAAAGCTTAAAGACAATATTAATGTGATGCTCCGTATTTAAATCATTGTTGGGGATATTTTAAATTTCCTTTACTGTTGAGGAAAAAAAAGCAACAATTTAATCCAACATGCGTGTTAAGAGGGTCCAGCGTTCCTCTGAGCCATAGGCGTTCATTGTCATAAAACACGAGTCACACTTTTATCGTCACTACAATGGTCACAAAAAAAAACAAAGAAATGAATTCAGGCACACATGCAGTGTTCAGCTGCCAGAAATACCAAATGTTAATTAATCTGTGGATGAAAATAGTTTCCAAATATCCGGTGCTTACTCCTGTTTGAGTGAAAAACTACAGTCCCATCTGTTTCAGAAAATTACTGATCCAATTTTATTATTAAAAAAAAAAACAGCAAAACTATATGTCCATGATTCATTTTGAAGATTTTCATCAGGGATTGCAGCTGAGCACTACAAGCAGGCTCAGAAATGGGAAGAACTGGGAAAGCAGACAAGCAAGCAATGAATTTTTGGTTGTTTTTCCAATTCGTTTATTTAATTTGTGTACACTTTAAAGAACACTAACTGTTGCAGACTCGAAATGAGTGTGGAGTTTTTATCAATAGTACACATGAAGTGGGAGTAATCCGCTGTAATTAAAATAGTGTATAATGTCGATTTAATTCGGTGTAGCTATAAAATTTAACAAAAAAGAAAAGCAGACTAAAAGCAGTATAAATGAAAGCCATCAGTAAAAATAATGTTAACCTTTCTTTCTCCTAGACTACTGCTGATTTTGAGTCAGGCCTTTTCTGTTTACCACTCACTCGTTTAGCCGTGGATTTCTTTTGGTGAAGACGGTGAAAATGTGAGGAATCACCCCGGAGCCTCTGCCCCTGCTTCTGCTGCTAAAATGGGTCGCAGGCAGATAAACACATCAACAGGCCACTCTGGAGGAACCTATACATTATATATCTTTGTCCCTTTGTGTTACCTGTTTGTGGCAGTAACAAATGGCGATAGTGAATGTAGGCCAAGAGACGGCACAGATCTCTATATGACACACTTGTTATGGAGGATATGGAGCGCTCCTCCAAAAACCGGGAAGGCAGAATACAGTCCAGCACAAAACAAGTGGAAAAAAAAGACCACACCAACAGGCTGCATGCGAGATGAACAGGACATGCACACATAATTATGGACACCCATTGGTTTTGTTCAAAAACATGAAGACAACAGTGTCTTAAAGAGGACAATCATAACTTCACCAACACGGGATGTTAGGATGATTTCAAGGTGATGTTTTTGTGTCAGCTTCTTTAATTTCTTCCCATAAAGAAATATAGAAATTTAGTTGTGAAATGTTATATTTACAGGTATGAATTTTAGGCATTTACATGGCATTGCTTTTTTTTTGTTTTATTTTTTTTCTCAAAGACATAGTCAAATGGTAAAAAAAAAAAAAAAATCCATGTATTTTATTTTTGTTTGTCTTAAAAATATGGGAATCAAACAGAAACTTAAAAACTTCAGACACTGTATTTAATTGAAGTTAGTAAAAAATAATAATAATAATGAGATAGTCTGATTAACATCTGGGGACAGGCATGTTTAATACTACTTAAAAGGCATTGGCTCTTCTTTAAACAGCACATTGTGTTACGCTGGTGTGCAGACTCAGGTCTGGTATTTTCATGCTGAAATAAGCAAGACCTGCTCTTATTTCATCACATGACTCAACACCTTGTGTTTCCCCAAACCTGTGCCCCCAGTAGAGCTTTCACTGCCATTCGTTCAGTGGATAGAGAGAAAAGCTTCTCTGGATTTTTTTTTTTAAATTATGGCAAGATGATGAAATCCCCAAGTTATTAGCAATTTCACACTGAGAAACATGATTTGCCCACACACTCTTCGATGGAGTGCTGTATCTTAACCCTTTAAAGCCTGAACCATGAAACGATTGCCAGATTTTTTTTCTTAATGGAGTGTTTATTGGACCTTCTAACAAAGGTTTAAAAAAACATAGATCTGAATTAGTATACATGAGTTTTAATTTGTACCGTATTTGCTACAACTGGTATTTGCTTAAAATGTATTGTGCAATTTATTTAGGTTTGATAGGTCTGACGGTGTAGAAGTCTCAAAAATTCACGTATCAAATAAGATTCGTTTGGAAGTTAAGGACGTATTCTGTGTCATCCTGCTGCCCCATCCACACTCTAGCAGTTAAACCCTATTTTTTTTATCACTAACCACAAATTTCACACTCCTTGTTTTTTACTGTATCAAGAGGATGGGCGTGCTTCCTTGCAGTGAAGAGTAAACAGACGCCTTATTGTCACATTATGAAGCCTTTGAAGCTTCCAAACTACCTCGCATCTCTTGTCTTTTTCAAGCTAAATAAAGTAAACTCAGCTCATAATCCAATAAATGCTTAACTTGTTTACACTAACCTCGATACAGTTACTATATTTCACATAATCTCCAAACTGGCTTCAAAATAGGGACCAATTTTGAGATCTTAAAACTATATTACTGATGGTTTTCTTCATTCTTTGTTCTTCTGTTCTCTTGTTTGTGCCTGCTGATTGTATTCTTGTGAATGGACCTTCATTCTCAATGAGAATATTAAAGTGCCCGATTACATACAGGTTAAATAGATCAGTCTCACAGGATGCTCATTTCTTAATCTTATAAATTTAATTAGTTGTTAAATAGTGCAACATCATGTGTGTTTTATCTTAGTTTCAGTATCTGATGTGCTCTCTGAGGTATTTTCAGTTAAACAGATCACTGCAATCTGTTTTTATTTACATTCTGCGTGGCATGCCAGATCTTACGGAAACTGGGTTGTTCACGGGCATGCTTGAAATTATTATAGCTGTATGAGAGCTTAATCGAGACTTTCCAGCTGCAGTCTCTCCCTCTTAAGGCTGATGTGGGCATTATGCTTTGCTCCAGCGCCAGTGTAGAGAGCAGACTGGCTGGTGCTGACACTGACAGCTGACAGAGCTGCCGCTCATTCACAACAGAGCAGCCAGCTGTCACAAGTTCAGCCTCTCGCTATTATATCAATCCATCACAGCCCTGTACTACCATCTCTCTCATACTGAGGGAAAAACTGATGACACCCTGCACTTGATATGTTTCACATATCAAGCTCGGCCTTCAAATCGGGATCTTTAATATCAGGGGGTTAGTAATACTGTAAGAGATTCTTTCAAAATTCGTATCAGGAAATAAAAGATATCTTGGACCGCTCCACTCGCCGGGAATTCACACTTCACAGTGTGTTTGTCCCTCTGCGTGCTTACAGTCCTTCCAGTATAACCACATTTGATCTGTTGTGTCATTAACAGTGTCTTTTTCACTCGACTTGGCCTTGGGAGGAATCTCATCAGCTTTACAAAATGAGGTCAGCAAAGAAGCACTGGTGCAGTGAAACACACCACACCACCTTATTCTACGAAGTCAGGAACGCTGCATTCAGTCCGTCTCCATAAGACTGACTGACTGAAGTGAGCAGAGATTTTTGCCAGCTCGCCTCAACCTCCTTTCTGAGTCCAGTTTTCATCAGCAATGTCACGTTTCCTACGCCACCTTAAAACCCTCTAACATAGCATTCAACTCCAACAAAGCTGGAGTTTATTTTTTTGCTGCATCTTGTCAGATGCTCAGAATTTTGCTGTGCTGTAAAAACCAAAAGAAACAAGGTGTTCACAGAAAAGATGGTAAATCTACACCTTCAAAAGAAGTCTGTCCTCAGTCAAGGCAATTCTGCTTCTTGACTAAGGACTACTGAGAATTACTCTGAACTGATGTGTAAACCAAGCAGGCTGCTGAGCTTGTGAATCAATGTGTCTATTATCTTTTCCGGACAGATCAATGAAGCTGAGGAATGAGCTATGAATGGCAAAAAGAAAGAAAAAAAGCCGCACGT
Organism: Pelmatolapia mariae; assembly: GCF_036321145.2. Taxonomy (NCBI): domain Eukaryota; kingdom Metazoa; phylum Chordata; class Actinopteri; order Cichliformes; family Cichlidae; genus Pelmatolapia; species Pelmatolapia mariae. The sequence continues at coordinate 28,206,289 of NC_086244.1, forward strand.
AAACTCACCAGGCAAGCGTTACAGCCTGCTCCATTATTTGCGGGAGTCAAGATACTTGACAGATAACCTTTATTCTCACGGTTTAGCGTTAACCTCAGTTTAGTCAAAGAATTACTAAAAGACGACCGGCTGCTGTGGCACAAAGAACCAGAAAGGCAATTAGTTGCTAAAATTGATGAAGTCTTCTGCAAGAGTGTATTCACACGTCCACTGAACTAAGCATACTGAAAAGATGAAACAACTTTGAATTTATACGCTCACATAATCTGTGAGGCTTTACAAATATTTACCCACTGTGTCCTTGGCTGGGACAGCGTCAGAGAATATTAAGTCAACTGGAGAAGCAAAGGCGATGAAGTGACAGTAGCCAGGTAAAGCATACAGAGGTAATCTAATAGGACATGTAAAAGGGCCCCTCCTCATGGCTTATTCATTATAGGGGATGCCATTACTGAAAATGGCGTGGGGTATGTGAGAGATATGCCAGCAGGGGCATTTTCCCCAGTGTCAGTGAGTACAGACGAGAGGATGGATGCTGCGAGGATCAGCAGACTGATGCAGCTGCAGCACTGAATGCAGATGGTACATGCAGAGAGTGCTTGCCCACAGCTGATGGATAACAATGCTCGTCTGATGCACACCTACAGATATGGACACTGACTGATATCGGAGGCCGATTCCCAATATTGCATTACATGAATTTTGCTGATTCAGCAATCTGTGCAAATAACTGTGTCTTAATAAAAGCAGAGGATACAGGCAAATTAACGAGAATCCTTTCATATAATACACACACTCTCTAATATACTTAAAACTGCTACACATAACCTTTGAGTGCACAGAGTCAAGGTTAACGTGAGATGTATGCAGTTCTCCTCATTCTCCTCCACAAAATGTGGGATCACGGGGTGCAACTTGGGGCCCAAGTCATATTGGAGGAGAGAGGAAAAAAAAAAAAACTTGCTGCTGCAGTTGGAAGCAGACAGCGCTGCACTGCTGCAGAGAACAGCCAAGACGCTGATGCCTCGAAAGGCTTTCAAACAGAAGCACCATTATCTGTACACTGCCCGTGCAGCACGCTGCAAATGTCATCGCTGAAAGCCGGGAAGTGTAACACCAGGCGCGTTTCCATAAGGAGTGCAAAAAGAGAAGTTCAACCTCAATGTCTGACTGAATGATGGATGATCTCACTCTCACAGAGTTGTGCAACGCACAAGAGACAAATTCGGTTGGTCAAGATATTTCTATATTTTAGCGCACTGCAGAATAGCACCAGTGGAGCAGTGCATCTTGGGTAATGAAAGGTAGGTATTAGGGATTGCAGATTAAGGACATTTTACCGAAGGAAATGTTGTACCTAGGAGAACTGTACAACTTTGAGAGAGAGAGGGGGAGCTCTGAAATGAATGCATTAATTTACTGCCTGTGTGATTATTACTCATTCATCATAATGCCTGGAGACACCGTTTCCCATACGCATTTGGTGTGCCTTGTGTTTGTTTATGTACTGGCTTGAAAAATTGCTCTTAGTTACTGGTTAGATTATAATAAATCACTCAACTTTTTTCCCCAATAAAACCAGATGACAAATTTGATTTAAAAGCACTGATTTTCCTAATTCGCTCAAACAGCTTCACATTTAGTGATCTCAGATTAATTAAACGTTCTTTAAACGTCATCATTTTTCAAACCATACCTGAGGACATCCTCCCAGGTTTTATTTTTGTGTGTGTGTTTATGAGGAAATTGGATTTCAGTGATTTTGGATACTGTGACAAGGGGGAGATGGCCTCTGCGTGGAGCAGGGACAGTTCCTCATTGAGGTTTTGAGCACCCTCATATCTCAAAGCAGCTTTTGCTGTGGTGTGAAAACGAATAAAAGAGGATGGCGAGTTATGTGTGCGGCGGAGGGGGTGGTGGGGAGGTGTGTGGGTGTGGGTGGGGGGTGGGGGGGTCTCTCCTGTGAGGAGTCCTTTACACTGATGATTCCCGGGGGTGTCGACGAGGAGGAAGGTTTGCTGAGGGGGTACATGGAGGAGAGGAGGGCGGACTGAGGATAAGCGCACACACACACAAACACACACACTGACCCTGGAGGTTGCGTTCCCCTTTAAAAGTCCCATCCCACTCAGATACGCAGAGCTCATGCAGGATCTGCTGCGGCAGTGGGGGAACACTGCTGAGCTGTGCAGTTTATGCTGCCAGCAAGCGTGCAAGGAAGAGGAGGGGGAGCAAGCGTGTACAGGAGGAGGAAGAGGAGGAGGAGAAAGGAAGAGAGAGGGAGAGAGAGAGAGCAAACAATGTCATTCTGTTCAGGAGGCAATGCTGCAGTCAAGTTTGCCGCGCCATGAAAGCACATCACCAGCAACCAGGAGGCTCAGAGTGAGTGCAGAGAAGTTTTCCTCCTCTCCTTCCTGTGTGAGAGATGTGGTCAGAGGCTCGTCCGTAGGTATACCTTTCTTTCCTCTCTAGTCTTATTTAACTTGTTTGCCTTCTTCTATGATGGGCTCTTCTTTCTGTAGGATTGTATACTTTTTTTTATTATTATTATTAAATGAGCCTTGCAGGAGTTGATATGTGTATGTCGGTGTGCATGCCTGCAGTGTTAGAGCTCCTGGCGGCTTCTGTCTCATCAGTTTCAGCCTCCTCTGCACCAGCATTAAACCAGGCAGCAGTCTGCCAGAAAACCAGTCAGTTAGCAGTCAGGCTCCACTGCTCCCTCATCCATGTTTAACACATGGTACAGGCTGGAAATAGCAGCCAGCGTGTCAGATAGCGGCTGGTCCAGAGGACTCGCTATTTGACACAAGGACAAAAAAACTCACCAGGATGCAGAGTTCTCCACACCAGTGGAGAGTTTCATCTTTGCTGACCTAGCTTTTAAGAAGACGACAGGCAGCCTGAGCTCTACTTTTCTCGGCTAGCTGTGCATTTATGTTAACCAGCGTGTTTTCATTGCAAGTATGATGCTGGGAACTGGTGAGAAGGATTTTTCAGGGATCTTGGACTGTGTGAGTGTCTGAGTGCTAAATGGGGAAATGAGAATGAGGCTACAGTGGCCTGTTTGGGACAGGGAAGCTGTGGTGCAGTCATGAAGTTGTGCTGTAGTTACTGGGACTTTTCTGCCATCCTATAAGGGGATTTCACATCGGAGTGCTACTCTGTAGAGACTTTGGCACTTAACTGTGGAAGATGAATGCTTTCTGTTTCATTTAGATATTAAGTTTTTGTCTTTTAAAAGACGTCCTAGAGCAGGACCAGTCTTTTCTATCGTTGCAGCAGCAATATTTCAGCAACTTTGCTCTAAAAGAAGACGTTGCTACTTTTGCTTCATTGCAGCATCTCTGTTTCAGAAACAATGTAGAAATTGTTTATGGGGGGTTAAAGCTTCTTATAAAAGTCAAAGTATTACAAATGTTTGGAAACCAGTATGGAAGGTGTGAATGGTGAATTCACTTGGCTACACGGTCAGCTCTGAGTTCACCTCGGGTAACTGTGCTAAGACCTTGAAAAAGCCGGCCCTGCATCGTCAGTTTGGTGAGGCTGGAGTCCAAGGCGTTTCTCTGGACTTTGTGTTTCTCCCCACTGCAGGCAGACGGGCACAATGATGATCGCAAACTGTACTAAAGGGTCTGTGCTACATCCGGAGCTTGACATCATCTCGGAACATCTGCAGTTCTCCTGCTCACACTTTCTCTGAGGGTGGGTGCTACACTGCCAGCGAAGGGAACTGCCGCACTCACCTGATGTTCCTTGCACCTCGCTTCTGCCCTCCCCCCACCTCCCACCTTCTCTCCTCCTCCTCCTCCTCTTTCCTCATCTCCAATTTCTCTACTGTAGTCTCTCTCAGAGGTACAGTTGCCCAGCAGAGCGCCTCACCGGCATGCTTTGCACCTCTGTGATTCTGCCCCCTCCTCCTCCTCCTCCTCCTCCTCTCTCTCAGCCACGCACCCCCACCCCTCCGTCCCTGCTGAAAAAGTATGCAGCACATGCTCTCACCATCCTCCTTGAGCAATTTGCCTGAGTGAATAGAGAAAGGAGAGAGAGAGAGAAGCAGGAGACAGAGAGCCAGCAGCAGAACAGCAATCCTGCAGTGTCCTGCAGCAGCTGAGTTCCTGCAGTGCTGGCCTGTAATGGCACACATGCAAGAGTGCGCGCACACACACACACACACAGAGGAGGAAATACACCAAAGAGCATCATTCCCTCTCAGAAAATCTCAGACAGTCCTGATGTCACATGACCCTGCATGGCAGAGCAGGCCGTCCTGCAATGTGCTGGACTGTGCTGAGCTTAGAGACAGAGGCAGAGAGAGCGAGAGAGAGAGGGAAAGACCCCCCCACCCCCCAACCTCCCCTACCCCCACACACTGCCCATGGAGCACCACAGGGAGGCACTGGTGAGATTAGCCGATTGCCCCCCTCCCTCCCCTCTGATGGTGCATTGTCCCGTTCCAGCACTCCAGTTCCGATGATGTAATCAATGCAGCAAGCTTTGAACTTGCTGGGCTAGGGGTTCCTTCTCCCACCCCCCCACCCCAAACTGAAACAGATGCAAATCTGAGGCTTCAGCTGCAGTCTGTTGCAGGTAGGAGGATGAATAACTACAGTTCTGTACTGAAGTGCAGGGATACGTTCCAGTAAGGGGGGCTACGTCAGCGGTTACCCATATTTCACTCATGAGTAAATTGCATAAATTATCAGCCAAGTCAGTTGGTGAAACTACTGCCGGCACTTTGTGAAAATACTTCTGCGCGGTGCCGCAACACCACTTCCAATAAATTAAGGCAGCTAACGGCAGGAAAATGAACCTCGTCTGCTCTTTTACAAAGCTGCCTCTCTAGTTGCTGTTAAGGGGTGGGCAAAGACGAGGCTCCGAGCCGAGCCAAAAGTGCTTTGAGCTCTTTCAGGGCGTAACATCGCGGTGACTTTGCTCTTTCATTGATAAGGTCATCAGTCTGTTGACAGGCTGCAGTGAAGAGCAGCAGCACTGATGTACAGTGCAGCTTCAGAGATGCTCAGGCAGCCAAACTCAGACCATATAGTAGCAGGTGAGTTTTGCTGAGCTGGCTCCTACCGCTGTTCCCAGAATCTGCCTAGTGATCAACTTCCACTACAGCAGTGATGAACCGGCATCAGGCCTGCTCTAGTAACGAAAAAAAACAAAAAAAAAAAACAGCTAACAGCAAAGCAGGTTTGAATAATTAGCACTCATGGATGCTGATGATTCTGCACATTTAATGCAGTTTAATGTGTCAGCAGATAAATGGACACATAAAGCACACTTGTATACTGCACCTTTTCTTTTCTCGCTGCATTAATAAACAGTTTAGAAATTTTGATTTCACTAAAAAATGTCACTTTTCCAGGAGCAATTAATATTTCACAGCATTTCATATCTTTGCTGATGCGTTCTCTGTGATTTTTTGCAGTTTCATAATTCATGCCGACGGACTTCATCTGTAATTGATGTGACCCGCTGAGTTACTGGAAAAAACAAAAAACCCAACGAAGATTTAATGAATCAGCATCTTTTATTAGTATGCTATAAACTATTTGTTCTTCTGTGTTAAAGATTAAGTAGGACTAACTGCTAATAAGAGCATGGGTGAACAGCAGCGCTGTAAAAGACATTTCATCTACTTGAATCTAAATTCAGCTTCAGCTGACAAAGACTGGGAGGCTGGGACAGAGACATTTTGAGCTGCTTCCACCGGCAGGACACAGAAAGTGAAAAGACAAAGCAGTCACCGCCTGCAGCCAGACGTGGGCCAGGAAGTCAGAGCAGTTTTTTTTAAAAGCGCTCCTCTGTCTAACACATTTTCAGCAGGTCGTCACCCATTAGAGCATCTCCTCATCTCTGATTCTGACTTAAATGACTTAAGCATGTCACACAGAATAAGGCATAATGCACCTTCGAAGACTAACTCATGTGTTAAAGTGATCAGAGTGAAAGCTATGCTAACTGACTGAAGCAGGCTGAGTCATGCTGGGTCTTTTCTGGGTTTCCCCCCTCTCTGATCCTCTGCTCCTCCCCCTGTGCAGGCTCATACATCCAGCCCGGCTGTTGGTGGCGTGTTGGAACATGCCTTGACTTGTACTGCCTAACTGAACAGACAGAGAGAGAGAGAGAGAGAAGCAGCCACAGGAGGAGAGGCAAGAGGCTGGTGGTCAACAGTTTTCCAGAGTGAAGTGACCCACACATCGGGAGAGCCCGTGAACAGACTCCTGTTGATGCCAACACGTTGAGTGCACCCGCTGGAGATCACCTTGGGTGGTGGACCTCTGCTGCTGCCCGGCTAACTGGTGAGTGTCCAAGCTGTGTGTAAACAGATGCCTCTGACATACACAACAATGCTACAGCTGAACACTTCTGAGGACCTGTGCACTTCTCCTGAAACTGAGTGAAATTTTCAGAAACACTAACTAGTTCAGGGGAATTAAAATGATGCCAGGCTGAGGCCTTCAGATCAGCCTGTAAATATAAATTAGAAAACGATAATTTAAGCCACTGCAAGTAGTAGAAGCGTCCAAGCTTGAGTTTTGATGCTAGCTTAATCCCATGGTGACTACACAAAAGGTTAGCGAAAGCAGAGAGCTATGATACACCCAAACACAGTACCCAGTTGCACAGTGGCAGGATGAGTGACCCTTTCATCATCTCGTCTTGATCCTCACGGAGAAGGGCAGCTGTTTTTGTTATTGTTTTCTCTGGTATTCATAATGAAAGCCAGTTTTCCAACAGGAGACCCAGCAGGCCACATCTTTCCCCTCCTGAAAAGCCCCAAGAGAGCCGAGAGCGAAAGGCTTTATAACAGGTCCTCGTTTCTCAGAAGTGATTTGTATCTAGCGGGAGCTGATTCGAGTTTGCGCTCACGACAGACGGTGTGACAGACGATTCGAGCGGCCCTGGTTCTCAGAAGACAAGTGTCATCAGCATGTCAGTCAGGAAGCGAAATGAGATTAGGAACAGTGTACACGGAGAAGCAGATAAACGAGGGCCAGTCTGTCCACGCTGTCACACATTATCGCACAGCACTGATAAACCCTACTGTAAAAACTCATGCAGGCCAGTAAAAACTCAAATACATTAATCACCCGGGGACTCAGGTGATAATCATTTAGTGTCCAACACACTATGATCTGTGTATTTTAGTTGTGTGTGGTCAAGCAGGAAGATAGTTACTGGGGAAACTCTTTTTTTTCCCCCTCTCTCTGGCAACCAGGGGTAGTGCAAGCTGAGTGTGAGACTCTGTTCTATTTAATTATTAACACACTGCAGTTTGGCGTGTAGATTCATTTAGCTCAAACCCAAATATGTTTTAAAGTTGTTCTAAAAATAAAAGTTAAAAAAAAAAGACCACGAGAGGCTAAGCTCGCATGTCACGTATGCAGATATGAGCGTGTTGTGCATGTGTTAAACTGCTCAGCACCACGGCCCTGCAGTACATACTGATGTCACTGTTTGCCATCAGATGATTAGGTTTGTGGAAGCGTTGATCAACCAAGAAATGTGCAGCAGAGTGACATGAGGAGAAACGGGGAAGTGAGGTAAAATGGGTGAATGTGATTTTTTTTTTCTCTCTCGTTTGGATTACACATCGTGAGGCCTGACAGCAGAGGGATCCACCATGATCAGGAAGTATAGGCGAGCCTGGGGTTTGTACGTGTGTGTGTGTGTGTTTTGGTGAAGTGTTGCTGGGGAAAATTGTTGCCTGGATGCTGAATATGTCAGAAACTGTAGACCTACAGAGTCCCACGGTTATTTAAACAAAAGCTATTCTGAGGCAAACGCTATGTGCACCATGTGCAGTGTTACGTTTGACACTCCAGATTACACACATCTAACACTAACACAATTCTTTTTGTGTTTTTTTTTGTGTGTGTTTTTTTATGAGTCAATTTTAATCTGATATTTAAAGCTTTTAGTTACACCACAAAGGACCAAATGATGCTCTCTTACGAGCCATCGATGACATGTTAACATCTTAAACCAGGCTTGTTAATTTACATTAGCTTTCATGCTTTTCCTTTTCAAATTAAAAAAAAATACATCTTAATTTAGCAACAGGAAAATACATATTGGATCAAAAAGGACAATAAAAATGTTTAGTTTCACTTTTCTGACAAAAGAAACAAGGGTATTTTAAGGGAATATAAAATATGACTTTAAATATTTTTTAAAAGACTTTAATTTGTTTATAATAATTAAACATTAATGATTTTGTTTTGATCTTCCCAAAAATACCAAAACACTTTTTTCCCCCAAATCTTTACTGTCAAGGTTTTATTTTGTTAAATGACAGTCGATTAATTTAGAAAACAACTAGTACTGCGATATGAGTGGTGTGAAATAATAAGTATGATTAAAGAAAAAAAAACTGATATCATTAACAGCGCACACCTGAAAATGGGATGCAATTTTGTTCTTTTTGTGCACTTCCTCCCCCTCCCTGTGCACACCGAGTACAATTAATTTGCCACAACAAAGATAAAACGCACAATAAGCAATAAGCTAAAAAAAAGAAAACACTTGATTAAAAGCGTTATTGTTATCTTTTCATTTAGCTTGTGCAGATGTGGTGATAATAACAAAAATTTAGTGTTAGCCGCATCGTCTCCCTCCAGCTAAATTAAGATGTACTTAACAGGTTAAACCCCAAAACAGCGTTTATTTATCCAGTTTAAATCCCTTACTAAGTCCGCTCGAGCAGTATTCATCCACACCTCTGACTAATATTTGTAAACAAGGGTTTTTTTTCCCAGGTTTGGCCAATACTACGGAAATATTACAATAGGGAAATCTGTGAGAAGAGGTGAGCCGTGCCTGAGGCTTTAAATGCATTTGTGGAAAGGCTTGTTAGTCGAGGCTCGCTGCTGTTTGCTGTGAGAGGCGGTGGGGCGGCCGGCCGTTCATTTAGCAGGCAGGGTTTTGTTTTCCCTGCCATTCTTCGTTCCTGTATTAGGATTACCTCAAGGTCTGAACAGGAAGGAATTCCTGTCATCATGTGCTCAGCGAAGGCGGCATCTAGCTCGCCGCAAACGCACAAAGGGACACGGATGCAGCTGCTTGGTGAAAGCAGGTCAAGGAGCGACCTCTGCGTTTGTCTGTGGACATCAGTTGTGCATGTTTTTGTGTGAAGACAGACGCTGACAAATACGAATTTTGTGTTGGTTTCAGGCAAGATGCTTCAGAGCGTCATAAAGTGCTTTCTTAGAATTTCGAAAAGGTCAAAATGCTTAAACCACAAATAAAAACGCTGGAATTTCCAGTTATACAACCAAAAAGTACGTCATAAGATAGACCAGAAGCCGACGCAGAGGGCCACAAATAGCCTTGCTGCAGAATTCAGAAGCAATAACAGCGGATAGTTGATGTAATTCAAACTGTTTGTTTTCCAGACGTTCCTCCCTCTACGGAACGTCCTCTCTTCCTTCGTTTAAGAGCATGTGCCCACCGGTCTCTAGTATCCATGCTGTCCTGCGAGCAAAGCAGTGTCCACAGGGAGACGACAGTATGGAGCGGTCAGCCAGCCCAAAATAGCACTGCAGCGAGCAAACGCAACTGATAGCGTTTTAGCTGTGGTCCCTGAGGTACACAAACACAAACATGGACTAGCACTGTATGGAGCTGGAGTAAAAAAAAAAAATTACATAAAAAAAAAAAAAAAAGAAAGAAGAAGAAGACAGAAAACCCCCCCAAAAAACAGAAGCAAGGCTGGCAGCCACACAAATAGTTGAGAGCTAAATCAAACCGAGCTTTTTTGTTGCAAAATCATGAGTCATGGCAAGCCTATTCTTAGTTCGGGGGTGTTTGTGTTTGCCAAAGTTGTGTGCACTTAAAGTGATGCTGCACAAACCGGCTAGGAGGAGATCAAGAAATCAGTTTGGAAACAAGCTTGGGGGTTCACTTCATGAAGCGAAACGTGGGCTCGTCTGTGCGTTGTAGTTGTGTAAATCTCACTCAGAGAGCAGAAAGGGCCTCTATACTTATACACTTAATGAACTACTACTAACATTTCCTCCTGCTTTTCTTACAGAGCTGCCGGCTGTTGGCAGAGCACCACGCCACCCTCGAGGCGAGGGGGGGGGGGCTTTCAGTGTGAGGCCACTGCCTTCCAACAACCACCAACAACACCATCACCACGAAGCTGGGAATGGAAAGCGTCAGCAGTGCCAGGCTCGCAGGTGGACACATGCACCAAAGACCAGTCGGGACCCTGCTGGGGAGAGCAAGCCCGGAGACGGGTGGTTGGACGCGGCTGCTGTGGGTGTTTCTCTGGCAGTGTCTTAGCTGGTTGTTGTGAGGAGTGAGAACGAAGCAATCAGCAAGTATACTGCCGCAGAAATTCTTCGCAATAAGAAGCCCCGGGATCACAGCCAAGAGGGAGGAAACTGGGAGCTGCCACTGTAAGTTTTCGACCCTCCTAAGAGAATTAACTGAGGAGAGATCGACCGAGCGCATGGCCTCCGCAATATTTAGAAAACGGATCAAAGCGTCAAACTTCCACAATGTCTGTTGCACTATCATGATCTTCTGCTGCCATCTTGTGACTGAAAGCAAACCTCCCGGCATGCTTTTGTTCATCAAACGCTGCTGCGCCAATTTGTGCAACCTTTGCCTTTTTTTTTTCCTTTTCATTGAGACAAAACGAAAGCCCTTTCATTCAGAAAATACAGCTTGGCTTACTATGACTTTTTTTCAGTTGCAAATGCATGTTTTTGATCCCGAAATTTAATTTGCTCCACAGATATTTCTGGATGTAACACACACACAAACAAAAAGAAAGTGGATATGATTAATTCTTGATTCATGTGCCTGATATTTTATTTGTGACATATTGCTGCTGTAGAAAAGAAGCATTATAAATAAAGTTAGATAAATACTGCTTTATATATTTTCCTTTTTCCTTTCCTTTAACACAAGTTAAAGTGAAGATAGAAACTCGTGTTTTGTAGAGTTTTTTGTGGTTATTTTTAACACAAGAATTTTGCAATAATGCAAACGTGTTGCAGAAAGGCCCTTTGGACTACATTAAAAAAGAACACTTTTTATTTAGTGCATGGTGAGAATATTTCTGTGTGACCAAAGATGACCTAATGTGTGCAGATGAGTCAGGTGCACATTAATTTAGGCTTTCACACACACACACACACGATGTTCTTCTGATTTTTTCTCTACTCCATCTCAGAATCTCTCACTGTTTTATTGTTGATGCTCGATACAAAACAGTGTCTTAAAACTGTCTGTCAATGGTGCGATTCAGGCAATAATGCAGATACAGAATTTGCTGCAGTCTGCAAGGAAAAAAAGACAAAGAAAAAAAACCCACCAATGTTCTGCTGCACTGCTACAAACACTAAAACAAGGGGGTTGCAGGTTTTTCTGGGCTGCAGTAATGCAGAAGCAGTAAAAGTCCTGCTCTGACACAAGGTCACCGCTCCGAGGGCTCTAAACCGTTTTACACCACACTTCTTTGGTAAACTGCAAATCACAAGGCCACCAAAGAATCAGCAGCACCCGGACAGGAAGCAAGCCAGATGTTAGTCGTTAGCTTCTCCTTTATCTCTGAGTACAGTGAACTCATCGCTAATAGAAATGTAATTTCAGGCAAAATTATGCTTTTATTTAAAAATGAACTTATTGCCCCAGAAAGCTGAGATTCCCCCTCTTATTGCAGGATGGGTTACCGTGAATTCACTCTTAAAAAATTTAATTGGTCCTTTGTCTACATTTAAATTCACCCATGAAGGCTTTTATATTCATGATTGGGTGTTTTAAATAACTATTCATTTAACCCACTCACTTTCACACATTTGCAGCTTTTTACCTTTTTTGTATACCTGAGGATTAATACAGTGAGGTTTTGGATGCACAATTTCAAATGCCTTTTTTTTCACCTTGCAAAGAAGAATGAAGTGAAACCATGAAAATATTTGTTAGATGCAATCTATGTCCTGTAGTTTACAACATCATCAAATAATTAAAATAAAAACATTTCAATGTCTCAATTTTTTGCTGCCCATCATGTTCACAGCTGAAGCTCTGATGTACTTTTAAATTATGTTATGTTTTCGCTTTTATTTATTCAGTTCCTCTGTGCTCTTTGATGACACTTCTGCTTTGGTGCCACCACCTATTCATGTGTTTTGATTGCCTACTTTGCAATACTGCACTTTCTGAAGCCAAAATTCAGTCACTTTTTATCAACTTCTACATACATTTATATAAAAATGAATGCGTCTTGTTATTCAATGCACTTTGCCAGGATTTACTGGGAAATGCGCCAGCTTATATTTATGTGAAGTGTATCTTTTTTTTTCTTTTTTTTTACATGTGCAAAATAGTTATTAAAATAAAATCAGACGTCATTTTCTAACCTGAGCAGCGAATCCTTTTATGCGAAACCATGACAGGAATGGGGAAGCGGTTTCATCATGCTGTCATGTGCCGTGTGTGGCACTTTATGTCAAAGCTGGACAGCACAAACTGAGACAATTACACTCAAAAATAGACCCGTTGAGTGCCTGCCGGTTACCAGCTGACTTAACTTCTGCTTTGGGTTCCGGTTGGTGAGGGGGCGGCGGGGAAGGAGGGCTTTAAGCTGGGTGAAAAGTTTTGCTTGACTCCCTTAAAAGCAGTAGAAGTTGTTTTTTTTGTTTGTTTTTTTAAGTCATGTGGCTCGACTGGACGGAGTGTTTTTAAACCGTCGCCTGGCCTTAAGGGAAAATAATGTGGAGAGCCCCTGGGAACATCCAGAATAAAACCAGTGCGCTCGGCCGGGAAAAGAAAGGTGTTTACAAACAAACAGAGACTGCGGTGTCCGCGAGACGACTGCAGCTCGTGTCTGATCGCGCTACACGATGGCAAACGCGACTCAGACTCAGACCGAGGTGTATCTGTTCGAGCAGGTGATCGTGCTGTTCTCGTGCGCGCTCTCTTTCCTGGGCTCCTCTCTGATTATCCTCACCTACATTATTTGGTCGGATTTGAGGACAACTCCGAGGAAACTGCTGGTTTACCTCTCGGTGTCTGACTGGCTCTCTGCTGTCTCCTACGCCTTCGGAGTGTGGAGCGTCTTCCGCACAAACTCGGCGGAGTGCGTCGCTCAGGGAGCGATCTCCACTTTCGCCAACACCAGCTCCTTCTTCTGGACCGTGGCCATCGCCGTTTACCTGTACGTGTTCATCGTGAGGGCCAACCAAAGAGTCGCTGACAGCCTCGTGTTGGTCTTCCACCTCGTCAGGTAAGCAACCCGCGGAGTGTTATCTGTTTACTAAACCTGCTCCGGTGGGACCTGCGCCCTGAAGCGTCTTGGGATTTCGGCAGTTGCCCCCCCCCCCCCCCGTTGAGTTTACGTCACATTTTCTGAGATTTTGAACACTGACTTGTTAAAAGTTGGCACCTGCACATTCAAAACGGCTCCTTTAAACTGGGAATTAGACCACAAACACAAACAGCTTTGGCTCACTTAACGTGCATCTACTTTATTTTGTAACTCTGAAAGTTTGCGCAAAACTCCAGGCTACTGCCAAGCTACGTCCTGACGTTACACCGCATAACGGGGTGACGTGCTGACATCACGGTGGGACCTAGTGAGTTTTCAAATATTAACCATGGAGTTATTGGATCAGTTCACGTGACGAGTGTTCATAAATCAGCTGATGCATGACACGTGCTCACTTGTTTTCTCACCAGCTGATGTTACCAGGACAACCTGGATCCTCCGTGTGTGTTTCTCTGGATAGGAACACTGAATAAGGGACTCCCTACAAATCCATTACACCAAGGGTGTCAAACATAAGGCCCCGGGGGCCAGAAATGGTCAGGCAAAGAATCCAATCTGGCCCACTGTATGTGAAGGAGGGTGCACATTTTGGATTCTAAATGAATAAAATAGGGCTTTTTTTGTGAATTAAGAAAAACTTCCAGCTTTATAATTACAAGACAGTCTGAGCAATGAGCTACCAGAACTTTTTCTGTCATTTAAAACATTTATTTTGTACACTTCAAGCCTACAGAGTCGTCCTAACTCAGGGGCAGATCTACAGGGGGGCTGTAAAGCCTTGCCTCATTTGTATTTTTAAAAAGTTTATGTTTACTTAGAAGAGATAATGATACAATAAATGGTTTTAAAGCGATATTTTGTTAACACCATTTATGTAGGGGGGATTTTCCACATACTTCACTGAAAAGGTATTTACATGTTTGCGCTGTGGTTAGCACTGTTGCCTCACAGCATGAGGGTCCTGTGTGGAGTACGCATGTTCTCTGCGTGCCAGCGTGCTCCAGCTTCCCATCCACAAACATACAAGTCAGGCTAACTGGTAATTCTGAATTAGTGAGTGTGAAGGGTTGTCTCTGTGTGTTAGTGCTGCGATAGATCGCCGTCCTGTCTGACCTGTGCCTCGCCTTTTTTTTCACTACCAGCAAAAAAAGAAAAAGAAAAAAGAAAACACCCCAACTTAAAATGTATCACTGACAACATTCAGTCACACTGTCAGAATTTCTGTTACTGAAACTTTGGTGATTTATTTGTTGGTTTTATTTGTGGATAAATGAGTTCAATAACAGCCTGAAAGACAATATTTTATTTTCAAAGCTTTTCCTTCATCCCACTCCTCCTCTTCTTCACATTCATTGTTTTTTGGTTTCATGGTCAAAAACATCCCCAACATGTCCACCCTGCTCTTTTCTTCCTTAGAACAAAACAGTTTTGTTTTTTCTTATCAAAATTCCTTAAAATCAATAAAATTGAGTCTGTACTATGCAGATATATTTAATAATATGCACCCTGAGATAATAAAAAGAAGAACTTAAGTTCAAATTTAAACAACATGACAGAAGGTTTCTCTCACTTTATGTCATTTTAAATCAGCAGCTAATCTCGCCTTCTTTTCACATCATGTGCTATAGTGACCATTTGCTAGAAAAGGAGGTCTCACCTTCAAATGATGCTTGGTGGGGACTCCCACTCCTTATACAATTCTAACAAGCTTGACAGTCAATATTAGGTATGGCTGCCTTTATTCTTCACCACAGTCTAAGCTGTCTTAGGCAGCTTTCTTGTAATTTCTTTAAGTAGTCTTCAGGAATAGTTCTCCAGGCTTCTTGAAGGACATTCAAAGCTCTTCTCTGGATGTTCGCCACCTTTAGATGGTCACACTGCTTTAATAATGTTGAGGTCCAGCTCTGGGGAAGCCATGACTGATAGTGAACCATTGTGTGTTATTCTATCCAGGTATGCCTTTACTGGACTGGTGTGGTGTTTGAGATTATTGTTGTGAAAAACGAAGCTGTGGCCAGTCACATTCTTCAGATGGCATTGCATAACAGATCAAAATCTGCCTGTACTTTTCTGTGTGCATAATTTAATCAGTTTAACAAGATCTCCAACACCACTGGCTGAAATGCAGCTCCAACCATGACACAGCCTCCGATCTAGATGACCGTAGACCCTCACTGTTGTGTAGACACTCTTTCCTGACCTCCTCCACACATACTGATGATGACACGAGCCAGACATTTCATATTTGTATTCATCACTCCATAAGACATGTTGCCACTGATTTTTCTCTCCAGTTCTTGTATATTTTGGCTTTTTCACTTTGTTCTCTTCCTTAAAAATTTCTTCTAACCATCACCTCTCCACTGAGACCATTTCTGGTGAGGCTTCAGTGAACAGTAGAGGAATCAAATGAAGGACCAGATGCATTCTCAGGCCCGTTTTTAAGGTCCGAGTTCCTAAGGATGTGACCTTCAGACACTGCCCTTCTGCTGTAGATAGGTTTTAGGCCTGCCACTTCTCCTTATGTCCTCCACTCATCCAGTTTCCCCATTTTCTTTGAAGGACACGCTGCACACCATGCTGAGAGGGCATGCATTTTTGGATTCTATATAAATAAAATAGGACATTTTTGGTGAATTAACAAAAACTTTCATTTTTATAGTTACAGGAAAGTCTGGGCAATGAGCTACCAGAACTTTTTCTTTCATTTAAAAGATTCATTTTGTACAATTCAAGCCCAAAAAGTCAGGGGGAAGGGGGCACCATGTCAAGTTTTCTACTAATAAATCTCTGGGAAATCAATTTGTTGGTGAAAAAAAAAAATCCCTAAAGATATAAAATGTATAAGATATAAAATGTTGGGGTTTTTTTTGCCAAGTTGTCTGTTATGTGTAGACACAACACTTTTTCATCCCTTGAGTCACATGCTTTTTTTATGTTTGAATGACTCATAGGTTATTTTTAAGTAGCTTAAGAAGTGAAAAAACAACAAAAAACGCATTCCTGTGAAAATGGTCAGGTACAAGGACTGGACTGAAAATGGGTGAAAAAACAGCCAATGACCAAAAAAAAATAAAAATAAAAAACTTTGGAGGATGCTCAGAAAGCCTGGAGAACTATTGCTCAAGAGTACTTTAAAAATTCCAAGAAAATTTGGCTCCTCACTGATTGTTAACGAGTTGACTCACTGTGATGTACCATCGTTTAATTGAGCTATTTTTGGACACGGGAACATTTTCACCCATGGGTATGCCTCACTGCAGTGTTTGCCGTTGTCATCCTAACAATCTCTCTGTGAGTTCTCAGATACTGCAATGAACTGGAGATCACACAACAGAGGCATTCATGGAGGCTTATATACATAAGACACACATGCACTGTCTTTTTGGTATTTGTAAAGGTCTGCTGCTGCAATGAAAATCTAGTAACCTTTTAAAGTGGTGTTATAAGAGGAGAAGTGCAAACAATGCGGAATTCATTTTGTGGTTTTATCTTCTTCAACAACAGAACTGGCCGTGACTCTGCAGTTTGCACCATGTAACACACACAAGCCTTAAGCACAAGATTACTATCACACACTGTCACATGTCATTGCTGCAAGTGTTGGTGTCATGCCCGTCAAACATTTACATAAAAACCTCCAGTGGAAAAGTTTAAAAATGTGACTCTGACCTTTGGAGCTGTTGTGTTTAGTCTCCGGACCCTTGTTTTGTGTTCCAGCTGGGGAATTCCTCTGGCCATCACTATTGCAGCTGTGAGTCTCAACAAGATTGGTTACGATGCATCAGAGGTGTCAGTGGGCTGGTGCTGGGTCAGGATCAACGTTCAAGACCGGGTCCTGTGGATGCTGCTGACTGGAAAGATCTGGGAGTTCTTGGCGTACCTCACCCTCCCCTTCCTCTACATCCTGATCAAGAGGCACATCCACATAGCGGTGAGGAGGACACCAGGGACCTCATTCATCAGTCATGTGTACACAGAGCTTTGTGACTATTTTAATATGTCACTTTGTGTTTAAAAATCAGTTTACACATTAAGAACCACAACAAACCTGCAGATACACAACTCTTTTTCCTGCCAAGCGTTAAAATCATCCTTCTTAATTCTCCGGTACTCAGTACGAGCGATCCACAGTGGATCTGTTATTTACATTCATCTGTAATCAGCCAGAACCTTTGACATAACCTTTATTGGAAATCTGCTGGTGATCAGCTGCTCTGCAGGTTTCACAGCTCGTTTTCAGGTTGACAGAGTGTATTTATGGGTCTGAATCATGAACGAGTTTCTTTATTCATTAAAAAGCTGATCTTACACTTCCCCTCTTGCCTTCTACATTATGATTAATATCATAGTCAGAGAGTGAAAGAGACACCGTTGCCTTTAGGGAAAAAACCCAAAATGTATTGGCCTATCATTATTTGCATTTAGTCTTGGAAGGCTAAAATCATCACCTGGGCATAAAGTGGAAATACAGTTTGTTTAAAACATTCTGGCTCATAAATCATTTCAACCAAACAACATACTGATCACAGCCTGAAATCTTCTATAGGAATTTATGCACAGAATATCAATATATCCCAGTTCCTGTATCTGTGACTCAGACTTTCAGCAGCTGAGCATTAAAGGAACTGATATGTTTCCCTAGAGGATGACAGGAAACTTTAACCCTAACCCTAACATGCTAACTATTATGACACACATTACAGAGGTAGTCACACTGTGGATGAAATCATTATTTGTTGTATTGCACTTTTATCCTAACAGAAACTTTCAGTCATGGGAAAAAGAAAGTTCAGTTTTACATATCAGGACATGTTAAGACAATCATCTGGTCCTGAACAGGTTTTAAAATGAAGTAAGCAAAACCCCAGATGAGCAACAACACATAACACACAGCTCCATGTCGTTATTTAACAAAAACTGGCCAAAAATGTAGAGACGGCGTGAGAATCTAATCACACGATTACCCCGTCCATAAAGAATTAGGAGGGTAAGTAGCAGCCAGGAATTCCTCATCAAATGTACTGGAATAATGGCTCATCATCAAGTGTGAGCACCTCTGTGAAAGCATAAGTTTTGTCAGTGTGCAGGTGTGGATCACCTCATGACAGCTGCCAGTATTCCTAGAGTGAATGTCCCAGAATATTCATCCCAAAGTCAGACAGTGTATGCTCAGAGAAACTGCAACAAAAACCCCAAGAGACTCTACAGGCCTAAGTTAACATGTTAAATGTTAAAGTTCATGACAGCACAATTAAATAAAGACTGAACAAATATGGCTTGTCAGGAAGGGTTAACAGGAGAAAGCTACGTTTTCTCTAAAAAAGAACATTTCTAAGCCGTGGTGCTTAGAAATGCACCACGGCTTAGAAATGCAAAGTTGCACCAAACATGCACAGTGGCAACCAAACACAGCATATCAGCACTAACGAGTTATACCAACCACAGTGGTGCATGGGTAATGATTGGGGCTTGTTTTGCAGCCACAGGATATTGGCAGCTTGACGTCACCGAGTGAACCATGAACTCCTCTGTATACCAAAGTATTCTAGGGTCAAATGTGAGGCCATCTGTCCGGATGCTAAAGCTTGATCCAAACAGGTTCATGCACAGAGGCAAATCTCCAACAGAACAGCTGCAAAGGTCCAGTCAAAGTCTAGATTTCAACCTTACTGAAAGGCTGTGGTGGAACCTTAAGAGAGCTGTGCATGAACAAATGCCCACAAACCTCAATGAGCGGAAGCAACATTGTTTAGAAGATTGGGCCAAAACCCCTCTACAATGATATTAGAGACTGATAAAGTCACACAGAAAATGATTACTTCAACTTACTTCTATTAAAGGTGGCTCTATAAGCTACTGAATTGCGGGATGTACTTAGTTTCTGCAGTTTGGCTTGTTGTTGTTTTTAAAAACAAAAATGATATAGTGTAATATGTCGTGTTTTCAATAACCAGGGTTTGTTTTAAGTGATTTTTTAAAGCTGGTAATGGTTTATGTCCTGATACACAAAAATCTTACAAGTGAAAGGGGTTATAGTTTCTTTTTCACGTGACTGTATCTCCCTCAAATATCTACCATGTAGTGTGAAAGTTATCTGATGTTCTTGATGACACATTTTCTCTCTTTCTTTATTTCCTTTTAATGGTCTCACTCTTGATGCTCTGACGCAGCATGCAGCCCTCTCTGAGTACCGTCCCATCTTGGCCAACAGGCCTCCCGCCCACTCCTTCTCCTCCATGGCTGATGTGAAGCTCACGCTCATCCCCATCATCTTCATCGTCCTACGCATTTGGAGCACGGTGCGCTTTATCCTGCTGCTAGCCGACTCAAATGTCAGACAGAACCCAGCGCTGGTCACGCTGCACGTGAGTTTAAGCTTCTTTCTCTTTTTGCCTTTTTAAAAAGTAACAAAGCATTTTCAAAATACTGTAAATTTTCCTTTTAAATGGTTTGAAAATGAAATGAAGCCTTTATGATGTTTGGACTGTTTTATTACATGATAGTGCCACTGTAAATGTGCATAAAACATTTTTACGCACTATGAACACGATAATATAAATGAAAATGTGTTGTTTTATTGACCGATAAAACAAGCATGGTAAAATAAAACCATTTTGAATCGACATTTGCCATCAAAACTCATAAAGACTTTTTATTCCTCTGGAATAAGCCATCATGATGGCCCCATCTGAAACCCCTCTTTCGTCTGATCCCACAGGGGATTGGCAACACCTTGCAGGGAGCAGCCAACTGCGTCATGTTCGTCTTGTTCACTCAGCCGATCCGCACACGCCTCTGCGCCGCGCTCAGCTCCTGCTCCCAATGTCGAGCAGAGGCGCAGCGCCCGCACAGGCTGCTACCGGAGCAGGACGCGACCGCCCAAAGAGAAGAAGACACCACTGAACGAGGCCGCGCCGACAGATGAGACTTTGTTTTGTGCAATGAGAAGATGAGGGCAAAGCAAAGAGGCTGACATGAAGGGAGGAGGAGTTCTCTACTTCACCTCGAGCCCTCATTACACAAAGTGCTCGTGCGATGGCTTCTTCAGATTCTGCAGGAGCATGCACTTCTGTGTCATGTGTCTGCACTGTGGGTGATGGGGTGTTGCTGCCTGATTTTATATTATTTACACATAAGGTGAAGCATTATTTGCATTTATTGTTCTGTAGGTCACATGGGTAAAGTGTTTTGTTTTGTTTTTCTTTGGGTTGGTGTGTGTTGATGATTTCACTTCCCCTTTCCAAAGAAAGTGAAGGAGGTCTGAAGGAGCTCTGCTTACCATGTACTGTACTCAGGTTAACACTGTGAAGGATTTTTGTTGTTGTTTGTTTTTCTAGTATCCGAGTATTGTGAATTTGGGGAGAAACTTTTGTTGGCCCGGTTATGTTACGAACAACAGAGAAAAAGGTAAAGCTTTGTCGCTTTAGGTCACAATTATACTGTAATTTTTTTGTGTTTTTCTTTTTTGTATCATCAACAAATGTGGCCAGAAGCTCTAAATACACTACTCCTGAAGCAAAGACAGGAGCAATGCATTTACTCACATCTAAAGAGCTGTGCATTATACTAACTGTTAGCTTGACTTCTCTTTCACTGGAGATACTATATTGTTACATTTTGGGGTAGATTATCATCATTTTCTGCAAAGTCAGTTTTGTATTTAAAAGAATAAATACATGATCAACTTTGCTCTAACTGCTGTTCTCCTTTTACTTTTAAAACTCTTTCACTTATTTCCCAAGGCGTTGGTTTCAACATCTTTCAGACACCAGTTTCATAAGATTGGCGGCTTCTCTTGTGTCACCATAATTAGCATTATTACTATCACCGTGGTCAGATTTCGGGGGGGGGGGTTCTTGTTTTTTTGCATGATCTATAATCACATGTCATCCTTCCTCCTTCAAACTCAGGCTTCACTCATGAGCCTCACTTCTCCTTTGAGCTGGTGGCTCTTGTTCGCCTGACTAAAAATGCAGGCTGAATGCATTACTAATGATGAGTGGGTGAACCCGGTGCCCTGATTCTACTTCCCAAAGTTTTGAAATATTGGTTTAAAATTCACAGCGTACTTGCTCCAGCATTTTTATTTTCTTTGTGCTTTAATATGCACATGCAAAAGAGCGTGGGGATAGTTCCCACATATTATTTCTAGTTGCACTTTTTATATGCTTTAAACTGTGCAAATAAACAGTTTTCTTTGAGCTAAAAAGTTTTCCATCCATCCATTTTCTTATCAAAACAGGCTTGCGCTGGGGATTGAGCCTATCCCAGGTGACAGTGGGTGCACACAGAGTACACCTCGGAAGGGTCACCAGTACATCACAGGCTTAACTGTATTTTCCTCCAATCAAATTTTTATCTGAGGTCTAAAGAAACGGGACACAGTGCAGAGTTCATTCTCTCAGACCATCAATATCCAGATACCATGTCTGGGAAAATGCAGGTAGTGAATGTTGTTTGTGCCGATGACATCTAAAATAAACAGCCAATAAATAGTTTTTGTCTTTTATCCTTGTGGATGGAAGTGGACGTACAGAGGACCAGCACTTACCGTATTTCCTGCAGGAAGTAATGTGTTGTGTCAGTTCAGGGATTTGGCTGACATTGAAGTAACTTGAGTCAGGAGGGGGGCGCTTAAGAAAGACTTTTCTGCTTTTTCCTCTGCTGGCTTTCTGCCTGCTTAAATTCATTAAGAGAGCCTGTGCTATAATACCAGGGGTGACCATTCACCAGTAAAGTTAACTTGGAGGGGGGATAACACAGGCAGTGTCAGTGGTCCCGGGAGCCCATTCTCAAGCACGTTGTCCACCACAGGCAAAAAATTAGCAGTAGCAGGAAAACAGGTTACTATCTGGTTTCCTCATTTGTTTAGTGTGTGAGCAAAAAGGCGGCTACTGAGGTCCCAGTGAACGTGCACATTGTTCTCATCGCATTAGCGCCACCAACTGTTTACTGCTGGGACCTACTAGCAATGCAAATTTTCTACGTTGAGCTCCCATTTCATATAACATAAGTTTAATATGAAACAGTCTCATCAGCACAGTCTGCAACCTGTTTAGTCTCAGCAACTTTTAGACTGGGTTTTATCATATTTGTCTTTGGGATTAGAGAGGAACAGCACTGCAGTGTTAAAGGCCCGAAGCAAACAAGGTAGACCTGCTACACATGGAAGTGTTGCTTGCTTCAAATACCGCTGGGGGTGGAGGTTGGATAATGTAGGCCACCTGCAAGAAAATGAACAGAGGGGGATGGAGAAAAACAAAAAAAGACAAATAAAATACCGCAGGAGGGGAGCAGCAGCTGTTGTTTCCTGGGTCAGCAGGCCTACGAGAGGCTGTTGACTCCTGGTTTGCATCTGTGCTCTCTCCCCAATTGATTTCAAGCACCAGGGGCGTGGCTAAAAGAGAGGTGGTGGTGGGGGGGTCTGGAGTGTCACCACCGTGCACACCCCCTCATACCTCTGGAAAATTTTGGTCCTATCAGTGAAGTGCAACCATGGATGGAAATTACATGGCGACATGATGGTCCCAACCTACTCCTTCTCCTGTGAAAACCAGAAAACTCTGTCTCCTCATTATTTGTATGTATAACTATGCAGTAATACAACTGAACGGTGTACTGATATTAATATGCACGAAAACCAAGACTGCTATTGATTTATTCATTGATTTATTTAAAGAAGCCAAACAAGTCATTTTAATATCTGACAAGTTTCCCCACACCTTATACCCCAACCACCCCCCACCCCATTTGCCTCACAATGGTTTGGTCCGTTGCCTACATGCTCACATCCACGCAGTCATTTGGAAGTTTGTTGTGTGTGGGGGTATCTCTACAAGTGTGTGACCGGTAAGTACTTTGCAATTATTTACTTAAAAACGATGTTTGGTCAGACTTTTATTTTATTTTTTGCACTTTACTCCTCAGAAGAATCAAACACAATTACTGTTTTGTTCCATATTTTTAATTAGCTTTTTTTTTTTTTTGGCTTAATTGCTTAAAAAAGCGGCTGCCATTTTGCTACCGGGGCAGCCGCATGTTTAGGAAAGAAGGAGCTGTATCTACAAAACCAAAAGCAGCTTTTTGAACACAAACACGAGGAGGATGCAGAATGCTCTGATAATACTTTGACCCATAGTCCATGACAGTAATGCTATTTATTTATTTCTCTGTTTTTGAGTTTGTGTTGTTTTTGTTGATCTCTTTGCACAGGGAAAACAAAGAAGCCATCAGAGTAAGAAAATAACAGTTTTAAAGTCCATCAGCTCTGTCACACTGTTTTTGGGCTGATCTCACTCAGCAGGTAGGTTTCAGCCACACTGACGTGAAAAAGTGTTATTTATTAATACTACATCCCAGGATTGGTTACTTATATTGGTAAAAGCAATGTTTTAATTGCATAACATCTAAGGTTGAATTTTTAGCTGTATTTTTAACCGCTTGTAAAGTTGTTTTGGAAATGAATGAAGTCTAAACTGTATAACAATTGTGTAATTATCTATGAGTTTGTGCGGTTCTGCTTCATAGAATGCTAGAGAAGCTAAATCTCAGTTAAGGTACTTGGTGTCTGTCCACATGTTGTACCCCCGTTGTGTTTGTTCATTTCCAGTTCACTGTTAATTTGAAATGTCTGAAAATCAGGTAAGAGAATATCAGACCAAAATATGCTTATGACTTTCTTTTATTGATTTAATTACTTGATTTAATACATTTATTATTTTCTTTGGAATAATAGCTAAAAAGTTCTGCCATTTAGAACAACTCTTTAAAAAAAAGAGGCTTCAGTCTGCATTGTTTTACTCAATAATTTGTGTTATTTACATTTTTGGGGGGCATTTTTGGTGGTTATTGTAATTTTTTTTTTAAGTGGTAATCATCATTGCTTTGTTATTTCTCAGCCAGCTAGGTTAGTTAAAATGGCCACAAAGAGGTATATATTTGACCTGGGCTCTGTATATTATACACAGAGGGGTTGTGTATGTTACAGGTGTTACAAAGCACTTCAGGTAGCATCTTCGGGTATGTGCTGTAAGAATTTCAAGCCTAAGATTTTTTCTTGTTTATTGACACTCAGTAGTTCCTTCAGCAGTGAAGTACTTTCCACATTTGCCTAACTAGCAAAAGATCCCTGGTTTGGTTCTGGGAGGAGACACAAATCCTTTGGTGCTTGTGTCTCAACCCACTGTGGCAACCCATTGTGAATAAGGGAGCAGCTGGAAGTAGCTTTATGACTTCTTATGTAATGCGGCCTCTGTGTTAAAGCACAAGGCATTGCACAAAACCTGAAAATCGAGCTCAGTGATTTCCAGGCCATTTCTAAGAAAACTGGCTTTTGGTCTCCCTTCATCACTTCCTTCTTAGAAAACCTCCTGGAATTGCCTGCAAACCAAAGCAAGAGATTCTGTTTTTTTGTTGCCACCCTCACAGTAACACCTTCACATATCTCCACAACACTGTCATTATCATGATAGCATTTTATTACGGCAGTGCTGTGTGCATGTTTCTGTGCTGATATGTGCATGTTAAGCCCGTGAACTGACTGTAAATCTTTTATAAACATGGGAGTGAGGTGTTAAACTGGAAGTGAACCTGCACTTTACCCACTTTACCATCTTGGTGGGATGCTACCAGCAGCAACGATAGCTCCACTAGCTTCTTCCACCATGACCACGCCACGTATAAGCAAAAGAAGTGACATGTAACCAAGTTACACTTGGTGTAACCAACCAAGTGTAACCTTTATTAGGTTACACTTGGTTCTATATGTAAACTCCCATAATGTTAAAATTTATGCTATCAAAGGAGATGCCCACTAAATATGTCCACTATATGTCCACCATAACCCTGCTCCAACCTTACTGCAAGGCCTTAACCTTTCACATGAAGACCACAGCTTTTCGCTGTAGTTTTACACTGATAATGTGAACAAAAGTAGAAAATGTCAGCATCTTGATACGAATTGAGGGAGGTTGGTTACAGTCTCCATAATTTTTGCTCCTCTGAGTAGCTGGAATTCTTTTTATCACATCTTATGCCAGATTTGTTAAAGTTTCAAACTCTTTGACTGCCATCCAAGCCAAACCTCTTTGTATTCAAAGGAGTAAAAGGCATCATTTGCATGTTTTAAAATCTAAAATGAACCTGTTGATGAAACCTGCTGCTTTATGTAAATAATTCTATTTAAAATAAAAAGAGTTTTCTCTAAAACAGCAAATTTAAAATAGCACAACTGTATAGTAAACATTTACTGGTCTTTTTATTACCTTCATGGATAAAAACAAACTCTGGTTTCATTCATTTTATTTCAGTAAAACTCAGTCTGCTCTTCTAAGACTGCCTCAGTAATATTTTACTCTGAGCAGTAAGTATTTCTGAAATGTAATTGTTTGCTTTTTTGGGGGGGGTTGTTTGTTTGTGCATTGA
Organism: Pelmatolapia mariae; assembly: GCF_036321145.2. Classification (NCBI taxonomy): domain Eukaryota; kingdom Metazoa; phylum Chordata; class Actinopteri; order Cichliformes; family Cichlidae; genus Pelmatolapia; species Pelmatolapia mariae. The sequence continues at coordinate 28,232,003 of NC_086244.1, forward strand.
AGCAAGTAACATCCAGCTCCAGGAGCAAATAGCCTCAGGGACGTTGTATCGACAAGCAGGCTCGGCTTTAGAGATAAGAGATGATGGTGTGCATGACAAATTTCAGACAAAGCAAACATTTGGAAAAAGAAATGTTTACAGCTGTGGCGTTTGTGCAAGGACGAACAAACAAACAGTTTTTTAGTGTCATCGATGAGAGGTGAAAGGAGATAAACCTTTCAAACTGTTTGACAGCAAATGCTGAAGTTGCCGCTGTTGTAATATTTTAATAAATCCATCTGATGCAGTGCAGCCTGCGCGTGGATCAGCAATAAAGATGCCTTATCCTTATCATTTTTTCTTTAATGACAGCTGCATCCACTGATCTTGTTTAGTCAAGGATACAGTGCAATATAAGAGTTAGATATCATCATTCAAGTAAGATTATAATCTTTCAGGTGTATTGCATTAAAAAAAATTAACCTGAGAGCACAGTCAGCAACATGAGTGCGATAACCATAAACCAATCCCACGCTTTCTGATCTGGTGTCCAAAGGGCAAGCATAATCCAGTGGTGGAGTAATAACAAAGTGTGCTGTTATTACTGCTGAAAGTGACAGTGAGCCCAAACACAGCCATGGCAGACACTGAGGAATGGGGAAAGCCTGTGGAGAGGAAAGGGGTGAGTTACAGTTCACATGTGATCACAACCATGGTCACAATTTTTCTATTTTTTTCTGACTTTTCAAATAGCGCTCTGATGCTGTCCCCCTCTCCCCAACAAAAAACAGAGGCTAACTGTAGTCCTGGTGCTGGCAGCACTCATAGCTGCATTTGGTTCGTCCTTCCAGTACGGCTATAATGTGTCTGTGGTCAACTCTCCATCGCAGGTAAACTAATTAAAGAAAGAAAAGCTTGAATGTAACTCGCTGGGAAGATGATTTGCTCCTATCAGTGCTCTCCTGCTCTTTTCAGTTCATGAAGCAGTTTTATAATACCACCTACATGGAGCGTTACCACAGTCCGATGGATGACAACGTCCTGACTCTGCTGTGGTCTCTCTCCGTGTCCATGTTCCCTCTCGGAGGCTTCTTTGGCTCTCTGATGGTGGCCCCTCTGGTCAACAAACTTGGGAGGTAAGAATCTGCTTTATTCCACGTGTAGTTTAGCACGCTCTGCATGTTTCTTGCAACTAATGCTTCATCCCTGCTACAGGAAGGGCACCCTCCTCTTCAACAACATCTTCTCCATCGTCCCTGCTGTAATGATGGGAGTCAGTGAGAGCGCCAAGTCCTACGAGATCATCATTGTGGCCAGGTTTTTAGTAGGCATCTGTGCAGGTCAGCTCCTGAATTTAACAACAGTCCAGGTTAAGGATCAGACGTGATCAGGCGGTTTAGCTTCACCCGTGCATGCTTTCCCATCTGCAGGTCTCTCTTCCAATGTGGTGCCCATGTATCTGGGTGAGATCGCGCCCAAAAACCTGAGGGGAGCTCTCGGCATTGTTCCGCAACTCTTCATCACTGTTGGGATCCTCTGCGCCCAAGTGCTGGGCATTAGAAACATACTGGGAAACAGCACTGGTACTCAAGTTTGTACATGTTTGATCATTTATTTATCAGGTGCTGAGACATGGTCTTAAGAATAGGTTTAAAAGGGTGTCTGTGTTCCCTGTGTGTCCAGGCTGGACCCTCATGCTTGGCCTTACTGGTATTCCCGCCGCGATTCAGCACCTGCTGCTCCCTTTCTTCCCTGAGAGCCCCAGGTACATGCTCATCCAGAATGGAAATGAGAAAGAAGCAATGAAAGGTAAGAAAGTGCGATGTCATCAACATAAAAAAAAGCATGGTTCATAAAAAATCACACGTCACAGGCCTAACATATTCTGTCCATTTAGACCATATTCTGTAGAAGGTATCCCTCTGAAGTTTAAGAGAAAATGACAAATTTTCCATCATATAGGTCTCTTGTACAGAATGTATCCAATATTCCATCGTTGGTGGTTCAGGCTTAAGCCATCTCCTCGTAAGGGGCTTTTTACTCGCCGCCAGTAGGATATACAAAAGTCTTCTATCATTAGAATTCAATTTATCCACTGGTGTGTTACACAAAAATCTCAAAAGTTAGAGGGAAAACAAATGAAAAAACATTTTGTAGATGTTCATGGATTAGAGAACAGTACTGGCAAATAACATTGCAATCCCAAAAGATATGGAAACAACCTGTGGTCCCACCGTGCCTTATTCACGCCACACTGGTGCCGAAACCCAGGGCGCGGCACGGTGGGACCACAGGTTGGCATTGAGAGCCATCTTTATTCATTCCACAGCTGCCGCTCTCTGCTGGCAGCCGCACATACATCACACCACCATCATTCACCAACCCCTGAGACCCCGTGTTTTAACAGGCGGGCGTGATTGCGGATGCCGTGCAGGTGCGTCCGCACGGCACCGCCGACCATGCCTCACCACAATCTCATAATGCTTTTCCAGCAAAATTCACGCCAAAAATTAGACCCAGTGGTAGCCCACTGTATCTTGCATGCGTGGCCCCAACACTCCTCTGTAATTGTCAGATTACCTTCTTTTTCCCACATCGCTTTAATATAGACAGTGCTGTCGTTTTTACACCGCAGGATGCTGTTATATAGTTTGGAAATAAATTTGCTTTGTGCTCCGGATTTAGTTAATGATAAAAATGTTTCTACAAATTGTACATTTTTAGGTTCACTTTTAAGTTTTGATTAAAATAATTTCTGACCTGTAGATATCTAAAAAAGTCATCTGAGCCTAAATCATGTTTACTCCTTAAGAATTCAAAGGTTAGGCATGCCCCCTTGTGGACAAATGAATAGTAATTAGTTATACCTTTTGAAATCCAGTTCTTGAATCTAATATCGTACTGATTCGGGGTAAAATCTGAATCGTATTCGCACCATCTTAAGACTTTAGAGGCATTTTCCAAACCGCAAATTCTTATTACTTCTTTCCAAGCAGATATCATTATTTGGAGTATGGGTTCATCTGCCATGTGTATTTGGTTCTGTAATTTTATATCTGATATTAAAGCTGTAACTGGTATTTCTTTAATGATTGTTCCTTCAACATCTTTCCATCCCGCGGTGTAATCTAGACGACAGAAACATATCAATGGTCCTAACTGAGCTGCGCAATAATATTCTATTAGAGTTAAATTCCCATGTCAATAATATGATGCTAACGTGCCTGCCCTGCTACCACTTTACCCAAGTTCTTTTTTTTCTTTCCCTTTTTTTTCTTCTCTTTTTTTTCTTTTCAATTGCAAGTTTAAAAATGTGAAAGCAAAAGTAATGTAGACAGCCATACTACTGTTATGTTCAATTGCTTTCTCAATAAAAGAGACAATGTTAAAAAAAAAAAAAAAAAGGAAGTGCAATGCCACACATAACTACACTACACATCGAAGATAAACTGAGCATTATGGTATTGTATGCGTTTCCACCCTTAGCACTGCAGCGCCTGCGTGGGTGGGACGACGTGGACGGCGAGCTGTTGGAGATGCGTCAGGAGGACCAGTCCGAGAAGGCCGAAGGTCACCTAAGTGTGTTCTCCCTGCTGTCCCAGCGCTCTCTTCGCTGGCAGCTGATCTCCATAGTCGTCATGAACATGGGCCAGCAGCTGTCGGGCGTCAATGCGGTGAGACGTGCCCATCCAGTTGTCCTCGTCCCTCTCACCATTACTCAATTTCAGGATACATGACAACATCTATGTTCTTGCTTATTCACAGGCTGTTGTGTTATAACCATAATGCATTTCTCTCTCTTCTCTCAGATCTACTACTATGCAGACAGCATATACGGCTCTGCAGGAGTCAGGGAGAGTGACATCCAGTATGTCACAGTGGGAACGGGAGCAGTGAATGTCTTTATGACCGTAGCTGCTGTAGGTACCCAGCAAAGCTGAGGGGAGGAGCTGTTTGTCTGCTGTTTGATCATGTGAGATGGAGATAACCACTGTGAACGGGGGTTTTGTCATCCCAGGTGTTCATCGTGGAAGCCTCAGGTCGCCGTCTGCTCCTCCTCTGTGGTTTTGGGATCTGCTGCGGAGCCTGTGTGCTGCTAACTGTCGCACTCAACTTGCAGGTACCGTACAGACCTATCAGTGCTACTAATGCCTGCAACCTGTCACTCTGCTGCCCTCTAGTGGTTCAGCTTTTAGTTTCCCAACCTGGAAAGAATCAGAGGAGATTTGTAAGACCCTGTTTATGATCTCAGGATAAGTGGATCAGAGAGTAACGCCTCGTGAGATTGATTTAATTGCAGCTATAGTCTAAAAATGTACTAATTATAGTTAGAGGTGAGTTCGTAAATGTGAGCTGCTTATAATTTTAACAGCATTTCACATGTTATGCTTCCATGTTACTAAATTTAAGTCATTTAACATTGTTCAGCATATTTTTGGATAACCAGGACACTCTTTTTTTTCCAACAGCAGCCACCAAAATCCTCATTCCTACAAGGCTACAGCAACAGGCCTTTAAAGATTTCATCTTAATCTGTGTGATTTAATTTTCTGCTCTCACCTACACTTTGTCCCCACGGGGTTACAGCTCTGTTGAATAATTAATCAATGAAGAGCACTGAATAAAATTTAACATTATGAAGGTGTTAGTCCACTCCATGGTTTTAACCCCACTGCATTAAAATAGAGGCACTCTACTGCTGTTGAGACCACCACTGATTATAGCTTTTTTCCCCCACTCATCTTTCATGCATTTGACTCAGAGTGGATGGACTTTTGGCTTAATTACAGTCCAGGACTTGGGTCCCAGTTTGAACCCGCACTGTTGCAAAGGCCCCTACTGTGGACACCTTCATTTCTTATTTGTGGTAGAATGGTTTAAGGATAGTGTGTGTGTGTGGGTGTGTGTGGGGGGGTGGGGATTGGTATGCTTCAGATCAAGAACTGTTTCTCTCCTTCTCCATAGTTTTTTTTCTCACCTTGGTTTCATTTATCCCAAGAATTTTTTTCCAGATCTGTGCAGACCTTTTAGAGTTTAGTCTAATCTGGCCTTCCTGTTCTTGAGTGTAACCAGTGGTTTGCACCTTGTTAAGCCATGTAACTGCTGGTCAGCTGCCTAATTACTTTTGCGTTTCCTAAAATTGAGAGATTACTTATAAAAACAGCTCTGTCTCCATAGTGTAGTGGTTTATACATCTGACTAACAGGCAAAAGATCCCAGTTCAGTATGGGGAAGAGACCCAAATCCCTTTGGGATTGTGTCAGGAAGGGCTTCTGGTGTTTTGTTTTGTTGTTGTTATTTTGTTTTTGTTTGTTTTTTAAAGCTAAACCAAACATCTGGAACATGATAAATAACAGGAAATTGGATGCAGGTGGGTGTGGAGATCCATATCTTTGTATGTTTGATTTAATTTCACCTGCACTTTGTCCCTATGTTTTGGCCATTTCTGAAAAGCCACAGTGAGAACTCCTGGAGGACAGCTAAGGAATAGCAGAATCTGACATGATGACAGATTGGCAAAATAATTAAACAAGACGCAACCAGTAAAAAGCCAAAATAACAAACGGTGCCACTGTGCTACAGATTACCAGCCTGTAATCATCTTGTACGTCTAGGATTCCCATCATGGTCTGAGACAATAAAGTGATATTTTGGCCCCTTTGTTTGCAGGAGCCATGAGACCTGGCACTAAACACTGAGTATTAGAGAGAACTGCAAATGCAGTGCTGCCCTCCTTTAAACCTGCAACCTCACCTGGAGCCAGTGTTTTCAGACAGGCGTTATTTTCAGCAGCAGTAAAGGCACAATTTAGAGACACAATGGAGAGTAGGCACATTAATCATCTGCCTTTGATCCTCAAGGCCTCCATGTGGAGCCATTAATGTTGCTCCTGCTTACAAACATCAGAAGGAATAGTTACTGAGAGCTGCTTGTCTGTGTTTGCAGGAGACTGTGACATGGATGCCCTATGTCAGCATCGCCTCTGTCATCATCTACGTCATCGGACATGCCATAGGACCGAGTGAGTCTGTCTGAGTAGACCTGTTGGTATTTACACACATACTGATTACAGCAGGGCGCTCCATTAGCTGAAGTGTTGTTTAGATGCAAACAGGCATATAATCAAAGTTTGTACATCAGCACTGGGTTTGTTTGAGACATGAGCATCCTCTCTGACTGTGAAGACTGATGATGTCTGTCTCGAGTGTTTTGGTTGTGGTTAATTGCATTTTTGTTCTGCAGGTCCCATTCCTTATGTGGTGGCCACTGAGATGTTCCGGCAAACAGCCAGGCCTGCGGCATTCATGGTGGCCGGCTCCGTCCACTGGCTCTCCAACTTCGTTGTTGGTCTAATCTTCCCCTTCCTCGAGGTTAGTTACTCAATTTTTACAGGCTCATACTTCAATGGAATTAGTTGCAGATGTTTTATCAAGCATAACCAGCAAGGCAGTTTATGTCCTCGCTGTAATGTGATCCTTTATGTCACTTAGAATTGGATTACTTTGATATTTCCTTTGCAATTTGCATAGATTTGCAAACAAGACAAAGTAGGGATTAACCTGTTTATAAAAGATTTAAGTGCCCTCTTTTGCATTTTATCCTTGCAACACAAGTATAAGAATTAAGTAAAAAAAAGCACAGAGATTCATGGATCTTGTAAAGGAGGACATGCAGAGGGGTTGTGTGACACAAGAAGATGTTGGGGATAGGGTGAGATGATCTGATCTGCTGTAGCGATCCCTAAAGCAAGCGGGCCAAAATGCTGACTTTAACTAATTTACGTTTTACTCAAAATTATTGCTTCATGTTTATCTTTTAGCAAGATACTAACCTCAAGTCCCTGATGCAGGTTTGACTTAGCTATCAAACTGACAACAAAGCAAAAAAAAAAAAATCAGTTGGTTCTTCCTGTTTATTATTGATTGCTGTCATGCTAGAGAATGCGGTTTGGACCTATCACTCACCTACCTGATGCACACTCCACCTTAGGTGACACTTTATTTATTGTGCATGCTCAAAAAAAGAGTGAGTTTTCTTGGGTGGGTGGCTTAGTGTTGCTGGCTGCGAAACTACTCAGGAACTGTTTCTGTGTGCAAAGCTGGCTTGTTGTTTGACTGACGTTACACAGGGCAGACTGGAGCCAGGGGCGATCAAATCAGCTGAATAAAACAGGCAGGCAGGTGGGAAGCTGGTGGATCTAAGCACAAGAGAACAGTGTTGGTTTCGGTCGTCGAGTGAAGTAGGAAAAACTGGAAAGGGAGTGGCTCACCTAGTCCTCCTACACAAACACAGACAGGGAAACAAAATGAGAGGAGGCACAACAGGAGGAGGCAGATACATGAGGAATGCAAACATGCAGAGCGCCAAAAACATTTTTCACTGCATCTACAACGCCTGAAACATAGTATCGGAGCTTGAATATTATAACACCAGAAAATATATTATAAAATCTTAAATGAGACATTATGTCCAGTAGTTTTTTTCTTGATTAAACATCTTTTCTAATGGACTGAATGACGTGATCTTAGATATAAACATAAGCTTTATCTCATGTTTACTCCCTCTTACATGTTTAAACCTGAAAGTGTAATCAAGGGAAGAAGATGCTTGAGAAACATATCTATAAAGAGCAGTGTTTCACTTTTGACCTCACCTTGTTTGCTCTGTTTGTCTTCCCGACATATTTACATTTCATGTCGAGGACCCAGAAATCACATTTCCTCTCCTCCTTCTCTCCCCAGCGAGGCCTGGGCCCCTACAGCTTCATCATTTTTAGCGTCATCTGTCTGGTCACCCTGATCTACATCTGGCTGGTGGTGCCCGAAACAAAGGAGAAGACGTTCCTGGAGGTCTTCCAGATGTTTGCAAAGAGGAACAAAGTGGAGTTAAATCTGGGTGACGGCGATCTGCCGCCAAAAGGCCTCAAAGAGAGCCCACAGGATGCACAGAAGGCCACGCCCTTCTAAAGAAAGAAGGAGAGCATTGATAGAAGAGGAAGTATTCGCTGCGGGTGTGGAGCGAGGGAGTGTGTGTGGTAGAAGACTTGACAGTGTTTTAATTTTAGATGACTTTGTGTGCTTTTTCTTTGTATTTGTGCCTGCAGATGTTAGTAGATTTCCATCCAGGCTGTGATGGACCGAGCAGTGAAGGAAACGTAGGCACAGGTTAAAGTCAAAAAAAGGATTTTGTATTTAACCAACCATACTGATAACTCAAACAAACTGACCTAACTTAAGGGAAACTTAAATAGTGGCTTATCAGCCCACAAAAAGGGGTAAAACACACAAAAATTGAAACTAACATAATGAACTCCAATTCCCCCCCATGGTCCCGAGTTATGGAATGAGCCAATTTGCAGCTTTCCATCAAGGCTCGCTCCGCCCCTTTTCCACCTCTTGGGTCCTCAATCAAGGGACTGAAGCAGCTGCAACTAAGGTAACTCAGAAAACAAAGATTAAATCATACATAACAGTGTAAACTAAAATGTGCGCACTTATTTTAGAATGCAGTGTTATGTGGGTATCTGAATTAATTCTAAACCAAAACCAGTTATTTATTGTCCTGTAAATTAATTCCTATATTTAAAGACAAATGTGAATGCAATGTATAAGCCTCTACACTAACATGGTGGATATTACCACTGTGTGGCTGTGCATGCAGCCATCACACAGGCTATGGTTTGCTGTGAGTCGGTGCAGCCTTAAGGAGGTGTGAAGGAGTCAATGAGCAAACCGCAGGTCTCTTGTAAGCTTTTATTGATGACATATGAATGCAGTACATGGATCATGCTGTAATGTTTTTTTAATGCCTTGAAAAGCATTTTGTCCTTTGTAAAACATACTACAAACCCTTCAATCAAATCCCCCCCCCACAGATGATATTGTGGCTTGTTGCAGCATGTTGAAGCTCATACAAACAGAAGCATCAGGAACATCTGTACTGACTGTCCAGCTGCACCACCGTGCTGTTATTCATGCATTGCATTTGGTCTTGGATGTCTGCTGTGGTGAGCACATAGTCCCACACGTTGACATCAGGTATCTTCCCCACAAAGGCATCTGCGTTGAAGATTCCCACTAAGCCATACTAGTATTTGCCAGGATTCTGTAACCACTTCTGAGGTACTGCTGCTCCCCCACCATGCCGTTAATCCAGAGCTCCGCACCGCCAGTGTGCGACGACCAGGTAATGCTGTAGTTCGCCCAGTCCTTGGACTTGAAGTTGTGCGGCAGGTTGACGAACTCATTGCCAATCCAGAGGCTGACTTCTCTCGCAACACTGTCCTCTCCGAGGGAGATCATCAGCTCGTTGTCATTGCCGTTGTTGGAGTAGGAGACGACGGTGTGGACTGCTTCGACCTGAGGCAGGACGTGCATGCAGACGGTGAAGGCGTCCAGGTCCATGGAGTGGCTGAGGCTGGCCAAAGCATAAATGCCAGAATCTTTCTCCTGGAAGTTGAGCACCAAAGGAAACAAAGAGCCAGTTTTTGAGGACGACAGAAAACAAGAATCAGGCTGGAGAAGCGCCATCTTACTTTAACTGCAGATCAATATCAAACCACCCACCGTATCTGGTAGGCCTTGAGTTGTGAAATCCACCTAAAGGGAAGGAATGAGAAAGAAGCAAACACTGCAAAGTAAATACACCCATCTCTTACATATAGCTATGTTTGGCAGTTTTTAAGATGAGCAAGCACCTGAATGAATGTTCTTTCCAATGGATGTTATCAGACCCTCGATCTTCTGGAGCCTGGATTCTATTTCATCTTGCCGACAAAATGCTGAAAAAACAAACAGTCAAAGGAAATACAGAGAAATAGACTCAAGCTTGTACATCTCCTTCCACCCGACACCCAGTCAGTGTGCTCTCTAGTTTCCTGATCTAAATGCAGCAGAAGAGCAGATAAGTTTGTGGCACAGCAGCAACATAGATTTAAAAGAAACCCATTCCCTTCAACAGTTTTCCACTTAGGACTTAGGCTTATGACTTTATTTTAAAAAAACATCAGTGTTCTTGAAAAAAATATCGGTTTTGGAGCAAAGGGCTCTCTGGTCGGCCTTACCTGGTTGTGTGAAAGAGTAATGGGCGTATCAAACACAGTCCAGAGGATGCTCTCGTAGCAGGGTGGAGTTGTGAGGGAGCCCTGGTATCTGAAGAAGTGGTTCAGGTTCTCGGGGAGCATTGAGCGGACATCAAGGTGGGATATGTTCATGGACTGACCTGTGAGGGTTACGCAAACGCCATATTAAACTAAACCAGCCAGTTATGATTCAGCTAGTTACATTTTGGATTCTGACCCCAAGTAGAGCAATGTGGGGTTTTCTTTTGTTTTTGTTTAATTGTTTCTTTGTTTTTATGAGTAATTCACTGGCACTTTGGTGTTTGCAATAAAATCACTATAGTAAGTGTTCTCAAAATTGCCATCCTGGAACAAACAAAACAAAGCTGTGCTAAGGTTTCTGTGAAAAGAAATAATTCTGACTTGATCCCTCAAATGCAGGCTTTAGAGGATTATTACACTGTGGAGGTAAGCATGGGCGACACAGAGCTCTCAGTTCTCACTCCTTCTTTATTCCTCTCCAACAACAACTGCACATATCGCGCCACAAAACACAGGAACACACTTCCTACTCACTGGGTGTGAGTGGAGCCCTCTAGTGGTCCACCACAACACTTTTTTTAGGACCTTTGTGTTTCTTTAACCTTTATCATAAAATTGTATTTAACATGCTTAAAAGGCACTGATACAACCAAAAATCCAGATTCATTGACCTGTTTTATAAAGAGCTAGAAACCAAAAAAAGTGTATTTCTTTAAAAAAAAAAAAAAAAAACACATTCGATGAGTCACTTGTGACTGTTGCACACATCTGGCAGTTTTGGTCATGTTTTTGCAGATATGTTATAATTTTTAGTCATTCTGTCTTTTTAATGTTCCTTCTTTGCTTGATGTCAGATATTAACTTATGAGTAATGTGCTGTAGAAGTGAAAATAAAGTCCCAGTTGCATTTAAACTCTCACTTGGATGCATCTAAATTATTTGACTCCAAACTGCTGCTACCACAGTGGATGCCAGCTGTGGTGTTGCAGTGGCAATGACCTCTCAAAGGAAAGGAAAGGAAGTGTCTCATAGCTGAAGGTCACAGGCTGTCTGAGATCCAGAGCAGCCCGGTGGAAACAAGCGCTCATTCACTGTGCCGTCGTGTAGCTGAAGACTTGGCTTTTAACCAGGCAGGATGAGCCATATCAGGAGATAGAAATGCATTTACTAACTTTAAATTCAGTTTTAATCTAAGAACAGATTGTTTGTTTCAGCTGTTTAATGAAATGAAAGAAAGTCTTAAAACTGTTCAACATGAAGCTGCTTGTGCGCAGCTCAGAAATGGTTTCACAAAAGAGTGCTGATTAATAGATGCAGGTCATTCTGGTTTCCTTGTTAAAAGAGTTCACTCTGATGAAACCCTATTCACTTTTAACTTTTTATTTCTGCACCTAGATTTATAATTGATCTCAGTTTGATGGAGCATGAGGATCACATACTTTAAAACCTGGCTTTACTGCAGGTAGGCCTTGTAAGCCTACCTCTGCCATGTAGCAGATCCCATCTATGGTGCGGTCTGCTCTGCTGGCCTCCAGGTCCCGGCCACCCAAGTGCAGGTGCATCTGGATGGCTGTGTACTTTCCTGGGAGGCCCCTCAGTGATCTTCATACTGGGAGGTAGGTCGATTTGAACTGATGGTGACACCAATATATCATCAAAAATCATGAATACTTTACATAGCTGCTGCTGTGTGTCTGACTTTCAGAAAGCCCCGGCCTATGTTTATTTCAGCAGCAGGCATTTCTTGTCAGTGTTATCAGTGCTGTTGATGTGATGTGACGCAGTGATGACTTTTCCAAAAAGCAATGACAGTCTCGGAAACTAGATGAGGGGATAAGAGGATTTCTAAAAATGGAAATTCTACCTCAACCTCCACGTAAATTTGTGCTTGATAGTTCAGGAACTATAGCAGAAAAAAAACGTGGTGTGGTCCTTTCTGTGCATCTGCGTGTCTATCCGTTGAGCTCCAGTTGTAACATATTGGGGTTGTTGATTTCCATTAGCCTTTGTTTGAAATGGATTAACAACCCAGCTCACATGTTGCTGGTTCCCTGGCACGCCGGGGGCTTGTTCAGCAGAATAATGTTGCGTCTTCAAATAACATTCATCCCAAGAATCTTAGCAGCAGCTGCACTGTACACCATATGGTCCCTTCGTGCCCTTCGTGGTTTTTACAAGAGTCAACCAGCTGTTAACTGGTTAGACTTAACTGTTGACCACAGCATTCTGATCTCCCGTTTGGAATCCTTTGGAATGGTTTAGGTCTTACCTTTCCGAGGACTTTTTCTGTGAGCCTTGATGATTTTATTTCTTCCCCAGCTCCTTTTACTTGGTGTCCTGCAGGGTTCTGTATTAGGCCCAATTCTCTTTTCAATCTATATGTTACCCCTAGGCCTAATCGTTAGGAAGCATAACATCTGCTTTCACTCTTATGCCGAAGACACCCAGATTTATCTTCGGTTTAATAGAAACACCTCCACTCCCACTCTGGGGGTTTTCTTGGATAACAAACTTACATTTGAGAAACAAATTAATTCAGTTGTTCAGCGGTCCTTTTTTTAAGGCTCCTATCCAAGGTGTGATCATTTTTATCCTTTAAAAACTTGAAACGAGCAATCCATGTGTTCGTCTTATCTCAACTGGATTACTGTAATTCACTATACGTTGGTGTCAGTCAGTCCAGCTTGGCACAGCTCCAACTTGTACAAAATGCTGTAGCCCGCCTTTTGACTCGTGTGAAGAGACACTAACATATTACTCATGTGCTTGCTTCCCTACATTGGCTTCCAGTGAGTTTTAGAATTAAATTTAAAATCTTACTTTTGACCGATAAAGCGCTAAATGGCCAGGCACCAGACTATTTGTCTGACCTTTTGCAGCTTTATATGCCCTATAGAGCCCTTCGATCAAGTGATCATTTACTCCTTACCTTGCACAAGTCTAGGATGGTTCATAGAGGGGATTGGACTTTTGTGGTTGTGGCGCCAAAAATGTGGATGATCAACCTCTCCACATTAGAAAGGCCCCAACTGTCACTCTTTTTAAATCCCATCTTAAAACATTTTTTTTTTACTTTGGCTTTCGATACTGCATGAGAGTTACCAATTCTTTTTATCCTAATTTTCTTTTAATTTTCTTACCTGTTGTTGATGTTAATGTCACTGTTTAATTATTACTCTGTACAGCACTTTGGTCAACTCTCTGTTGTTATTAAATGTGTTTTATAAATAAATAAATAAATGAAATTCAGACGATGCCTGCAGATGCTGGGATTCACAGCGTCTTCACAGTTATCCCACTAGGCAGACTGAACATGAGGGAGTATCAGCAATGGGTTGCATCACTGAGACTGAGTCGAAAGTGCCATACCCACCACCATATCAGAGTGACAGCAGACTCATATACATAAGAGGGAATCTCACCAAATGTGCCTAGCTCCCCCAACAAGCGGTCATTTCTCTACTAAAACAAAAGTAAAATAAACCTATAAATCAAGCAATAAAGACACAAGGAACAACTCAATAAATAATATAAAAGGAAACAGGGCAACCCAACCAGGGCATCTGTATCCAGTATCCTGTATCTAATAAGGTTTCCAGGCTAGCCCATGCTAACCAAGCCTACCTCGGATATGAGGGAACGACTGAAAGTGAAGTCATACCGGCTTAGACTTCACCTGGAATAACAAGGTCCGCGTCAGGTGTTGAGGAACCAGAATATACTGATGACAAGTGGGTTACTGGAACAAGAAGGCATAAGTGGGCAAAAGGTGAGAACAGGGAGCTGTTGGAATGCTACTATGCAAGTAACCCCAGCAGAAGGGGTTACATGAATAGGTTGAGGGGCCTATGGAATCTCTGATACCCAGCATCCGGATTGGCAGCGAAACAACTAGTAGCTCAGTGTTCCAACATTCGAAAGACAGAACAGCTCTCACAGCTAGAGCCTGACAAGGCACAACACAAATTCTATGGCAAGGGGGAGCCAGGACGACCAAGATCAAGGTAGCATGGAGGGAAATTACCCAACTGTTGGAGCTGCAGAAAGGTGCGATGAAGAAATACAGCAAGCTGTCCATACCTGAGGCCTTGGAAACTGCCAAGCAAAGAGCCTTGGCCAGCCGCTTGAAAAGGTTTACCAGAAATAAAAGGCAGGAGAATAATGATAATAATAAGAGCAGACCACAGCAACCTGGCTCAAGAAGCGGACTGCACTCCATGAGCATCTGGCAGTACAAATGAGCCAGCTGCTAGTCAGTGAGAGACATGGCTAACTGAAGGCCGGACAGTCCTGATCCTCAAGGACCCCCAGAAAGGACCAGTCCCATCCAACTACTGGCCAATAACCTCCCTTAGTACCACATGGAAACTCCTGTCAGGCATCATAGCGGCCAAGATGAACAGGCACATGACTCATTAAGTGAGCGGGGCACAGAAAGGAATTGGCAGGAATAACAGAGGAGTGTAAAACCAGCTACTGGTAGACAGAGCAGTTGCCTGAGACTGCAAGGCCAGACTGACCAACCTGTGCACTGCCTGGATTGATTACAAGAATGCCTATGACTGGATGCCCCACAGGATTTTAGCTCAGCCATTCTCCACCACCCTGGGGGGGTTATGGCGTTCCATGTATGCTCTGCCCGCTAGCATCCTGAACCCTGCTGTTATGTACTGGATTGTCTCAGGGGCATCTTTACACAGCCTGCACCTGGGGTCTTACTTGGTGTAATAGACCCCAGCTTCTATGGATCATGTGCTCAAAGCTTGTTCCTGTGCTGCCATGATTAGTGCCTCTGTGCTGTGTTTTAGTCTAGCTTTGTCCAGCCACTGGCAGGATTTCTGGATGTCAGCCACTTCATCTCTCAGTGGTATCAGCTGTGCAGGGGCCTGTCCTTCCATGATGGTTCCTCCTCTTTTTTGGTTTTCTGCTGCCTGAGGTATTCACTGAGCACGTGGTCAGTTGGGGCGATCTTCCTGATGTATTCGTTCATTGTCTCATCCTGGACTGTGGTACTGACACTGACCAGTATCCAGCCTCCTTCCTTCCGCTTAGCATACAGCCTCAGGGTGGTAGACTTGGGGTGAAACCCTCCATGCATGGTCAGGAGCTTCCTGGTCTTAATGTCAGTGGCTTCTATCTCCTCCTTTGGCCAGCTTATTATAGCGCGGATATTGTTCTTACCGTTAGCTGTCTCTGTTCTGTTCTGTTACCATTCAGGACTTGCCTGACCCTCTGCAAGTACTTAGTGGTTGCAGCTTTCCTAGCGGCCTCTTCATGGTTCCCATTTGCCTGTGGGATCCCCAGGTACTTGTAACTCTCCTCTGTGTCTGCAATGTTGCCTTCTGGTAGTTCAATCCCCTCAGTTCTGACTACCTTCAGTCTCTTCATTATGATCTGACTACACTTCTCCAGTCTGAACGACATTCCGATGTCAATGCTGTATATCCTGGTGGTGTGGATCAGTGAATCGATGTCTCGTTCACTCTTGGCATACAGCTTGATGTTATCCATGTAGAGGAGGTGGCTGAAAACTGCTCCATTCCATAGTCGGTATTCGTAGCCAGTCTTCTCTGATCTCACTGAGGGGGTTCAGGCCTATGCAGAACAGCAGTGGGGACAGACCATCACCTTGGTACATCCCACGCGTGACTTGTGCTATTGGCTTGAAGTTGGCTTCTAGTGTTGTACGGCACATCCCCATTGAGTTCCTGAAAAAGGCTCTTAGGGTCCTGTTGATCATGTATAGTTCTAGGCATTCCAGGATCCAGGTGTGGTGCATCAAGTCATAGGCCTTCAATCCAGGCAGTGCACAGGTTGGTCAGCCTAGTCTTGCAGTCTCTGCGACAGCTCGGTCTACTAGTAGCTGGTGTTTTACGCCTCTGGTATTCTGTCCCTCACTCATGTATTGAGCCATGTGCCTATTCATCTTATTCGCTATGATGCCTGACAGGAGCTTCCATGTGGTACTGAGGCAGGTTATTGGCCAGTAGTTGGATGGGACTGGTCCCTTCTGGGGGTCCTTGAGGATCAGGATTGTCCGGCCTTCAGTTAGCCATTCAGGTTGTCTCTCATCGACTAGCAGCTGGTTCATCTGTGCTGCCAGATGCTCATGGAGTGCCCCCAAGCCTAACGGTGCGTTCACACCGAACGCGATAGGCGCGGGCGAAAACGCCCCAAACGCCCCTAATTTGACGCGTGCACATTCGCACCTCAACGCGTGTCCAACAGAAATCCATCGTGCCTCAAAATTGCATCGTCTCACGCGCGTGAACCGGAAAGCTGCTAGATGGCAGCTGCCGAGCTAGCGCTTGAAGAGAGAGTCTCCCTTCTCTATTTACTGTGGAGAGCAGAGCAGCGGCATTAAGGACGCCCTCGCCGTACCTGGGTCCGGTCCTCCAGAGGCATGAGCAGTTTGATGAGTTTCACCACTTGCCCCAAGAGCTGCGCCTGGATGACGGCGATGACAGCGATATCACGGTCTTTCCCTCGCCCAGTGTGAGGAGCTGCTGTCCCGCGTCGGTCCCAGGATCGCCCGCCTAGACACCAACTACAGGCGCTCAATCCCACCTGCAGAGCGCCTGTCCATCTGCCTGAGGTTAGTAAAAGTGTTTAATACGGTAGTCCTTTATTGATACCTGTGCTAATATATGCTAAACCATCCGTTTATACATTGCTAACATGGATGTGCTATGCTAACAGTGAATGCCGTCGGTGTTTACTGATAGCAAACTGTGGTACGGAGACGACTGTTTATAATATTTCTAGTGATACTCGAAAGGTCTCATCAAGTCCTGATTTATTTCGATTTATGCTGTTATCAGTGTTAGCAATGAAAGCATGGCTGTGGTGTCTATCAGTGTATTCTCTCGGTGTTTGCTGATATCAAACTGTGGTATGAGGCCCACTGTTGGTAACCTTTGTAGTGATACTCACTCCTTTTTTTATTTAGACCAGGTTTAATTCTGGTATAGTTGAATATTTGTATATAATCCTCGCAGCTGTCAGACTCTATAACAGGGGTCACCAGCCTTTCTTAAAACTGAGAGCTAGATGAAATTGTGAACAGTTTGGTTCATCTTTAGTTAGAATATGCTAGATAGAATCATATCTTGATAAGCTGTCTTATCACAGGTTAATTTTTCAAAAATATTAACAATGATTTAAGCAAGGAAAGGGCCACATGTCAACATACAACTCTTTATTTCTGTTAATGTCTTACTTCATTCCTACCTGACTGACATGTTGAGGGATTATGAGTGATTGGCTCACTGTAGTGGTAAAAGTCGCTACCAATCAAATTATGATATGTTAAAGTTAAAACAAAACACAACTGTTTTATATTATATCTAATATATATTATGTAATTATCCTTGTAATTACAAAATGTTGTATGTAAGCTTTATGTTTTGTAATTTAAATCTGACATCACAAAAGTATTTTGGAATTTGAATAATGTATTTTGTAACTGCAGTACACAATACTAATTTTGAACAATTTTGTCCAGGTCCCTTGCCACTGGGGACTCCTTCAGGACCATGGCGTTCAGTTTCAGAGTCGGTGTGTCCACGGTGTGCCAGATCACCCTCCAGGTAGCGACGGCCATCTGGGACTGTCTAGTGGACGACTTCATGGCTGTGCCTTCACCTGGAGACTGGCGGTCCATCACAGAGGGATTCCAGGAGCGCTGGAACTTCCCTCTCTGCTGTGCAGCTCTGGATGGGAAGCACGTCCAGACAAAGGCTCCCCATATATCATATAGGAGACACACATTGATATACACTAAATATTTATTTCATGTCTTTTTTTGTGGTGCCCAAATTTATGCACCTGCTTGATTTTGTTTAAACAATTATTGCACTTTCTGTAAATCCAGTAAACTTCTTTTCACTTCTCAAATATCAATGTGTGTGTCTCCTTTATGATATATTTAACTGACATTTTTTATTGTAACAACCAACGATTTATACAGGAAAATACTGGCTATTATCAAGGTTGCCCAAACTTTTGCATCCCACTGTATTAGTATATTTTGTCATTAGTATAATATGAAATAAATTCTACATGTGTCAAGTCGTGTGGCAACATTTGCTGTGTAGTAGAACTGAGACATTAGTCATTATAAAAATTTATTTGAAATATTACAATTCTCAAACAGAAAAACATTAAACATAAATATATAAAATATAAGTATTTACAGAGAGAGGAATAAAAAGAACCCAGCTGCTCTCCAGAGCAGGAACAAGGCTGAGGAGGAAATGCTCCATTGGAGACTGGCGTGGCCTCTTTAGGAACTCCAGGATGGCCAGCTCCACCACCGATGGACCGTCCTGGGACCCGTCCCTCATCTGCCTCGGAGCTGTCCTCCTCTCTGGGCCTGCAAAACAGCACAAAACACAAAGAAATGAGAAGGCTGCTACTAGATTTTCATTTCAACATTGAAAAAACAAAACACAGGATATAATCGGACTGGTTGTAGACATTTAGTAAAGTGATCACAAGGGAATCCCACCGAGTAAAAAGCTATTAGTGCTTGCTGTACATCTGATGCTACAATTGCATACCTGTGGGTGCAGCAGCAGGAGCTCAGGGACTGGGGAGCCAGGAAGAGCAACAGGGGATGCTCTGCTGCAGAATCAGCTGGTTCTATCATGACAATATTAAATGTTAACAGGTTTTAAACAATAATCATAGAGCAAGTATATACAGTGGTCCCTCATTTATTGCAGCAGGGGTTGTCAGAATAACTAGCCCCTCGCCACGCACTTTATACACTTTTTCCCCACACACATGAACATTAGTCACAGTTCTCACAAGTTGATTCTCAAAGTGCAAACCTTTGTAGATTGCAAAACGTAAAAGTATTATTATGCCGTGTTTTGTCTTCATCTGCCTGCCACTTAAGTGCGCCTTTTTCCCTCGCGGTGCAGGTGTGTATATCCTAATGAGGGTCATAGTTATGGGTGTTTTTGTGCCGTTTTATCTATTGGACGTGATGGTTATCAAAACAAAACATGATAAATTTGACAAGCGCAGGAGACACGACACGAAGGAGATTTGTCAATCAGGCTGCAGAATGCAATGCTGTACTGTGCAAAAAATAAATAAATAAAAAGAAATCAGCGAAAAAGCGAGGCAGTGACAGATGAGCGGGACCACTGTGTGCTGTTTATTAATAAACAAAATATATTCCTATATGACAACATGCATAAAAGCAGAACGGTATTTGTACATCAGTGGGAAAATAGCGGTGGCTTGCTAGCTTTTGCGCGGCTTCATCGGGTCAGTCTGAAAATTAAAAAGCAGAATGAATGTACTTACCAGGTTGCCCGATCTCCTCACTTATGTGCCTCCAAGCTCGGTCCTTTTTATTCCTGTCTCGGTAGAAGTAGCAGCTGGCATCATACAGCTCCGGGTGATTAGCCACGGCACTGATCAGCTTTTCCTCCATACTGAATGAAGAATGAAGGGCGTGGGCTGGATCTGCCCCTTTGACCTAGGTCACAGTCACGTCACCAGGCTCCTGATTGGTTGTCGCGGCGCGATTTGACGCTGGAGTTCAGATTTTCCAACTCGAGCGGTAGAGGCGAAACACGCGTATGCACAAAATGCAACACAAATTCACGCGCGTGGTTTTTTTCGCGAGTCAAACGCGCCCCACGCGCTACACTGACGCGCGTTTCAGGTGTTTTGGCGTTTTCGCGACGCAAATCTGCCTCCGAATTTTCGCCGGACGCGCAATCGCGTGTCATCGCGCTCTTTCCATTGACTTTACATGTAAACCTGACGCTCTGGCCGCCTCTTTCGCGTTCGGTGTGAACACACCGTAACACTGGTGGACGTCCCCTCACTATGGTTATGAAGCTGCACTATTACGCGGACTGTGCTAGGATTCTTCAGAAAGCTAGAGAGCTGCAGAGGGTACAGATAAATAACAAGAGTCTAAGGAGCTTGGAAAGAAAAGCGTCTGGACTTGTTAAAGTTGCTTGAAGACGTTTCACCTCTCATCCGAGAAGCTTCTTCAGTTCTAAGGTCAAATGGCCGAGAGTCCCAGATTTAAACCCAGTGGGAGTATCCCCCCAAAGAGGGACAAAGGACCCCCTGGTGATCCTCTAATCACATGAGCCAAGGTGTGAAAGCGGGTGTGGGACCTAATCAGCCAGGGTTTCGGGTGAGCTCATTGTTAAACCTGGCCCCACCCTATCATGTGAATTCCTGAGGTCAGATGGCCCAGAATGTGAGTGGGCGTTAAGGCGTCTGGGAAGGGATCTCAAAACTGGATTATAGATGGCAGACAATTGGTGTCGTAAACCACCGCCTCTGTTCAAAGATGGTCGCTCACAGTGGACATAGATGGCCTCTTTCACTCCTCTTTCAAACCATCTGTCCTCTCTGTCCAAAATGTGAACATTGGCATCCTCGAAAGAGTGACCTTTATCCTTAAGATGCAGATGGACTGCTGAGTCTTGTCCCGTGGAGGTGGCTCTTCTATGTTGTGCCATGCGCTTGTGAAGTGGCTGTTTGGTCTCTCCAATGTAGAGGTCTGGGCATTCCTCGCTGCACTGTACAGCATACACCACGTTGTTAAGTCTGTGTTTTGGAGTTTTGTCTTTCGGGTGAACCAGTTTCTGTCTGAGTGTGTTGCTGGGTCTGAAGTACACTGGGATGTCGTGCTTGGAGAAAACTCTCCTGAGTTTCTCTGATACACCGGCTACATAGGGGATGACAACGTTGTTGCGTCTGTCTTTCTTATCCTCCCTCGCTGGTGTCTGATCTTCTTTTCTGTGCATCTTTGCTGACTTCATGAACGCCCAGTTGGGATAACCGCATGTTTTGAGTCCTTCCTTTACATGTGTGTGTTCCTTCTTTTTCCCTTCAGGCTTAGAGGGAACATGTTCTGCCCGGTGGTGTAGGGTCCTGATTACTCCAAGTTTGTGTTCCAGAGGGTGATGGGAGTCAAAGAGGAGGTACTGGTCCGTGTGTGTGGGCTTCCGGTAAACTTCAATGTTGAGGTTGCCGTTTTCTTCAATGTGCACAGCGCAGTCTAGGAAGGGCAAGCAGTTGTCCTTTGTGTCTTCCCTGGTGAACTTGATGTTTTTATCCACGGCGTTAATGTGCGCATTGAAGGATTCCACTTCTTGTGTTTTGATTTTGACCCAGGTGTCGTCTACATATCTGTACCAGTGGCTGGGTACTCTCCCTTTAAAAGAGCCAAGAGCCTTTCTTTCCACTTCCTCCATGTAAAGGTTGGCTACAATAGGTGACACGGGGGAGCCCATGGCACAGCCATGTTTTTGTCTGTAGAAACCCTCGTTGTACTTGAAATATGTAGTGGTGAGGCAGAGGTCTAACAGTGTGCAGATCTGATCGGGTGTGAAGTTGGTCCTGTCCTCCAAGGAGTTGTCTTCTTGTAATCGTTTTCTGACAGTCTCCACTGCCTCCGTGGTGGGTATGCAAGTGAAGAGTGAGACTACATCAAAGGACACCATGGTTTCATCTGGATCCAGGGTAAGTTTCTCGACCTTGTCGGTGAAGTCGGTGGAGTTCTTGATGTGGTGTGGGGTGTTCCCCACCAGAGGTGCAAGGATGGTAGCAAGGTGTTTCGCAATGTTATAAGTGGCTGAGTTTATGCTACTGACTATGGGTCTGAGAGGGACACCTTCCTTGTGGATCTTAGGAAGTCCATAAATGCAGGGTATGGCATCCCCTGGATAAAGGCGGTGATATGTGAGGCGGTCGATGATTTTGTCCCTTTCAAGGTCTTGAAGGCAAGCTATAACTTTCTTTTTGTAGCTGCTTGTGGGGTCTCGCTTTAAGGCTTCGTAGGTATTGTTGTCACTGAGGAGAGTAGTGATCTTTGTGTGGTAATCCGTTGTGTTTAGGACTACGGTGCACTTTCCCTTATCCGCTGGTAATATAGTGATGTTGTGGTCTTTGCTCAGGGAAGCGACGGCCTTCTTTTCTTGTAATGTGAGGTTAGACGGAGGGACTTTGGCACTGGAGAGGGTGGCTGAGACTTTCATCCTGATTTGCTCTGCTTCTGTCTGTGATAATTTGTTGATCCGTATGGCAGTTTCTGTGGCTGTGATGAGGTCCACTATGGGCAACTGTTGCGGAGCAATGGCAAAATTGAGTCCTTTGGCTAATACGTTCTTTTCAGGTTCAGTGAGCTTCCGGTCTGAAAAGTTCTTCACCCATTTTTCCTGACTGTCCTCAGGTGTATGTTCTTCTCTGAGTTGTGTAGATTCAGACTGAGGAGTGAGTGTTTTTGAAAGCAAGGTGTGGAATTTCCTGCATTGTCTTTCTTTTCCTTTAGAGTGTTGGGCCCGCTGAGCCTTGTCCACAAACTTGTAAACCTCTTCTAGGATTGGAGAGGGTAGGAGGGTTTCCAGTTCCTGCAGAGTCTGGCTGATCTTGATCTGGAGGGCATCTATAGTGAAATGGACCTGTCTTATCCTTTCACTTAGAAGGTGATTTTGTGCTCTCTGTAGAATCAAGTCTGCTCTGTGTCCCCTGACAGTGGATCCAAGGCGCAGGCTCTTAGGAACAACTCTGCTTTGTCTGCATCTCAGGTTGAAACGGAGATGGTTCCTATAATCCGCTAGTTTTCTTGATTCCCTTTCATACTCCCGCACCACTTGAAGGGTGTTCCTCCCAAAATGTACGGCAATATGTCTGTGAAGGTTCTCAGTCATCCAGGTCATCGTAGTCTAAGGAGCCCATTCTGGGCCATCTGACCTCAGGAATTCACATGATAGGGTGGGGCCAGGTTTAACAATGAGCTCACCCGAAACCCTGGCTGATTAGGTCCCACACCCGCTTTCACACCTTGGCTCATGTGATTAGAGGATCACCAGGGGGTCCTTTGTCCCTCTTTGGGGGGATACTCCCACTGGGTTTAAATCTGGGACTCTCGGCCATTTGACCTTAGAACTGAAGAAGCTTCTCGGATGAGAGGTGAAACGTCTTCAAGCAACTTTAACAAGTCCAGACGCTTTTCTTTCCAAGCTCCTTAGACTACGATGACCTGGATGACTGAGAACCTTCACAGACATAAATAACAAGACCATTTCTGTCTTCCCTGATGACACCACTAAGACAGCGCGGGCCCGTGCGGCTTATAATGAGGTCAGTCGCCAGCTTCGTGGCATCCAGGGAGATCAATTTGGGATCCTCTATCTGGTTACGGATCACATATCAGGGAACGTAGCGTGACTTCGTCTCGCCGGTGGAGGCCAAAGAATATATTAAGACAATAACCACTCAATAAGAACATAGCGGGACAATATTATTTTGTTTGAAATAGCGAATGATCCTAATCCAAACGTCATTAAGTTTGTTACTCTGCCAAACACTTGTTTTTTTTAACTTGTCTAACACAGTAAAGGATAATTGTGTTGTTTTCATTTTATTTTGGCCTTATATTTTTGTGGTGTCGCGAATGAGAGATAACCGGAGACGGTTACTAAAGTAGTGACAACGCCACCTGGGGGAGGGCGCTACAACCCCAGGAAAGATTTCTATAGCCAATGAAAGGATTGCACTGGCTACCAAAGCCCACAGACTCGTTATTTAATGGCAGAGGTGAGACAAAGGGAGTTTACAATTCAAAAGTTTTAGAAGAAACTACTAAAACATATAACTATAAGATCAAAAGACACCTGGGGTAGCAGGGGTGAGACAGTAACATAATTAATTAAAACACTTTATTACCAAACGATAATTAAAACGACATACTCCCTACCACAATGCTACCCTAAAACAAGCACATGTTAAAAGGAAGTAACTAGACAAAATGGTGGAGACCGGCCACTTGAGGAGGCAACCTACAGGGAGGAGTGCCCAAGGGTGCCACCAATTACTCACCCATGTGATTTCACAGCAAACCTCACTCACACTAAACTCTAAAGGGTGCAATCTGCCTATGCCCGGTGTGTACACTCGCATGCATCGGGGAGGGGATTCCACCTCACGTGCCTAGCCTCTGAACAAGCGGCCGCACCTCCACTAAAGCAATAAAAGAAAAGATAAAACGTTAAACAATCAATAAAAGATCTACATAAAACCAACACATCCCAAATCACTGTACGTTATAAAAGTAGTGCATAACAAACAAAACGGCATCTGACAAGACAGCAGCAGTATAATGCACACCTGCAACAAGA
This sequence comes from Pelmatolapia mariae, assembly GCF_036321145.2. Classification (NCBI taxonomy): domain Eukaryota; kingdom Metazoa; phylum Chordata; class Actinopteri; order Cichliformes; family Cichlidae; genus Pelmatolapia; species Pelmatolapia mariae. The sequence continues at coordinate 28,256,246 of NC_086244.1, forward strand.
GAGGGAAACAGTAGTCAGAGTCCACCCTACTATGCCACGGTATGATAAACACAAAGGTCGCACTTACCACTCTCTAAGGGCAATTCTGAGTAGCTTTCCTTAAGAGATATGCAGTGTTTGACTGCCTAATGCTCGCAGCCACCTTGGATTGCCAAGACTGCCAAATGCCTTCTCTCAGTAGTGAAGCGCAGCTGTTTCTTATAGCCGGGTAATTGTCGGCTGGGAAGGTGTGGATGACAATGGTGCATTTATGGACATCATGTAACATCCTAACCCAGAATCTACTTCACTACATTTTATTCAGAAATTACTCTGTTGGAGCTTTAGTTTGACATGGTTCTTTTTGTAGTCGGGAGCGTTTTTGTTCAGATTGCTCCGGGTGGGAGTGTGCACTGCCGTCTCTATCGTTTGGGGATGGGGTCTTTTGCTGTGCAGGGGGGAGGCAGGAGCGTGTGTTTGACGTGTACTTAGCATTGATATCAAGCTCATAGCCCAGTCCTCTTTCTCCCCACCCTGGAGATTTAACTCTTCGCTGCCTTTGGATGAGGAATTTGTTACCTTTATCAAATCTCCAATTGACGAATATTTGTTACCTTTATCAAATCTCCAATTGACGAATATATTTTTTAATGACAGTAATACTGTCACAAGGTCGTTGCTTTGGGAATCTCTTGAAGCATATGTGCGTGGGCAAATAATTTCTCAGTTCATTCCACTAAAGACCAAACTTCAAACTTTGACTATACAAATTTGTGACAAAGACAGGTTGTAGCTAATCCCACTCCTGATTTGCATAAAAGACGACTTGATTTGCAGACCAAATTTGATTTGCTTTCTACAGCAGATGTTAGGTTTATATTGTTGGATTGTCATTTATGCTTAGAAATATATACTCATATATGCTTAGAGTTTTATAATCGATTGCATAATGATAGAGGTCTGATCCTTAGCAGTCTGCAAAGACTTTGTGTGCCTCCCAGAGCACTCTGGCATGCACACGCATCTTAAGGTCATGAGAGAGGTCGTACCTTGTCTTACTGATTTATGGTATAGGAGGACACCTACTCTGTATCTGTTTAAGTATAAGAGCCCTTTGTTTAGGTGGACTGCTGGGCTCCTAGCACCAGCTTTGGGGAGTCATTCACATCTTGACACACACACACACACACACACACACACCTCCATGACACACAGACAAGGTACTCTTTGTTCACATGTATGCCTGTGTAAGACGTCATATGGTAATGAACCTATGCATATTCATGTAACCACAATAAAGAGCAGTGCTACGAGGGAGCTGACGAGAGCGACGGGTTCGAGCGGAAGGAACGACGCTCGTCACAGTTCTCTCCCTCATGCACGAGTAACACAAAAACTTTGGTGACTTGCATCTTGTTTTTGCTGTTGTAGTAGAATTGTCTCGTTCCAGCGGTGGGTCTGTGACAGACAAACCCATCATTAATTGGTCCTTCTCTAGCAGGATTCTGCAATCAAACATTCACCGAGGGGAAAAGCGCCAAGTCAGAGTCTTACGCCAGTCAGGACTCATGGAAGCGCCTGCTAAAGGACCTGTGACATAAAACTCGTCACCAGGCCGGTGGGAGAGCGTCCATTTGTGTCCCGAGCGTCCCGGTGCGAGTCCGGAGTAGGCCTATTTTGTGTCTTAGTGTTTGTGTACGTCTGTGTGAGTGAGTGCGGAGCAGGCACGTGGTTGTTGTTGTTATCATGAGTTCCCGAGCAAGTAAGACTGCCTCACAGGGAGACGAGACATTCATGCAAGAATTCGCTCCCGGCAGCGCAAGGGAGCGTACAACACATTTATATTGTCATAAAAAAATGTGATTTTGAGGGTAAACCGGTTGCTGGAAAATGTCAAATGTTAGAAGTTTTCTGAAAACACAGCAGCCTTGAAGAGCGTGCAGAGAAGGCCATCCCACATCAGCAGCAGTTAAGATATGCCCTGATCAACAGCAGCCTGTGCTCCAGACCATAGATTTAACTGAGGTGGATAAATGCTAAAAGTAGTCTGCATCAAGCTTAGGATAGCTCAATTTCAGTACAATGACATAAGAGATGAAGAAAACAAGGAAAATATCTAAACTAATTAAGTGCATAGAGGCACTTGACCTGGTTGAAAACCTGTCATCCTAGACATTGTTGAGATATAGAGCACACCTATACAAACAACTAATATGCTAAACCCTGTATACAACAGCTAAAACTACAAGATGGAGAAGCTGAATTGAATATGTGGTCACTTCTAAGCTGATGAGCAAGCTACATATTTTCAGAGCAGGAACTGCTTGAGAACGCATCAGAGGGAGGGATTTACCCCGGAAATGACTTCACATTTTCGAACTCTATTGCCCCCTACATTGTCTCAAGCACTAATTACTGTTCTCCTAAAGAAGGGTAAGGATCCTACATCTTGCACCCCGTATAGGCCTATTTCACTTCTGAATATGGATGTTAAAGTCTTGGTTAAAATTTTAGCAATTCACCTTGAAAAGGTTCTTCCTACTATTATTTCGGATGAACAGAATGGTTTTATTGAAGGCCGCCAGCTGTTCTTTAATGTTCGCACGCTTTTGAATGTAATTCTTTCCCAGCACTCGACCACTAATCCAGAAGTAGTTATTTCACTTGACGCTGAGAAAGCTTTCGATCGCGTGGAGTGGAGCTTTCGCTTTGCAGCCTTACAAAAAATTTGGTTTGAAGGACCAATTCATTTCATGGATTCAATTGTTGTACAAGTCACCCCAAGCCAGTGTGTAGCAGTCCCCCGGACCAAGGAAGAAACAGAAAGAGCCTCGACGGGTGCAGTGATTTTTACTTCAAGATTCATTCAGAATCTAACAGTGCTGAGGTGCGCCAATACACCGTGTAAAACTAAACACAAACACAAAATATATCTTCTTAGACGCTTATTATTACTAATATAACCTCAAATAAAATAGAAAATACAACAAAATATCAACTACGCAATCAAGTACAGTTTAAAACATGTACCTTGCTCCGCATTCCAAGGGCTGCAATTTGTTAATTTCGTTAAGAGTCTGGTATCACGCTGCTTCACGCTTCATTGAGAGCTGCATTCTGGCACATGTGCGCCACAAAATCCGGTCTGAGCTGGAAGTGCAGCTTGTCGCTAACTAAGCAACAGAGACCTCTACTGGACACTACCCATAACTATACAGGCTTATAGCAATAAACAAAAAATGGACCTTTACACAGTGTCTACACAAATGGTGTTTCCTCTGGCTACTTTGCATTTTCACACGGCACGAGGCAGGGCTCCCCCCTGTCCTCCCTACTTTTTGGTAGGGAGGACAGGCTATCTATAGCTTTGAAGTCCCTCCCTCATTATCATGGTATTTCCCAGTCAGGTCTTGACTTAAAGCTGTCTTTATATGCAGATGACCTGCTTCAATATGTTTCTGATCCCTTATCTAGAATACTACCAACTGTGTCTCTATTAAACTAGTTCGGCTCTCTGTCAGGTTATAAAATAAATCTTCTTAAGAGTGAATGCTTCCCTATAAATTCCTTAAGTCTTATACTTAAATAATCTGATATTCCTTTTAGACTTAGCCCTGCTGGCTTTAAATATTTGGGATTTAATGTGACTCAAATCTTCCGGCTACCCATCTATTTAGCTATTTTCAGGTGCTCTGCTCTCTTCCCCTCCTACCCTCTTCTTCCACATGTCTGTGGGAGGAATTGTTGTCCCTTGAACCCAATAAGAAATCAATTATATCTTTAATATATAAACAATTTGTGGATTTAGATGTGCATTCAGTGGTTAAAATTAGGAAGGCTTGGGAGCGGGAGTTAGAAGTAGTCTTTTTGGATCAACAATGGGAGAAAGCAGTATCCATTGTCCGTTATAGTACATCCTGTGCTAGGTTACAACTTTAAGGTATTGCACAGGGTTTACTATTCAAAGTGTCGTCTGTCTGAGATTTGCCCATAAGTGGTGGATCAGTGTGAATGATGTTATGCCACCCCATGTGACCTGAGTCACATGTTCTTTCTGTGTCCAAGACTCCATGACTTCTGGAGCCAGTATTCAGTTATTCTTTCCAAGTCTCTTGGGACCCAGGTCTGCATGGACCCTTTTTTAGCTATTTTCGGGCTTCCAGTCAATACTGATCTAACCACCCTACACACTTCAAAATATTAGCCTTTACATCACTTTTATCCAGACGTTGTATCTTACTCCTTTGGAAATCTTCAAAGCCGCCTTTAGTTTCTTTTTGGTTTCAAGATGTTATGTTATTTCTTAAAATGCAAAAGATAGGCCTAGCGGCAAAGGCCAAATATGGAGAGTTTTATCTTATCTCCTTTGTAATCTATTGCATGTCATTGAACGTTTTACCAGCTGATTAATATCACCCCCCACCCTTTTTCTAAATTTTATTTTAACATGTTTGTGTGTGTGTGTGTGTGTGTGTGTGGGTGTGGGTGTGTGTGTGTGTGTGTGTGTATACTACTGTATCTGTTCGTGTAAGGAAAAAACAAACAAATGTGTGAGGGGAACAGACTGTATTGTAATTGTAAACGACTAATGTATATTTCTCTCTCAATAAAAATATATATAATAAAAAGATTTTTCTGTAAAACCACAAATTTAAATTAGCACAATTGTGTAATGAACATTTGATGGTCTTTACAATTACATATTTGTATAAATACACTCTGTGGTTTTATTATCTGCCTAAAAGCGGCCTTGTCGAAACAAATACTTGTTTCAGTAAAACTCAGTCTAAAACTATTGATAAGAATTAATTATTAACTTATATTTATATTATATAATAAATTTATATTTTAATAAATCCATCTGATGCATTGCGGCCTCCACATGGATCAAAAGAGCAATAAAGATGCCTTATCCTTATCATTTTTTCTTTTAATGACAGCTGTATCAATTGATCTTGTTTAGTGAAGGGTACAGTGCAAGTAAGCTTTAAATATCAACATTCAAATATGCTTTTAATCTTCCAGGTCTATTACATAAGAAAAAAATGGGGTTTTTTTTAACTTTTTTTAAATTCTGAGAGCACAGTCAGCAGTACGGTACAGTGCGATAACGATAAACCAATCCCACGCTTTCTGATCTGGTGTCCAAAGGGCAAGCATAATCCAGTGGTGGAGTAATAACAAAGTGTGCTGTTATTACTGCTGAAAGTGACAGTGAGCCCAAACACGGCCATGGCAGACACTGAGGAATGGGGAAAGCCTGTGGAGAGGAAAGGGGTGAGTTACAGTTCACATGTGATCACAACCATGGTCACAATTTTTCTTTTTTTTTCTGACTTTTCAAATAGCGCTCTGATGCTGTCCCCCTCTCCCCAACAAAAAACAGAGGCTAACTGTAGTCCTGGTGCTGGCAACACTCTTAGCTGCCTTTGGTTCGTCCTTTCAGTACGGCTATAATGTGTCTGTGGTCAACTCTCCATCGCAGGTAAACTAATTAAAGAAAGAAAAGCTTGAATGTAACTCGCTGGGAAGATGATTTGCTCCTATCAGTGCTCTCCTGCTCTTTTCAGTTCATGAAGCAGTTTTATAATACCACCTACATGGAGCGTTACCACAGTCCGATGGATGACAACGTCCTGACTCTGCTGTGGTCTCTCTCCGTGTCCATGTTCCCTCTCGGAGGCTTCTTTGGCTCTCTGATGGTGGCCCCTCTGGTCAACAAACTTGGGAGGTAAGAATCTGCTTTATTCCACGTGTAGTTTAGCACGCTCTGCATGTTTCTTGCAACTAATGCTTCATCCCTGCTACAGGAAGGGCACCCTCCTCTTCAACAACATCTTCTCCATCGTCCCTGCTATAATGATGGGAGTCAGTGAGATCGCCAAGTCCTACGAGATCATCATTGTGGCCAGGTTTATAGTAGGCATCTGTGCAGGTCAGCTCCCGAATTTAACAACAGTCCAGGTTAAGGATCAGACGTGATCAGGCGGTTTAGCTTCACCCGTGCATGCTTTCCCATCTGCAGGTCTCTCTTCCACTGTGGTCCCCATGTATCTGGGTGAGATCGCTCCCAAAAACCTGAGGGGAGCTCTCTGCATTTTTCCAGAACTCTTCATCACTTTTGGCATCCTCTGCGCCCAAGTGCTGGGCATTAGAAACATACTGGGAAACAGCACTGGTACTCAAGTTTGTACATGTTTGATCATTTATTTATCAGATGCTGAGACATGGTCTTAAGAATAGGTTTAAAATGTTGTCTGTGTTCCCTGTGTGTCCAGGCTGGACCCTCATGCTTGGCCTTACTGGTATTCCCGCCGCAATTCAGCTCCTGCTGCTCCCTTTCTTCCCTGAGAGCCCCAGGTACATGCTCATCCAGAATGGAAATGAGAAAGAAGCAATGAAAGGTAAGAAAGTGCGATGTTGCACAACTACACTACACATCGAAGATAAACTGAGCATTATGGTATTGTATGCGTTTCCACCCTTAGCACTGCAGCGCCTGCGTGGGTGGGACAACGTGGACAGCGAGCTGTTGGAGATGCGTCAGGAGGACCAGTCCGAGAAGGCTGAAGGTCACCTAAGTGTGTTCTCCCTGCTGTCCCAGCACTCTCTTCGCTGGCAGCTGATCTCCATAGTCGTCATGATGATGGGCCAGCAGCTGTCGGGCGTCAATGCGGTGAGACGTGCCCGTCCAGTTGTCCTCGTCCCTCACACAATAACTCAGTTTCAGGATACATGACAACATCTATGTTCTTGCTTATTCACAGGCTGTTGTGTTATAACCATAATGCATTTCTCTCTCTTCTCTCAGATCTACTACTATGCAGACATCATATACAGCTCTGCAGGAGTCAGGGAGAGTGACATCCAGTATGTCACAGTGGGAACGGGAGCAGTGAATGTCTTTATGAGTGTAACCACTGTAGGTACCCAGCAAAGCTGAGGGGAGGAGCTGTTTGTCTGCTGTTTGATCATGTGAGATGGAGATAACCACTGTGAACGGGGGTTTTGTCATCCCAGGTGTTCATCGTGGAAGCCTCAGGTCGCCGTCTGCTCCTCCTCTGTGGTTTTGGGATCTGCTGCGGAGCCAGTGTGCTGCTCACTGTCGCACTCAACTTGCAGGTACCGTACAGACCTGTCAGTGCTACTAATGCCTGCAACCTGTCACTCTGCTGCCCTCTAGTGGTTCAGTTATTAGTTCCCCAACCTGGAAAGAATCAGAGGAGATTTGTAAGACCCTGTTTATGATCTCAGGATAAGTGGATCAGAAAGTAACGCCGCATGAGGTTGATTTAATTGCAGCTATAGACAGGCCTTTAAAGACTTCATCTTTATCTGTTTCATTTTAATTTTCTGCTCTCACCTGCACTTTGTCCCCATTGGGTTACAGCTCTATTGAATAATTAATCAATGAAGAGTACATTATGAAGGTGTTACTCATGGTTTTAACTGCAATAAAAAAAAAATAGAGGCACTGCTGCTGTTGAGACCATGATTATGGCTTTTTCCCCCACTCATCTTTCATGCATTTAAGTCAAAATGGATGGACTTTTATCAGAATGTGGTGGCCCGAAGGAGGATAACCAGTAAAGGTGACTAAAGGGTGTTGACAACACCACCTGGGGAGGGAGTTACACCCCAGGAGAGATTTCTATAGCCAATGCAAATGCTATACAGTTACAGAAGCCCACAGGCTCGTTATTAGCAACCAGAGGTGAGGCAGAGCAATTTTACAATCAAAATTTATTAGGAAAAACTAGTAAAAGCATAGAGCTGTAAAATAAGAGAACTTCTTAAGGTAGCAGGGCTGACAATGCAAGACCGTTAATTAAAACACTTTATTAACGAACAATGATTAAAAAGACAAGGCTCGCTGTTACGGTGCTACCCTAGTAAAATAGCAGCTTGGTAAAATAACTAAACAAAATAGTGGAGACCGGCAACTTGAGGAGGCAACCTACAGAGAGGAGTGCCCAAGGGTGGCATCAATTACTCACCCGTGTAGTTTCACTGCAAACCTCACTGTCACTCTCACTGCAATCTAAATGGTGCAATCTACCTATTTCCCAGTGTGTACACTCTCATGTATCAGGTGGGATTCCACCTCATGTGCCTAGCCCCACAACAAGCGGCCGTACCGCCATTAAGGCAAAAAAAACAACAAAACATCAAACATCAAACAAGTCAGTAAAAGAGATATAAACGAAACAAGAACAAATACACCCTAAGATACAATTCTTTATAAAAGCATGATCAAAATACAAACAATTCAGAGTAAAAAAAAGACCATAAAACAAGGAGCCAGTCATGGCCAGTCCATAAATGATTGTAAAACAACAACAAGCCTACAACAAGACAGCAGTAGTGTGGCACGATCCACTCTCTAAAGGGCAATACTAAAATGAGCAGCTTTCCTGAAGAAATAAAACCGCTCTGCAGTGCTTAGCCGCCTAACGCTCTCGGCCACCTTGGACGAGGAAAGAATGTCAAATGCCTCCCTGTTGTAGTGAAGCGCGCTCTTTCTTATAACGTCCTCTAATTATTGCCTGGGAAGGGTGTGGATGTTAGCGCTGCATTCGCGGACATCATGTAAAAAACCACCCTACCCAAAATCTACTTCACTACAAAAACATCACCTCAGTGTTGGTCTAGGGTCCCAGTTTGAACCTGCATTGTTGAAAAGGCCTCTACAAACAGTTTTTTGTATTTTTCCTCTGTACACATGTGTAAATGACATATGAATGAAATACAAATTTTCCGCTTTTACTCAAGTGGTTTAACAAAAACTTATCCAATATCTGTTCAAGAGTTACGTTTTATACATTGTTCTGCATCTACTGTAACTGCAAAGTTGAGATCAGGCCATCAAAGAATATCCCATTTCTTCTCCTTCTTTGTGAAATTCTTGGGTCCCTTTTGTGGTATGCTTTGGGTCTTTATCCATTTTTACTGTCCAGCGTTGTCTGATCACTTCAGATCTGAGCACAGAGTATAGCCCTGTACACTTTATAGTTGCCCTGTTACTTCTATCAGCAGCCATGTCAGCAACAAACGCCAGTGGTCTGGTTAAAGTCATTCATGCCCATTCCAGGTACAAGTTCACTTTGGTTTCATTTATCCCTAGAATTTTTTTTCCACATCTGTGCAGGCCTTTTGGAGTTTAGTCTAATCTGGCCTTCCTATTCTTGAGTGTAACCAGTGGTTTTCACCTTGTTATAAACCGTCTGTATTTCCATTCATGAAGGTGTCTCCAGATTGTAGACGTTGGCAATGATATGCATGACAACGACATGGATTTTTTTAAAAGAATTAGTGGTTGTTTTTCACTAATCATCCTGGAGTAAATTAAAGGCATATAAATTAAAAAGTAAATTAAAAATTAAGCACATATGTTATCAGTTTAATTTAAACAAGAGTAAAGACTGCACCTGATCATGAAACTGCTATTCATTTGCCCAATTTTGCTGAATGTGTTTGCTGAAAATGAGAGATTAAAAACAGCTTTGTCTCCATGGTGTAGTGGTTTAGAGATCTGACTAATAGGCAAATCATCCCAGTTCAGTGCCGTGAGGAGACCCAAATCCCTTTGGGACTGTGACAGGAAGGGCTTCTGGTGATTTAAAAAAAAAAAAAAAAAAAGCTGAACCAAACATCTGACACATGATAAATGACAGGAAACTGGATGCAGGTGGATTGGAGGTCAGACAACAATGATTCGTTTTTTGTTTTTTCTTTTGTCCCTAGCTAGTGGTTGGCAAGGGAGGTCCATGAAGCCAATACAAGGGTGCCATAGGGGTTCCAGCTTGGTCAACAATGTATCTCAAGGCCTTGCGATCTGTGGCCTTGACCTTTGCTTGGTCGACAGATAGATATCGTTGTTTAAGATCATCTTCAATTTGCAGTCGATGAAGACAATCCCTGTCCTCTGTCCACATTAAACTCTTTAGTTGATCAGTTGGCGAAGAATGAAAATCTGATTGCAGCAACCCCTCCCAGGTCGAAAACAGGCTTGCTCTTCTTTGCTTGACTGCTCACAATGTTTTTGCAGGCGCAACTGGATGATTTTCATTGTGATCTTACCAGTGATGGAAAGGAGGCTAATTTCGCGGTAGTTCTTGCACTCACGGCTGTGGCCTTTACCTTCTCCGGTATCTCCTCTGTTCTCCAGATCAGTCGAATTAGTCCATGCAGTTGAGAAATGAGGATATCCCCTCCAGTTTTGATTGCCTCTGCAGCGACGTGGTCCAGCCTGGGTGTTTTCCCATTCATATGCTTGACTTCTTCGATTGTTGGTTCGGTGTCCGACATTGGCAAATGGTGGGGGTCGATTTCGGGAGGCACTGTAGTTGGGCCTGGGTCATGGTTGTAGAGGCCATAGAAAGATTCTTTCCAACAATGTAGGCGTTTGGTTGCTGAGCGCACAAAGGTACCGGTCCGTGAGTTGTTTGGTACCGGGCCGCGAGAGTTGAGGTTCGGGTGTGAAATGTATGGTTTTCAGGGTTTTTATTGGTTTTTAGCGTTATTTTGTTATCGTTTTTATCGTTAACTCGGTTTTCCTGGGTCTTTTCACGTGTGTTATGAATAAATCTTTTTTTCGGTACCGGTACTAGTTTTATTTGGTTGTATTTATCCGCGACACCTTAAAGGCCGGTCCGTGAAAATATTGTCGGGCATAAACCGGTCCGTGGCGCAAAAACGGTTGGGGACCGCTGGCTTAGACCACGCAATATCTAGTAGAGTGTGCGGTTTTCATGCCTTGACAATGCTTCTTCAAGGTCTCCAACCACTTTCCCAGTAAGCGTCCCTCTTTATGATCCTGTGCACTTGTAGATTGAGTAGGCAGTAACTAATAAATATAATAATAAATTTAGTAACTAAATATAATATAGTAAATAAGTAAACAATTTGACTTTGATTACTGAATCAAAGTCAACCAGTTTTGTTCTTTTGTGTTCTGCTACCAGGTTGAGAGTTTCATCGGATATCCATAATTGGCTGTGGCGCCAAGTCGGGTAGTGATCAGACCCAAAGACAACAATGATAGCCATTTAAAGATGTAATCATTGTATGTTTGATTTAATTTCACCTGCACTTCGTCCCTATGTTTTGGCCATTTCTGAAAAGCCACAGTGAGAACTCCTGGAGGACAGCTAAGGAACAGCAGAATCTGACATGATGACAGATTGGCAAAATAATTAAACAAGACGCAACCAGTAAAAAGCCAAAATAACAAACGGTGCCACTGTGCTACAGATTACCAGCCTGTAATCATCTTGTACGTCTAGGATTCCCATCATGGTCTGAGACAATAAAGTGATATTTTGGCCCCTTTGTTTTCAGGAGTCATGAAACCTGCACATAAACACTGACTATTAGAGAGAACCACAAATGCAGTGCTGCCCTCCTTTAAACCTGCAACCTCACCTGGAGCCAGTGTTTTCAGACAGGCGTTATTTTCAGCAGCAGTAAAGGCACAATTTAGAGACACAATGGAGAGTAGGCACATTAATCATCTGCCTTTGATCCTCAAGGCCTCCATGTGGAGCCATTAATGTTGCTCCTGCTTACAAACATCAGAAGGAATAGTTACTGAGAGCTGCTTGTCTGTGTTTGCAGGAGACTGTGACATGGATGCCCTATGTCAGCATCGCCTCTGTCATCATCTACATCATCGGACATGGCATAGGACCGAGTGAGTCTGTCTGAGTAGACCTGTTGGTATTTACACACATACTGATTACAGCAGGGCGCTCCATTAGCTGAAGTGTTGTTTAGATGTAACCAGGCATATAATCAAAGTTTGTACATCAGCACTGGGTTTGTTTGAGACATGAGCATCCTCTCTGGCTGTGAAGACTGATGATGTCTGTCTCGAGTGTTTTGATTGTGGTTAATTGCATTTTTGTTCTGCAGGTCCCATTCCTACTGTGGTGGGCACTGAGATGTTCCGGCAAACAGCCAGGCCTGCGGCATTCATGGTGGCCGGCTCCGTCCACTGGCTCTCCAACTTCGTTGTTGGTCTAATCTTCCCCTTCCTCGAGGTTAGTTACTCAATTTTTACAGGCTCATACTTCAATGGAATTAGTTGCAGATGTTTTATCAAGCATAACCAGCAAGGCAGTTTATGTCCTCGCTGTAATGTGATCCTTTATGTCACTTAGAATTGGATTACTTTGATATTTTCTTTGCAGTTTGCATAGATTTGCAAGCAAGCTGGCGAGCTGGCAGGTAGGAGGAAAAGAGAAAGAACACAGAGGAGATCCATGGATGTAGTGAAGGAGGACGTGCAGAGAGTTGTGTGACACAGGAGGATGCTGGGGATAGGGTGAGATGGAGGCCGAGGTTTCATTCAGGTATCAAACTGAGAACAAAACAAAAAAATCAGTTGGTTCCTCCTGTTTATTATTGATTGCTGTCATGCTAGAGAATGCGGTTTGGACCTATCACTCACCTACCTGATGCACACTCCACCTTAGGTGACACTTTATTTATTGTGCATGCTCAAAAAAGGAGTGATTTTTCTTGGGTGGGTGGCTTAGTGTTGCTGGCTGCTAAACTACTCAGGAACTGTTTCTGTGTGCAAAGCTGGCTTGTTGTTTGACTGACGTTACACAGGGCAGACTGGAGCCAGGGGCGATCAAATCAGCTGAATAAAACAGGCAGGCAGGTGGGAAGCTGGTGGATCTAAGCACAAGAGAACAGTGTTGGTTTCGGTCGTCGAGTGAAGTAGGAAAAACTGGAAAGGGAGTGGCTCACCTAGTCCTCCTACACAAACGCAGACAGGGAAACAAAATGAGAGGAGGCACAACAGGAGGAGGCAGATACATGAGGAATGCAAACATGCAGAGCGCCAAAAACATTTTTCACTGCATCTACAACGCCTGAAACATAGTATCGGAGCTTGAATATTATAACACCAGAAAATATATTATAAAATCTTAAATGAGACATTATGTCCAGTAGTTTTTTTCTTGATTAAACATCTTTTCTAATGGACTGAATGACGTGATCTTAGATATAAACATAAGCTTTATCTCATGTTTACTCCCTCTTACATGTTTAAACCTGAAAGTGTAATCAAGGGAAGAAGATGCTTGAGAAACATATCAGTAAAGAGCAGTGTTTCACTTTTGACCTCACCTTGTTTGCTCTGTTTGTCTTCCCAACATATTTACATTTCATGTCGAGGACCCAGAAATCACATTTCCTCTCCTCCTTCTCTCCCCAGCGAGGCCTGGGCCCCTACAGCTTCATCATTTTTAGCGTCATCTGTCTGGTCACCCTGATCTACATCTGGCTGGTGGTGCCCGAAACAAAGGAGAAGACGTTCCTGGAGGTCTTCCAGATGTTTGCAAAGAGGAACAAAGTGGAGTTAAATCTGGGTGACGGCGATCTGCCGCTGAAAGAGCTCAAAGAGAGCCCAGAGGATGCACAGAAGGCCACGCCCTTCTGAAGAAAGAAGGAGAGCATTGATAAAAGAGGAAGTATTCGCTGCGGGTGTGGAGCGAGGGAGTGTGTGTGTGTGGTAGAAGACTTGACAGTGTTTTAATTTTAGATGACTTTGTGTGCTTTTTCTTTGTATTTGTGCCTGCAGATGTTAGTAGATTTCCATGCAGGCTAAGGTTTGCTGTGAGTCGGTGTATGCACTAGATGCAGCCTTAAAGAAGTGTGAAGGAGTCAATGAGCGAACAGCAGGTCTCTTGTAAGCTTTTATTGATGACATATGAATGCAGTACATGGCTCAAGCTGTGATGTGTTTTTAATATTGGTCTGTAGGCGCCTTGAAAAGCATTTTGTCCTTTGTAAAACATACCATAAACCCTTCACCAACAATTCAATCAAATCCCCAACATCAACAGATGATATTGTGGCTTGTTGCAGCATGTTGAAGCTCATACAAACAGAAGCATCAGGAACATCTGTACTGACTGTCCAGCTGCACCCCTCCGTACATGCTCAGTTTGGTGTTTCCCCAGCTGAACACATTTCCCACCACCGTGCTGTTATTCATGCATTGCATTTGGTCTCGGATATCTGCTGTGGTGAGCACATAGTCCCACACGTTGACGTCAGTCATCTTCCCCACAAAGGCATCAGCATTGAAGATTCCCAGTAAGCCATCCTGGTCTTTGCCCAGAATGAACACACCGCCAGATCTGATTGTGTAATCCCTTCTGAGGTACCGCTGCTCCCCCACCATGCCGTTAATCCAGAGCTCCGCGCCGCCAGTGTGCGACGACCAGGTAATGCAGTAGTTCACCCAGTCCTTGGGCTTGAAGTTGTGCGGCAGGTTGACAAACTCGTTGCCAATCCAGAGGCCGACTTCTCTCGCACCCCCATCCTCTACGATGGATATCATCAGCTCGTTGTCATTGCCGCTGCTGGAGTAGGAGATGACGGTGTGGACTCCTTCGACCTGAGGCAGGACGTGCATGCAGACGGTGAAGGCGTCCAGGTCCATGGGGTGGCTGAGGCTGGCCAAAGCATAACTGCCAGAATCTTTCTCCCGAAAGTTGAGCACCAAAGGAAACAAAGAGCCAGTTTCTGAGGACGACAGAAAAACAAGAATCAGGCTGGAGAAGCGCCATCTTACTTTAACTGCAGATCAATATCATATTATAAAACCACCCACCGTATCTGGTAGGCCTTGAGTTGTGAAATCCACCTAAAGGGAAGGAATGAGAAAGAAGCAAACACTGCAAAGTAAATACACCCATCTCTTACATATAGCTATGTTTGGCAGTTTTTAAGATGAGCAAGCACCTGAATGAATGTTCTTTCCAATGGATGTTATCAGACCCTCGATCTTCTGGAGCCTGGATTCTATTTCATCTTGCCGACAAAATGCTGAAAAAACAAACAGTCAAAGGAAATACAGAGAAATAGACTCAAGCTTGTACATCTCCTTCCACCCAACACCAGTTCTAAGGAAAAAAAATAATAACATTATTGTGCAATCGTGTGGTAACGATAAGCTACACACTTCCTTTCCCGAGGCGCGGCAAGAAAGAAGACTCCACAATACGCCCATTGAGAGGCTGAGCAATGCGGTAATCATTCCAGAGGGTCTTGTTGTCCATGTCCATCAGTGTGCTCTCCAGTTTCCTGATCTGAACGCAGCAGAAGAGCAGATAAGTTTGTGGCACAGCAGCAACATAGATTTAAAAGAAACCCATTCCCTTCAACAGTTTTCCACTTAGGACTTAGGCTTATGACTTTATTTTAAAAAAACATCAGTGTTCTTGAAAAAAAATATCGGTTTTGGAGCAAAGGGCTCTCTGGTCGGCCTTACCTGGTTGTGTGAAAGAGTAATGGGCGTATCAAACACAGTCCAGAGGATGCTCTCGTAGCAGGGTGGAGTTGTGAGGGAGCCCTGGTATCTGAAGAAGTGGTTCAGGTTCTCGGGGAGCATTGAGCGGACATCAAGGTGGGATATGTTCATGGACTGACCTGTGAGGGTTACGCAAACGCCATATTAAACTAAACCAGTCAGTTATGGTTCAGCTAGAGGTTACATTTGGATTCTGACCCCAAGTAGAGCAATGTGGGGTTTTTCTTTTGTTTGTTTGTTTGTTTGTTTGTTTTAGTGAGTAACTCACCAGCATACTTGATTTTCTCCAAGTTTGCAATAAAATCACTATAGTAGGTGTTCTCAAAATGGCCATCCTGGAAAGAAAATAAAACAAAGCTGTGTTAAAGTTTATGCTTAAAGTTTCAATGAAAAGAAATAATTCTGAATTGACCCCACAAATGCAGGCTTTAGAGGATTATTACAGTTTTTTAGAACCTTTGTGTTGCTTTAACATTCATCATAAAATTGTATTTAACATGCTTAAAAGGCACTGATACAACCAAAAATCCAGATTCATTAACCTGTTTTATAAAGAGCTAGAAACCAAAAAACGTTGATTTCTTTAAAAAAAATAATAATAAAAAAAAAATTACAACAACAGACATTTGATGAGTCACTTGTGACTGTTGCACACATCTGGCAGTTTTGGTCATGTTTTTGCAGATATGTTATAATTTTTAGTCATTCTGTCTTTTTAATGTTCCTTCTTTGCTTGATGTCAGATATTAACTTATGAGTAATGTGCTGTAGAAGTGAAAATAAAGTCCCAGTTGCATTTAAACTCTCACTTGGATGCATCTAAATTATTTGACTCCAAACTGCTGCTACCACAGTGGATGCCAGCTGTGGTGTTGCTGCGGCGATGACCTCTCAAAGGAAAGGAAAGGAAAGGAAGTGTCTCATAGCTGAAGGTCACAAGCCGTCTGAGATCCAGAGCAGCCCGGTGGAAACAAGCGCTCATTTACTGTGCTGCCGTGTAGCTGAAGACTCGATAAAGCCTATTACCCGGCAGGATGAGCAGAACAAAGTATCGCAGACTTCAAAGACTCAGACTGTTTGCCAAATGCATGTTTTTCCACTGCAAAGTATGTTATTTTTCACTTTCTAAACTTCTCACAGTGTCAGTTGTGGTCTTCTGTCTAAAAGAACACTTGTATTCTGTGCATTTGGGTATGAGCCTAGTGGTTAGAGAGAGAAGAGAGGAAGAGGTATTTGTGGCTCACGTACTTCATAGAAAAAGGCGAGGACTGCAAGCCCGTCTGGCTTATCTCTGGCTTCAGTAAAGCTCTTGTACTTGTCAGAGTTGTAATGGACCACATGCAGCTGGAAGAGAAGGTTAAGTGCCAGGAGAGGTTAGGTGCCAAATATGCTAAGTGACCTGCGATTTGGGTGGAAACATCAGGAGATAGAAATGCATTTACTAACTTTAATTTCAGTTTTAATCTAAGAACAAATCGATTGTTTCAGCTGTTTGATGAAATGAAAGAAAGTCTTAAAACTGTTCAACATGAAGCTGCTTGTGCGCAGCTCAGAAATGGTTTCACAAAAGAGTGCTGATTACTAGATGCAGGTCATTCTGGTTTCCATTCTGATGAAACCCAACATCACTTTAAACTTCTGCACCTACATTTATAATAGATCTCAATTGTTGGTTGAGCATGAGGAGGACATTAAAACCTGGCTTTACTGCAGTGGCCAGCCTTTGTGTTTTGTAAGCCTACCTCTGCCATGTAGCGGATCCCGTCTATGGTGTGCTCTGCTCCGCTGGCCTCCAGGTCCCAGCCACCCCAGTGCAGGTGCATCTGGACGGCTGTGTACTTTCCCGGGAGTCCCTCAGTGATCTTCATACTGGGAGGTAGGTCGATTTGAACTGATGGTGACACCAATATATCATCACAAATCATGAATACTTTACATAGCTGCCGCTGTATGTCTGATTTCCAGAAAGCCTTGGCCTACATTTATTTCAGCAGCACACTGGTCAGTGTTATCAGTGCTGTTGATGTGATGTGATGCAGTGATGACTTTTCCAAAAACTATTGCAGTCTCGGAAAATATAGATAAAAGAGAGGATTTCTAAAAATGCAAATTCTACCTCAACCTCAAGGTAAATATTGGCTTTATAGTTCCGGAACTATAGCAGAAAAAACTGTGGTTTGGTGGTTTCTGTGCAAGTTAATAGTGAACTTAGTCATTCGGGCCCAAGCACGAAAGTGCGAAGGTTCTATTGGAATTGCTCCCGTTTATTTGTTTTTGTTTTTGTTTTGTTTTTTGTTTTGTTTTGTTTTTGTTTTGTTTTTTTGTAGGCTAATATTATTATTTTTGCCGACTTTTCTTACCGGAGTGCCCGTTGTTGGACATGAGAAAAGTCCCTTTCTGCGCGTCATATCCGCTGAGTTCCAGTTGTAACATGTCAGGGTTGTGCCTAACGTTGCGCCGCTGGATGTCAATCGGGGACTGCTTCTTACCGCCGCACGCAGGGTACTGGGTTGCCCAGTGCATTTGATCCAAAGCGCCCTCTGTATGGAAAAACAGACAGCTGATTAGCCGCTTAAATGGCAAAAGGTTCCTAGAGTGAGATAAATCCACGAACAGACTGACACTGTTTGAACTGTCGATTTACATTAGCCTTCTTTGAAATGGATTAACCACCCAGCTCGCATGTTGCTGGTTCCCTGGCACGCCGGGGGCTTGTTCAACAGAATAATGTTGCGTCTTCAAATAACATTCATCCCCAGATTCTTAGCAGCAGCTGCGCTGTACACCAAATGGTCCCTTCATGGTTTTTCCAAGAGTCAACCAGCTGTTAACCGAAAAGTATTTGTCCTATAACGCAAAGCGCGTCAAAGGAATTTGATCTTTGTGAATAAACAGTAATAACCCAATTTTCATTTCAATCACTTTATTTATTTTTTACAATGCTATTTGTTAATTATTTGTGTTGCACAATAAACGGCTTTACGCACGCTTTACGCACCACGCCTCAACTTCAGTGAAAGCACAGTTTTAGGGGATTTAAAAAAAAAATAGTGCCGTAAATTATATTAAAACTAATACAGACACGCTGACAGAAAAATGCCCACCTTTGTATGTCCAGTGGATTCCATGATCAGGGATGGCATCGCCAACCACAGAGGCGAAAAGCGCGGAGAAAAACACGCAGAAAATCTCCATCGTTGCGTCTCCCGGCTGTGTCGCGCAGACAGTGACTCCTCACAGAGGTTTACTCTCAAGATTGAAACAGCCAGTGAAAGGGGGGCGGGGGTGAAACTTCTGCTGAAAACGCCCAGAGCGCTTCCCTGCAGTCCCACAGTGTCAAGAGAGCAGCTTTTGGCTGTCATCTAAACTCCCTTTTTAATTTAAGTTTGAGCTCATATTTGATTTCTAAAATCCACTGTCCTCTCGGTCATGTCATTATCAGTGGTTTATGGTTTTTGGCAATGATTAAATAATTCAATCAATCAATCAGTCAATCAATCAGGAGCACCTCTCTATCAAGAAACAAGATCAATTTAGGAGTATTTTCTCTGCGCATTCATTTAACTTGGAAAAATCTTCAAATACAGAGAACGGTCTTAGGCATGGCGACGTCTTTTTAGTCACCATCACAGTTACTCGTTTTTGTCACAGCGAGTTCTGATTACTCATATTTCTTGTTATTGCCTCAAGAAAAAAATGCTGACGTAGGGTTTTAACAGAACTGTATTAGTGGGAAACGTATGCCACAAACACAATCACACAAGTCCAACTGAAGAAGAAAAAACAGCAACACCATATGGCAGAACTGTGGGAGCCAGTGACAGGTAGGTGTTAAAAACAAAAAATACAACTTGTATCACCTGCTAGTGCATGCTGGTCGCAACTTGCCCAACGCCTCAGCTTTAAACGCCTGAGCAGTCAAAGTGTGTGAAAGGGGTGTGTGAGTGTGTCAGAGTTCGCCTCCGAGGAGCAAATGTCCTTACCAGGATAAAATACCAATAATAAAACGCTTAGTTTGTCTTCAGGGGGGTGCAGAAATGGCCAGTGAGAAATTTTAAAAGGCTTTCCTTATATTTTGCAGCACAAACACACCCTCGGTTTTCAGGTGTTTACAAGTGTTCGGCAGCTTTGGGCACGTTGCACAATGTAGATTTTTTAAGTAAATATACGCGCTGTTTCTTTGTATTTCATTAAGTATTAAAATGTGCAGCATGTTATTGCTAATAAAGTCTTTTGCATACGTCATTATGACTTGTAACCTCATGACGGCGATGATAGCAGCAACTAATGATCTGAAAACAGGCGCTGGCCTAAACTCAAAAAGTCTAAAGGACTGTCTCCTTTCATCCTGCTCAGTGTTGCCAAATGATGCTGAAAAACAGGAGTTCATAAACTGATCACTTCTAGGCTGAACTATTGCAGTTCCCCTTTTATCAGGTTGTCAGTAGCTTCCTGAAAAGCTTCTTTCTGATTGAAAATGCTGCAGTAAAAGTTCTAGCAAGAGAGGCAATATTTCTCCAATATTAGCTCCTCTAATATTCACAATCTATAATTATTCACCTTGCATAAAACAGTCCTGAGTTATCAGACCCTGTCATGTCGTAATGACACCACAGTGCCATATTATCCCAGTAAAGATTGTAGGTTTGTTGGTGGTGCCTTCAGTTTCTAAAAGCAGAACTGGAGGTAGAGGCTTCAGATATCAGGGTCTTCTTCTGTGAAACCACTCTCCTTATGATTAGCCTTCAATCTTTGTATTTTCTCAAAGCTTATAGTTAGGACTGGATCCAGTGACCTTGAACCAAGGTCAGGCTGATGACCTCTCACTGTGCACCGAGCTCCTTTCTACTCTCTCCACTTTCACTCCCCATTGTATTTCCTAAACTTTGTGCGTTGTCTTTTATGACTTCCCTGCATTCCCTTGTACCTTTCTGCAGATATGTCTGAGTTCCGTTTTTCTTTCTTTACTTTTCCCCCTCACTTTGGCCAGTTGAGATTGATGGGAAACCTTCCACAAGTTTGGCTTTGAAGGAGACATCTTCCTGTTGGAAGGTACTTCCTCTTCTCCCCATTGTCTTTGTTTTTGTTAATAAGGATTTGCTGGTTTTCTTTCAGCACTATTGAAATGGCTTATCTTACCTTTATATGTGATTCTGTGTAGCTGAGATTTAAAATATTAATATTTGTTTAGGATTTTTTTTTAATCTGGCAGAACTAGGGGTGTACAGACCTTTCTATTGGCCAGACAAAGTCTTCCCTTGAGTCGTAAAATGGTGCAGAGGTCACAGAAAGTCTCTGTCCCTGCGCAGAGACAAGTGATGCACATGATAGGCCTGTAAAACTTCAGCTTCAGTTTTTTTTTAATTTAAACTTTGCTTCCTGTATGGATAAAACAGCAAAAACAAACGATGTATTGTGTTACCTTTAGACAGAGCCGGGGCAGCTGTTTATCCTTGTTTTCAGTCTTTATGCTAAGCTAATGCTGCCATTGATCTTCTTAAACAGTCAGGATTTGACCTGTCGAACAAGGTTAAGATCAAAGTATAAGGTGACGTAAGTTAACAACTGAGAAGTAAAACTGATGAAAAAGAGACCTCAGAATGATACAGATCTCTGCACTGGTAAATCTGTGTGTGTGTGTACGTGTGTGCCAAGACCTGATTAAATTACAAAGTGATCAAAGGACTCACCTTGATTTAAGACTTTCATTGTTCCAGGCATATCCTTCCTCTCTGGACTGCAGTCCGCAGCCTCTTTACGGCCTGCACTTGATTAATACCAGTTGTTTCCAGTGTTTGACTACCAACACCCAAAGGCTGATAAAAGATAATAAAGGCTTTAAACAAGCCCAGGTTTAAGAAACGGAATTGACCTTTATGGGTGAAGTAGCTGGGGAGGTTTCTACTCAGACAAACACTGAGATCATTAAAAAACCACAGATACGAAGCCCCTCAGGTCTTTACTTAAACACGCCAAGGCTCAGAAATGAAGCAAAGCTGTCCTCTGCCGCAGTAAATCACTAGGTTTATCATTGCCTTGAGGAAAATAATAGTTGTTACGGTACTGGAGTCTAATGATGTAATGATGTCCAGAGCAAGCTGGTCATTTAAAGCTTACATGTGGAGAGGGTGACATGAAGGATTTGGCTGTAAACAATCTGTACATGGAGGGAGTGAAGAAGCAAAAAGCTTCAAAGTCACATTTATTCTGGGTATAATTATTTAAATATGGGATAAAACTGCAGGCATCTTTGTGCACTTGACATTTCACATACGCATATTCCTTCCTGTTTTCAAACTCTTCTGACAAGCCCGCCTTTAGGTTACAAACCTGAGGACCTGCTGGTTAGTTGTAACCACTAACTTTGACTTTATTGTGTATACAGTCACGTGAAAAAGGTTTTACTGTACATATCAATACTCTTTTTTTTTTAAATCATCTTGTCCTTACAGATGACTTAGGGTCCTAAAGCTGTCTACATGAACAACAACATATGATGTATTCCACCTTTTCATTATTTATTTAAAAAAATGAAACCATAATGCAGAAGCAGTGTTAAAAATGATTCAGTAGCTTGTGGAACCACTTTAGCAGCAACACATTTTCTGTGTGACTTTATCAGCCTCTCACATTGTTGTGGAGGAAATTTGTTCTCTCATCTTCACAGTGTTCATTCAGTTCATCAAAGTTTGCAGACATTTGTTTATGAACAGCTCTCTTAAGGTCCCACCACAGAATTTCAATCAGGTTGAGGTCTGGACTTTGACTCGGTCATTGCAGCAACCTGATTCTTTTCTTTTTCAGTCATTCTGTTGTCAATTTGCTGCTGTGCTTGGGATCATTGTCCTGTTGCATGACCCAGTTTCAGCCGAGCTATAGCTCTCGGATAGACAGTTTCACATTTCTTGAAAAATTATAGTTATAGTTATACACGGGAGTTCATTGTCACCTCAGTGACAGCTGCTGTAAGGGGGGTTGTGATATTCTGTGTTTGCTTCTCTCCAAATCTGGTGCTGTGCACTGTGGCCAAACATCTTTCACCTCAGCCTCGTCTCTCCACAGGACATTGTTCCACAAGCCCTGTGGTTTGTTCGGATTTGCCAGTTTTGCCAACCTAAACCATGCTGTCATGCTCTTTTAGAGAGAAGAGACTTCCTCCTGAGAACCCTTCCAAACAAGCCATTCTTGTTCAGTCTTTTTCCAATAGTCATGAACTTTAACATTTAAAATGCTAACAGAAGCCTGTAAAGTCTGAAATGTAGCTCTTTATGTGTTTTTTGGTGGTTCCTCTGACTACGGTCTAACCTTGGGGTGAATTCATGAGGACTTCCTCTGTCTTGAATGTTTTTCCACTTATGAATAATCATTCTGGCTGTTGAATGATGCCCTTATAACCCTTCCCAGAATAATGAGAAGCAAAAATTGCTTTTCTAAAGTCACTATTGTTGTCTTTGTTGGTATTGTGTTAACAAACACCTGAATGCTTCAGACCTGCAAACTTCCAACACTTATGCTTTCACAGAGATGCTCACAATGGCTGCACCTGGCTGCTACTTACCCTCTAAATTCCTATGGAACCAGGAAAGGTGTCTCATATAAGCTGAGGCAGTGTGTCTACTAATCAAAAGATCAGTGCATCAGTTCCTGGTTCCTCCCTGGTTCCTCCTGTCCATGTGTTGAAGCATCTTCAGGCATGCTACTGAACTTAAGTTTGCACCCAGTGCATCCATCTGCATGTGAATGTTAGATAAAAATGCTTAGGTATATACAAAAGCACTGTATGAATGTGTGTGTGATTAGGTGAATTAGATTTGTAGTAGAAGCTGCTTTGAATGCTCAAACTGAGTAGAAAGATGTTATGTAAATACTGGTCCATTTACCGTTTAGTTATTCCCATGGCTATTTTTCATTTTACACTAGTTTTTGTTAAATCGATAATGACACAGTGTAACACATCATGAAGATTGTATTTAACTGATTTTAGAACCTGGTAAGGACTAGACTGTATTTTCATTATGTCCTGATATGTCAAACCTTAGAATTAAAAGAGTGTGTACTTTCTTTTTTACATGCATCAAGAGTACCTAATTTCTCTCTAATGCTGTTGAAACAGCTGTTTGACGGTTCAGCAGTGAGCTAGGCCACATGCTACCCTTTGTGTATGATATAGGAGTATGTTAATGTTCATTTTTATCTTTTATTTCTTGTGACTTCTTCTTTTTTGCGTCTTTACTTTGTCTCTCTATTTGTGGTTTGAGCTCACACATACATTGTTGTAAAATATGTGTGCAGAGAATGGTCTGTGTCTTGTTCTGCCGTTAAAATTTTAACCACATTTTCAGATTACATAATCATCTTATAGAAGTCAGGTGTTTGACGAGAAAAAGCCCCGCATGCCATACTGCTTCACGGGTAACAAGGTGGCGCAGTCGAAGATGTGCAAAATATTTGATTTGAGTTGTGCAAATTAATAAATGACCACTGTTTTCATTCTCTTGAAGAATGGTAATAAAACGAGGATTCCTTTTAGACACTGGCCTATCAGATAAAAAACAACAAAACAGAAATGCAAACTCAGATAAGAGGGGAAGTTAAGCCACTTGAAACCACACAGTGGAATGAGCATGAGATAGTTATATGAAAACATATTTGCTAATGGGGCAGGTGTGCAAATGGAAATAACCAGGCCTTTGCACAAGGAAATAACATGGTATAGGAAGAACGAAGGCGTCAAGTCTTTATTTAACATTTTCAGCAAGGCTCTACTGAGCATGAAGGCTCTTCCCCAGTAAAACCCTGCTCACACAGATCCACTCGCTCATACCTGGAAGCTGCCCAGTACAACCACAGTCTGAGTCAGCTCCACTTGAGCAAATTCATTTAGGTCAGCTCAGCAGTGGCAAAACTGAAGATGCCTTCCTCTAACCCTGGGATGTCAAACTCGGACCAGACCGGTGACTGGTGACTGGTGAAAGTCCCCTTTCTGTCAGCGTGAAGAAGTTTAGCTACACATTTAATCCCTGACGTATTTGAATATAAGAAAACGAAGGGCACTTCTTAGTTTTTCTACATGATAAATAAATGATGCTGTGGTAAATGAAAGAAATGTGTCAGCATTCAATTTAATTCTATTCAATAAAACTTTATTGATCCAAAAGGCTGGCCCCGAAGGAAATTGATTGATTCAAATTGTAAAAAATTAATGTTTAAATATACAGAAAAAGAGAAAGTGTCAGTTAATTCACAGAAAATATCTGATTATTTTAGTGTAGACCCAGTGTAAGAAAACAAAAATCAAAACAGGGAATTTTCTGTCATTTAATTATTTATCTGTTAATTAATTACTTTGGTGTAGTATGAATGGCCATAATGGAAGGTCTTT
Organism: Pelmatolapia mariae; assembly: GCF_036321145.2. Taxonomy (NCBI): domain Eukaryota; kingdom Metazoa; phylum Chordata; class Actinopteri; order Cichliformes; family Cichlidae; genus Pelmatolapia; species Pelmatolapia mariae. The sequence goes on from NC_086244.1 coordinate 28,280,938, forward strand.
ATGAGTAGGAGAAGCTTCAAAATCTATTCAAATGCAATTACAAGTTAAAAAAAAGTTTGTGACCTCCTTCTTATTTTCCAAAGCTCTGCAGTGGGCTGGATTGGCTTCTTTGCCAGGCAGATTCTGGCCCTCGGGCCTTATGTTTGACACCACTGTTCTAGCCAAGTCTGTGGTTTGACAAACACTGTTTTAATTGTGTGTCTGGAAGACATTAAACTGCTGACGTGCACACAGATCTCACTCTTTTCATAGCAGTGGATATTCTACGTCACTGCAGAGGTCACCTCTTTACTAGGGATTTCTTGGAGTCAGAGGATGAAAACAGCTCACAGGAAACAAAATAGAGCCAAATTTTCTTTAAAAAAAAATAAAAGTTGAAACATGAAAAGAAATGTACAAGAGAGCTGGTTCAGTACAATAGCAAAAGACCTATCATGCTTCATGAGCTTCTTACTTATTCTTCAGCGAACTATCCTCACAGTGTAGAGAGCTTGGGCTTAGGCTGTGGGAAAACATTTAAAACTGGCATGCAGAAACATGATCAAAATCATCAGTTCTCTTATCACGCTTCCTCACTGCCAGGTGCAGCTCTAGAGAGTGGCAGTGCAGCTTCCTCCCACCATTTCACAGGTAGATGGCAGGAGAGAGGACAGGAAGCCTATGCAAGATGCCACCAACAGGCAGAGAAGCTGCGCCCGATCGAGAAATAGTCTGCCACATTCCCATAAAAAGGCAAAGTCATCTAACTCTTGGCAGGAAGTAAATAAACAGACATTACTCTCATTTCACATTTCACACACTAAAATGCCACATCTTCCCCTTTTAAGACTGAAACTGTGGCCTAATGACTAAATATAAACTTTTAAAAAGCTGTAATTGTTGCAAAACTATTAGAAATCAACCTTTCTGAGGAACTTAATTCTAACTAAATGCTAATAATACACCTGTTACCAATGCATAGGTTATACACCATTTATTATTAAAGAAGAAAATTTGAGTTTCTGGGTTTTACTGTTGATTTTAAACAAAGTTGATGGAGTGAGTAGCCGCTGAGTAGTTCTGAGGAATTGAAGAGCTAAAAGGAAACAGGAAGTGAAACAGTCAGCAAGGGAGATATATCACAACCTGGCTGTCCAAACACTAATGAGTCACCTCTGGACTTAAAAAAAAGTCATGGCTGAATCATTTTTTAACTCTTTCAAGAATTATCGTGCCCATAATTATCCTCTTAGGGATCAATGTATACAGAAGTCTTGTTTAACAGTTTGGGCATTTTCTGATAAATGAGGAAAACTAATGACCTTTGAACTGTTACCGGTGCTTTCACTGAAACACCTATAGTGCTGTGCAAAAGTCTTGACCCACCATCATTTCTTCATATTGGAAAATGGAAATATGTGCAGCAGTTAATTAAGACATGCACAAGCATACATACAAATACAATATGTAAGGCAAAAACACAATTCTAAAGAGCTTGAAAGTCAATATTTGGTGTGACCACCTTTATTATGCAACATAGAAGCTCTCTTAGGCAAGGTTTCTTGTCATTTCTTCCAGCGACTGCACTTCCTGAGATGACTGAAGAAGGTGCGCCTCCCCAAACCCATCCTTAACACCTTCTACAGAGGCACCATAGAGAGCATCCTAACCAGCTGCTTCACAGTCTGGTATGGAAACTGCCACGCGTCGAACACAGAGCCCTCCACAGGTTTGTGGGGACCGCTGAGCACATTATTGGCAGCTCTCTACCCAGTCTACAGGATATTTACACCTCACACTGCATTCGTAAAGCCACTAGCATCATGGCTGACCCGCATCACCCCTCCCTCCAACTGTTTATTCCTCTTCCATCCAGGAGATGACACCCCAGCATCAGGAGCAGGGCGGTGAGATTGTGCAATAGTTTTTTCCCCCCAAGCAGTCCGGCTCCTGAACACCATGCTGCCCTCCTCCACACTGGACTCTCTTCTCCACACACTTCTTGGACTACATAACACTCTCCTCTCACTTCCAATACTTGGACTACTCTGTATTGCACTGTTCCACTCTGTCTCTGTACTATTGCATTTATTGTATTTATTCTGTGTACTATTGTATATATTTATTCTCATTCTTTTCTATTTCTTATTCTATTTCTATTCAGGCACAATACTGTTGTACTTATTCTTAATTTATCTTATTTCTCTATAGTTGTATATATGTAATTTTATTTTTATTTTTTCAGTTTGCACCTTTGATCCACCAGGACGATATTTCATCCCATTGTATACTTGAGTGTATATTGTTGGGTTGACAATAAAACTCTACTTGACTTGACTTTAAGCAGTCTTCAGTTATATTTCTCCAGACTTCTTGAAGCACATCCAAAGCTCTTCTTTGGTTTTTGGCTGCCTTTAGATGATCCCACACTGCTTCAATAATGTTGAGGTCCAGCTCTGGGGGAGGCCTATCCATAAATTATAGACTTCCATTGTGTGTATTTCTATAATGGTATGCTTTTACTGCATGCTTGGGATCATTCTCATGCTGAAAAAAATTAAGCTGTTGCAAATCTAATGCTTTCCAGATGGTATTGCACAGTGGCTCATAAATGCACAATAACTTTCTGTGTTCATAATTCTATCAATTTTGACAAAATCCCCAACACTACATGACAAGGCCTCCACCTTGTTTTACAGATGGTTGCAGACATTCACTGCTGTACGTCTCTCCTGACTTTCTTGGTATATATTGAGGACAGATTTGATTCATCTCACTATAAGGCCTGTTGCTACTGATTTTTTAGCCCAGTTCTTGTGTAATTTGGCATACCTCAGCCCTGCTTGACTTCCATAAGAACAGCTTCTTGACAGTCACCCTTCCACTGAGACCATTTTTGATGAGGCTTCAGTGAACAGTAGATGGATCAGTTGAAGGGTCATGAATCCCTGAGGTCCTGTGTCAGTTCTTGATGACATGACTCTCAGATGTTCATATTCAGTACTCTGCAAGCCATGCTGAGATATGCTATGTTTTTTTGGCTAACACTTTTTTGTTTTTTTCTTCTAACACTTTTTTGTTAGAAGAAGTGTTAGCCACTTCTAGCCACTTCTCCCAAGATAACGCATTTTTATAGATTCGACAGAAGAAATGGAAACACATTATGTTTTGGGCTCCGGCTCCCATGCATGGAGGGATGGTGTGTTCTTGTGACAGGCTGCTAGTAACAGGGTGCCTAAAGATACAATCTAAAATTGTTTCCTAGCTAAGTTGTGTGTTATATAAACACAGTACTGGATAAGTTAGGTGAGCAACATGGTTTAGGCACCTTTTTATGCTTGAATGATGGGTTAGTGTTAAGTGGCTTAGCAAACAAACAAAAAATACTAATCTGAAATGATAAGGTACAAAAAAAAAAGCAGCCAATGTCCAAAGAAAAAAATGTAAATGCCTTCCGAAAGACTGGAAAACTACTGCTCAAGACTTCTTTTAAAAAATTACTGGCTGCTTGGAAGTAAAATGTTTTGTTGTTTTTTTTTAAATAAAGGCTGGCTTAAGACTTTTTTTATTTTAGAATTTGAAGTCTTCTTGGATACAATTTCCTCCCATCTAACGTTAATAAATGTCATTCACAACTGAAAATATCTGCTGTTCAGTATCTGAGCAGCAGATGGCGCACTTGCACTTAAATGAGTGCCACACTGACCGTCTCAAGGTCACTGCAGCAGGCTCTCACCATCACGCTACTCTCGCTCTGATCTGTCATGGATGCTGCATTCCCTCCACTGCGCAGCTGCATGAACTCACGTCGTGAAATGACGAGGAGTCACAGCACAGACGTGTGGGGGAAACCCGGTACTCACTCATTCATGCCGTGATTCATTACTGCAGTCTTGATATTGATAACCAGTGCAGCCAATCTTTTAAATGTATACTGTGGATATCCAAGTTTACACCATCTAACTCAGTGCCAGGACTAATAAAATCACAAAAATGTCTATATAGTTAAGCAAGAAGACTTTCAGCCCTGATGGTGAATTACCATTTCTATTCTGAGGTGCCTGCTGCAGTCTCTGTAACCCGCACGATGGCTCACTGTGGGCTGGGTCTTGTGTAAAATGCATGCACCCCTAATTTGCCATTCATTTATGAAATCCTTGTGGGAAGGGGGAAAAGTCGTTGCCAGGAAATGTGACCGCAAGTGACGTGTCCAGCAGCGAAACACCCCACCGGAGATCCCTGCCTGCTTTTCTGCACGTACTCATCTCTGCGTCATCTTTCCGCATTGCAACCGACTCTTTCATCCTCGCAACCAATAAAAAATAATCAAATAAAAAATAAATTTCCCAACAGACATCTCTATTAGAAAAGCACACTTTATCGTTGACTGTCTACATGCTGACTTTATTAAGGTGATGCTGAGGTTTTAAAACAAATCCGCATCCTCTTCCTCTTCATTTTCAAGGTCTGCCTCCTGACGGTGGTGAACGTGCGTCGCCTCTCGCAACCGTCTGCACTCGTGAGTGAGCTCCAGCCAATGGCGTTGCGCCGTTTCTCAGTTTCTTCCTGATTCCGCTCGCTTATCGTCCAACCCGAAGCGTCACGAGCGCCTTCTCTGCCTGCCCGCACCAGAGAGAGACAGCTTCGTCCTTGCACACAGTTAGGCCGGAAAGGTAACTCATTTCAATCTTTTTTGCCTTTTTATTCCTACTTTTAAGCCATTATAATGATGTTTATGATTTAAAGGGTCTATTCTAATGACTGCGTATATTAATATAAAGTTTTTTAGTTTTCATATCATAGTCTAAAGAGTGCTCTTCATCCTTGACATCCTCGAAGTCTTGTCCTTGTGTTAGCTTACACTTCGGGCGCGTATTTCTCATTTATATGCCCACTCATGAAACCCCCCCCATTGATGGCTCGGTGGCTCACAGGCTGGAGCAGTTTGTAGCCCACTGTCTATTTTTAAACCACTGCCGTCAGCTGGCGAGATGTCTGTCCATTTAGAGCTGCAGTGTGTGGGGGAACAGGGCGTCATGTTGCAAGCCCTGCTTCCTGCAGCCTGTGTTTGCTGTTTGTTATTAAAGAATCACTTTTAGGGGTGTTTTTGCCTCATAACCTCAAACGTGCGCCACTTAAAGCACTCCACGCTGGCTGAGACTGTGGGTAAGCTACCAGTTGCTTGCAGCAGACTGGAGGTGTGTCCACCGAGTAAAGGAAAATTACCGTGTGTAGCAGGATTACACGACCTTTAATGTCTCATTTTTCCCCTTCAAGTCAATTTGAGTCATTTCTGTAGCCTCGTAGTATTTTTATGAATCACTCACTCAGTAGGTTATAAGATTACTGATGCAGCTTTAAAAGTTTTTTTTTCCCAATTTGAATAACCAGTAATGACTTCTTGTCACTTTGTTGCACAGGTTTCAGACTAGTGTATATGTAGGAGGCTTGCAACACACATCAAGTTTCAATCCTTAATTATTCATTTGTCTCCAGGTGCCATTATACTCTCAGCTTACCTGTTCGCTCCCGGAGTTTGCAATGACCGTGCACCAAAAAACAGCAATATTAACAAATATTAGCTATTCACGTGGCATCCACTGCTTATTATATTGTAGAATTTTTGGTAGCTACAAATATGATGATTAGTTATTTGCTCCAACAAGGCTAAAATGTATGAAGTCATCTCAAATATACTTTCTATATGACTAGCTGTCAAGAACCCAAAGGGTATTTAGCCTGCATGAGGATGGATGATAATTGATGGGTTATCCAGTTGATAGCATATTGTGTAACTTGAGAAATATTAACCTTTGAAGAAAAAAAACTAACATGCTGGTAAAACACAGGAAATCTTACCAGCGACATGCCTATTTAAAATGGCATAAATCTTTAATTTGGGTAGTCAAAAGGTCCTCATAAGTTATATAAATGTTTTTATTTACCTAAAGATTTTTTGTAGGCGCATGCAATTGTGCTTCATCACTGTCACCTCTGGTAAATTTCCACACAGATCTCTGGGGACAGAGGATTTTCCATTGTTTCTGCACTCTGACACAGCTTTCCAGGCTGAACTCGGGAGTTCATTCAGGCACTCAGTATGTGCAGATGTGCAAGGCAATAATTGGAATTGGGGCACGTTGGATAAAACCAATGTAAATCAATAGTGCTGCAGGCATCATGGGCAAACAGTCTCGCTTAAAACCTTCTATGACCTCCGCTCCTGAAATTTCACGAGATAATGAAAGGCTCCATGAGATTAGACCACATCTCGTGCCTGTAATATCATTGCAGTGAAAACAAAAGAAACAAAAAGAAGTCAAATAGGTTTTCTGCTAGGTCACTCCCTTATTGTCACGTACAGGGATTTATTTAGTTTTTTGCAAACATTTTGCAATGCTGTTTTATAGTCTGATGTAATAAGTAAACTAAATGAACCTATACAGATTTTCCTCTACTGCAGTAGCCACGCCTGTCTGCTATTACCTCTGCCCTCGCAGCCAGCACACATCAGTTTAGGTGGTCTGCACAGCCAAATATACTTAATTAGAGAACCATCGAGAAGATTTATTGCTGTTTTCTCTGAAATCCATCTTCAGATTATTTACTTGTTATTGTGAGTGTGTCGCCGTGTATCCCAAGTTTATTGCCACCTCTCTACTCAACGCTTTAATTCGTAAGTAGAAACTCTAAGGGGCCCGTCTGCTTGGGTCGTGAAGTAGTCCTTACATTTGTTTCTTCTGCAGATCCAGAATCATGTCTATCCTGAAGATCCACGCTCGTGAGATTTTTGACTCCCGTGGCAACCCCACTGTGGAAGTTGATCTTTACACTAAGAAAGGTACTGTATGGATAACCTACATGCTTTCTTGGACTCCTTTTATATGAATTAAAGGCTTAAGAAGAGAAAGGTCTTTTATACCTTGCAGCTTGTAAAACCTGATCTTCTAGTCAGTGGTGGCACGGCTCACAACCTAAGTCCATCTACAGTTAAATGCAAGACATTGTGAAGCCTTTGGCTGTGAACCACATGCAAACAGCTGCACTTGTCATGTCTATATTATAGTATGAGTACTGACTCATAGGCTATGCTGGAAAAAGTAAGCAAAACCTTTTCCTAACAACTGTTCCAAGTAAGGAAAGGAGACTGAGTGGGGCTTGTGGTGGCCCCGCCTTATGAATAAAGGTGTACAAAATCTGTACTGACAAAGTCTGCTCTTCTCAAGAAGAACTGGTAAAAACACAAGAGGAATATAAAAATCTCTACTTCTTTGTTCATGTGTCAACTTTAGGAAAAACGCAAAATACGGGAAAAAAAAAAAAACTTTACCACATCTGACGATTGCAAAAGCATACCTGCATGTTTCACAACCCTTCTGGCACAATGTTCTGTTGGCACATAAGACAGCAGTTGAACCTTTGGGCAAAAATGTCATGTTAGGAGTTAAAGAACAATGAACACCCAATACAAAATCCTTATTCCAGCTTTAAACCATGGTGGAGAGGGCCTCACAGTCTAGCTTTGTAGCTTCTTGATAGACCACATTTTATGAGTAATCCTTTCAGGAAGTCTGGTGACGTAAAAGGGGGACTCATAAACCCACTTTCAAATGCATGTGTTTAACAGGTAATTTGAAATCGTGTATAACCTGCACATGAAATTATTGTCTGCTAACGTGTGTATTTAGGCAGTCAGACGAGCAACTTGGTAACCTACACTGTTGCCGTCTTCAGAGTGGCCCTCACTGGATCAGATCAGATGATGGATGTGTGAAAATAGCTCCTGTAATGTCACACTGCCTCTGCAGCGCTCTGTTACTGTAATGGTTCCTGTTTGGGAGCAGATGTAGCTCATACAGTAGGTGCTTCTGGCAAACCAGCGAGTTGAGTTGAATCTTCATTTTATGTAAAGGTGTCAGGGAAATTAAATCTACAGTTCACGTCCCTCTCCTTATTGTGTACCAGTTAAGATAATGAAGCTGTTGACCATAAAGCATCCAAACGCTGCACTGTTCCACACGTATGCTGGAGGTTGAGATAAAAAAAATTTTAACTAACTAAATGGCCTGGCAAGGGTTTGAAGTTGTTTTTGGCAAGCTATTCTGTTATAAGAGCTCAAATAAAGGAACAGCTCAACCCAGTGAAATGTCCTGAGAATTTTAACGAAGCAACCTGAATGGTCATTGACACGGAAATGTGTGAAGCCGGCTACGCTGCCTTGAATGCACTGGTTTGAATAGATTGTCTGCCCTCTTCTGCTGCCCTTCCGTCTCTTCATTAGTTTTGGATGGTTGCTACGTGCTCCAGTTTACTGTAAATAGCACCCTTATTCTTCTTGGGCCCTTTTAAGTCCACCAGACTTGTTTTGACATCATTAACTGCACAGACCAAAGCGAGTGTGCTGCACCCAGAGTATGTCGGTCATAGTAACTGAGATGTGTTTTTGCACTATTATGTAACCAGCTTCACAGTCATATTAGATAACCCACTATGCTTGTTGCCCATCATGCCATCTGCGTGATGGGCTGTTGGCACAAAAAAAAGGAATTTACTTTTACTGTAGGTACTTGAAGATTTGCTGATTCATTGCTTTTCTCTACGGCTCCCCTTTTTATTGTGTTCAGCCAGAAAGCTGTTAATAATGTGACCTGGATATTTGGCAGCATTCCCCAAAAGCATCCAGGTGATGTCTTGATGCAGATGATTCGTTAAGCTTGAACTCACTGCCTTGACAGTGGCTGTGTCCTCTTGTGCTAAGCCCTAAATCCCCTCAGACTCACACCATCATTGCTGCTTCACTGAGCAAGCTGAATAGATTTTTTTGCTCGGCTCCAATTTCCAATCACTTGGGTGAATCTGAAATGGCTATCCTCTTATATATGGGTGTGGCTTGCTATCATCCCACAGATACACTTCACATGCTCAGTTGGCCATCTGGCTTCGCCTGTTACATCACAGATTTTGCAGCACAGCCGTTACAACTTCCTCCCAACATGGTTTATTTCATTTTGGAGCAGGAGACACCTTTAGCTGATACTCACTGCTGTCCCTTGTGTACCAAGTAGCCCCTCCTCTGCACTTGTTGTCCTAACAAACATGTTCCTCTTTGTGAAGACAGCATGTAGAAAGCACAAACCCAAAGTCAGGAAGTATGGTATAATGGTAATCTCTTAGATGGTGAAATCAGATTTCAACATATGTCAAAGTCCAGGCAATCTTTTGTTGAATATCTGTGACGTGAAATAGCACTCTGAAGTAACAAATGTGAAATGTCCTCTGTGTCTCCAAGGTCTCTTCAGGGCTGCAGTTCCCAGCGGTGCCTCCACAGGCATCTATGAGGCTCTGGAGCTCCGTGACAATGATAAAACACGCTACATGGGCAAAGGTAAGACATCTCTATTGATTTTACAATCTTTCGTGCCATTTCCACTTTACATTCTGCTCGCTCTCTCCTCATCTTTTACTACTTCATTTCTGATTCCTACATCTCTCTCCCTCCTGTTAGGAGTCAAAAGAGCAGTTAAATATATAAATGATTTTTTGGCCCCTGCATTATGTAACCAGGTAAATAAAGTGTGGAGTAACGGAGTGACTCTTTACATATTGCCGTGCACAGCAGCATGAAAAATGAGTTTGGCTTTGGAAACTAACCTTGTCGGGCACAAGCAGATGATCACAGATCTAAGAATAAAGGAAAAAAATAAAAGAACAAAATAATCACTGGGTAAATTACATTTTACCACTAATTGCTCACACACTGTCTCATACAATTGGATGCTCTGTGGTCATCTGTCTCGCCTACTCTGCATGGTCTTCTTCTGTCTGAGTCAGTCATGGTCTGCTTGTTCCTTGCAGGTGTCTCAAAAGCAGTTGACCATATCAATAAAACTATTGCACCTGCACTGGTTAGCAAGGTAGGACCATTTATTGTTTGACTAATATAACTGTGTTCTAGTGTCAAATGAATTGTGTTAAGAAGTTAGAAATGCAGCAGTAAATGAAAACACAAAAGTGTTATTGGTAGCAGTAACTGGAAAATGCATAACTGTATGCACTGAACAGTTTGTTGTGACTGAATTTTACATTAACCTCATGATATACCCAAAGCATCTATGAACCCGTCTATACTAGCAGAACTACAGTAAAATAACTGACATGGTTTGATTACTCTAACATCTTTGTAGTGTGATCTAATGAACTATTGATTTAGAAATAAACCAGTTTAAGTTCAGCCTCTTTCCCCACCCAGTCCAACTAAACCTGTCATGTTGTGTTTAATCCAGGATGTGAACGTTCTGGAGCAGGAGAAGATCGACAAGCTGATGCTGGACATGGATGGCACTGAAAACAAGTGTAAGATACCAGTGTACTTTACAATATTTTGTGAGGACACATGTATAAATAAAAGTATTTAAAGATATTTTTGGTAAATACTGGGCAGTGCATAGGACCGTTTTAATCAGTATTTCTGCTCCAGTGATGGTTATTTGTTTGTAACCTCCTCCTGAAAGTTTTCAGTATGGAATTGCATATATCGTGTTTGGAGATTTTAATTAAACGGTGTCTAAACCTCAAAAATCCAAAAATGCTCTCCACAGACAATGGAGAACATCCCAAGCTATGTCTTGACAGTATATATTATATTGTGAATTATTTGTGTTTACTATCCTGCAGCTAAGTTTGGTGCTAATGCCATCCTGGGCGTCTCCCTGGCTGTGTGCAAGGCTGGTGCTGCAGAGAAGGGCGTTCCTCTCTACCGCCACATTGCTGACCTGGCTGGCAATCCTGAAGTCATTCTCCCAGTTCCTGTGAGCGTCATAGCACAATTATCAAAGGCTTTTTACACTTTATTGATCAATAGGCCTCATAGACCATTAATATCTAATTCAAAGGGTCATTGTATTCATCCATGATTGCATTAGGCTAAAAGCTGGTCCTCTCTGCTTCCTTTCAGGCTTTCAATGTCATCAATGGTGGCTCCCATGCAGGCAACAAGCTGGCCATGCAGGAGTTCATGATCCTGCCCGTTGGTGCTAGCAGCTTCAAGGAGGCCATGCGTATTGGTGCTGAGGTCTACCACAACCTGAAGAATGTCATCAAGGAGAAGTACGGAAAGGATGCCACCAATGTAGGAGATGAGGGTGGCTTCGCCCCCAACATCCTTGAGAACAAAGAAGGTTAGAGAAGTAATCAGCTATAACAGCCATTTCACACAGAGTAAATGGTTATCTTTGCAAACTTTTAGAGTCAGAAGTTATTACTGTACACCTTGAATAGTCCTAAAGGGTGTGTCTTGAAAGCATTGAATTCTTAGAGCTTCCAGGAAAGTATCTTCACTTATGTCACTGCTAAAGTTGACATACAGTTTCTAAATTAAGGTCTCAACTCAGTACTGCTAGCCTGAGCCTCCAGTGTCAGGTCAATGTGCTGATATGGCAGCTGTCCTAGTGGTGCAGAGCTTTCAGTGATGACTCATTTTTCAGAATGATAACTTTGATTTAATTGTTGACAAATGCAGTCACCCTTTTACTGTATGTTGTTTTATCAGCTCTGGAGCTGCTGAAACATGCCATCGCTAAGGCCGGCTACTCTGATAAGATCGTCATTGGCATGGATGTAGCTGCTTCTGAGTTCTACAAGGGCGGCAAGTATGATCTGGACTTCAAGTCTCCCGATGACCCTAACCGCTACATCTCCTCCGACAAGCTGGCTGACCTCTACAGGAGCTTCGTCAAAGATTACCCCGGTGAGTTTTAAATAGATACTTTTTTGTTGTTGTTGTTTGTTTGTTTGTTTGTTTGTTTGTTTGTTTGTTTAATTCAGTGAGTACTGCTCCATGAAATTTGAATTCCCATCAGATCATAATGCCCTGTTGCAACTCTATGCATAGTTGTTGCACATGAATGATGTATAGATATGATCTGCATGTCTATGCAGAGAATCATACATGCCATGCATCTGTAAAATTCATTGTACACTGTCGTCAAAAGTGGATCAGTTATAAACTTGTTTCTGCTGCCACCAAGTGGCCAACAAAGAGAATAACCAATTTAAGGTTTTAGGTTTCTGTATTTAAAAAAAAAAACAAACAAAACAAAAACAAAAAACCCCACCAGATTAGCCTTTATTGACTGAATCATGAATTCCTATCCTAACAGTGGTGTCCATTGAGGACCCTTTTGACCAGGATGACTGGGAGGCATGGACCAAATTCACAGCCAGTACCAGCATCCAGGTTGTGGGTGACGATCTCACCGTTACCAACCCCAAACGCATCTCCAAGGCTGTGTCTGACAAAGCCTGCAACTGCCTGCTGCTTAAAGTCAACCAGATCGGCTCCGTCACAGAGTCTCTGCAGGCGTGAGTGTCCACAGCACTGCAACACAATCCCACTCATTTACATAAAAGTATTAACTGGCTTATTGGGTCTTCTCTTTTAGCTGCAAGATGGCCCAGAGCAATGGCTGGGGTGTGATGGTCAGCCACCGCTCTGGAGAGACAGAGGACACTTTCATCGCTGACCTTGTGGTTGGTCTCTGCACTGGACAGGTAAAACTATATCTTGTTGTTTTAAAGCTGACTTTACACTTAGTCAGGTAGTTGCTTGCATGTTACAGACTTGCTCTTATGTGTCTTTATTCCTTCCCAGATCAAGACAGGTGCACCTTGCCGATCTGAGCGTCTGGCCAAGTACAACCAGCTCCTCAGGTGAGTCCCTTCTAAAAACATGCACATTACCGTTGTTGTTTTACAGTTACATGGAAGTCCACTTTAACCAACCATGATCACTGTCTTTTAGGATTGAAGAGGAGCTTGGCGACAAGGCCCGTTTTGCTGGCCAGAACTTCAGACACCCCATCTAAGCTGGTGTTCCTCCTTGGGCCTCTGTGTGTTCATTGCTCATATATAATCCTCACACATACAGTATACGCCACGCTAGGTTGCCTACCCTGTTAAAGAGAAGATGGAGAGAAACACCACTGTGTCCAAGTCTGTGGTCTGTGGCGTAGGGAGGGGACAGCACGTCCTAGTGAAGTCACAGTTCAGCTCATCTTCAATCTCTGCTTTAGTTCCTGAATAGTGTTGGTCCTTGTGTTTTTGTCCGTGTAACTGTGTGAGAGATTTTTGTTCAGCTTTTCGTGAGTTGTAGTGAATTTGGTCCTCTACTGAGTAAATGAGCTACTGTAACATTAGTGAGGCTCTGCTCTAAGCATTGGTAAGACTATTGTATGTGCAATGTGTCGCATCTGACGAGGTCTTGTGTTGATGTACAAGTCTGCAGAAACGTGTAATAAATAATATAGTTTGAAAAGTTATTCTGAAGTTTTAATTTTGTTTCACTTAAATGCTTTATTATGAAATTATTAACACACACTAAATGCACAATGGCAAGAAAACTCCCTGAAACAGTTGTGAAATTGTTGCCACTTTTTGCTTACTGCATCTCATAATGATGGTCACTGTGACAGTTCATTAATAATTCATAACTTTCCTTCAAAGAAAGTCAGAGTATCTACAGTAAACGGCTTGTGCTCCATAACTGCTCCTACCTATGTGGAGTATGTGACGTAATCTGAAAGCCACCAAGAAGCCGAAATATGAGCCCAGAACTGTGGGGCGCCATTTGTTGGCCCCTGGGTAAAAGAATCCAGAAGCTCGAAGCAGCCTCTTTCTCTACTGAGCCTTGCCAAGATAAATGAGACTCTTTTCACCAGGGGTATGGTACCGCAGGGGATTGCCAGCTGGGTTCGTGCCACACCAATTTACTTTGTGTGAGCCCTTTCTGAACCTGCTTCCATTGTTTAGGTGTCACCAAGGAGATGTATTACAAATCACTGATACAAAGACGCTACCTGTCACACATTGCAGACTCTGTCAGCTGAACCACTTGGCACGAATTGCGTAAGTTTAATCATTCTCACACTTAACCTTAAATAAATGTTTTTCACACAAAGTTAATCCTCTAAGAAAGTAAATGTGGGTGACTGTAAAGCGATATTACAGCGTGAATTATACCCAATGTTTTCCTTTAGACCTGCTCCCTCTAGTGTTCAGATGAAATGGTGCACCTTTCTGACTATACTTTTTTAAAACAGGAGCTGGTGTGGGTAAAGAGGGAAAGCGAGGTTCTGAGGGACACCTAAATGTTGTCGCTTCATCATAAATAAATTCTGAAAGTTGGTTTTGTTGGACTTCCTCAAAACTTCTGGGCATGTTTTGGATATGTTTATATGGTATATACATATTATGACTGCTGAATAGATCCCAAAAGGTAGAGTCTTGGCACTCAATTAAATTCAAACGTGAGCACATGAAAAGTTGAAAAATTAAACAGTGTTAAGCCAATTAAACAAAATGGCTCCGTGTTAATTCCAATTTCAAAATAAATCAACTTAGTAATTTTCATTCAAACGACAATAACCCCTAATAAATTAAAGTTTTGTAGCATCACATTTATTTAGGAAAGAAAAAACAGTTTTATATTCTAAAAGCAAAACTTGTATTTGTTCTAAGAAAAAATAAACAAACATGTGGCTTCAGATCTAGCTGAACTTAACAGTACAACTAATGAGCATTAAATGCACAGGACGGATAACTGTTAACTCTACCCGACATGAATTAAAAGAAACTAAATAAATAATTTCAGTTCTCCAAATACATAATGTGCATGTGTGTAGTGGACAGCAGCCCAGTGGAAGCAATTATATGGGATTAAACTGTGTTAATTTTGTGATCATCTCACTTGAAGAGTTATATGTCTCTTTTTTTACCTTTAATGTACTCTAGAATTAGTGTTGCATATGATCACATCTTCTATTCTATTCTATTCTAGTCTAGTCTAGTCTAGTCCAATCTAAAACATAATGATAAAAAAAATATCCTAGTGCAGCTATTCTATAAATGCATATAGTTACTCTGCTATTATTCTAAAGTCCTTACTGTATGTTATAGGATCTAACGAGATATTCTATTCTATTGTATTCCATAGTTCTTACCCTAAATTCAAGTATTACAAGATGTGTTCTACTCTACTCTACTCTGTTTCATAGCCTCTACTGCTTATTAAAGTGTCAACAGCAGTATATTATTCTATTCTATTCTATGCTAAAAAATTATTATAATAAAAACTTCTTATAGTGCAGCTATTCAAAAACTACAAATATTTACTCTGTTATTATTCCACAGCTCTTTCTGTATATTGAAGTGTTGAAAGAGGTATTCTATTCTATTTTGTCCTCTTGTATTGTAATCCACAGTTTCACTGTTAATATTCTACTGTACTCTACTCTAATAATAATAAAACAATTCTAGTAAAAACTTCTCCTATTCTATAAATGTATATAGTTACTCTGTTATGATTAAAGTGTCTAAAGAGCTATTCTATTCTATTCTATAATTGTAATAAGAACATCTTCTACTGATGCTATTCTATGAATATCTCTAGTTACTTTTTTATTTCTTTCACAATTTCCTTTGTAACAACAAAATAGTAATCTTTTTATTCTATTCTATTCTATTCTTAAGCAGTTTTATAGTTTTTTCCATATTGCTGCTATTGAATTTTGTTATTATTCTACAGTTTTCCTTCATGAATAAAAACAGAATCTAACGTAACCGTTCTATAAAAGTATATAGCTACTTTGTATACTTTCTTATTGTTTCACAATTTCACTGGCAATAACGAAACATAAAAGTACAGTATTTTCCAGTATCCAGACCATTCTGTACTATTGTATTCTATTCTATTGCGAAACCTTACTATTGTTGCTTAAGTGAGATGTTTAAAAACACTATAACAGTGACAGACAAACATTGTATTCTATTTTCTATTCTATTTTATTTTATTTTGTGTATGTACACTAGGTTTATATCTATACAATACACAAAAAAAGTCATTATTATATATATTATATTTGATTCTTATGCAGCATAGTAGCAAGCTGTTTATCAGCTCAAGCAAAAAGTATGTGCAAATAAATAGTCTGTCAGCATTTTGTACTGATATAGTAACTGCCAAATTGTAGTCTTCCATTTCTGTTTTTATTTACAATATGCTTTATAATGTAACACTTAAATTATTTAACCGTAAATTAATTTTTCCCCATTTGAATTCTGTCCTAATTTTCTGAGCTAAAGGATGAAGATGGACCAAGTGTTGCTACAGAACAGACATCCAGAGGACTCCCAGTGTCGCTGGATGTTTCCAGTTTTGGCCAGTGGGTGACGATATTTTACCGGTTGAACTTTGAGAACCCCCCAACTGTTCTCACCCCAAGATGAAGAAGGATGCTGTCATGCTGAGTGCCTCTCACATACACTAGTCTGAGCATCCCGGCAACGATTACTCTCTCTTTATTCTGAAGTCCATCATTTATGACAGCGTTATACCAAACGTGGTTCTCTCGGTTATAGCTATATAACAAACGATATACAGGTGGCACTGCAGCTGTTGTACTACTCTCTGTAGTGGCGACACTTGGCTAACTAACGTTGGCTAATTGCCCCTGCTGCTGTTGCTGCTGCTGCTATTGTTTGTTGTTGCAGTCTCTCATCAAACAAATCACAGATGTTGTAGATCAAACTCTTTAAGGTAAGTGCTGTGAGCTGCAATCAGCAGTCTTTTTTGCATTTGACGTTCATCAGCAAACGAGGGAGAAATGACACATATTAACGGAAGAGTATGTAAACGTTGGACTGTTAACGTACATCATTGCTTGTTAGCTATTTGGCTAATTTGCCTATTAGCATTAGCTAGCTAGTTAGCTGATAGACTTGGTTGCCCCTTGCTGTTGGTGTTGCTGGTTACTATGAACTAACGTTAGCGGCTAACGCCAGTGACTAGCACTGATTGGGAATGCCAGCTAGGAGCAGAGTAATGTCTGGATACAAACAGCTCGTTGGCACCGGTTATTACAGAGCTCGTCCAGTACACACAACACGACTTTAATTTATTAAACACTTTGTGGTATGACAGTACAGATAACATCGCAGTACCCCATAGCTTGCTTTTCCCTGTTTTGAATTACCCAGTGTGCTATGTCTTTTCCAGGGAATAGTCTTAGCCATTCAGCTATTGTCACTAGCCCTTGGAAACGTTAGCCAGCGAAGCTAACTAGCTGTCTTTTGTGTGTTTTGACTTGTGCTCAATTATTGTTATCTAGATCGCAATTCGTGGTTATTTAGGAGTGTGGTCTGGCCTGGTTTTAAACACCGGATGAGAGCACATTCGTGCTGCTGTGAGAAAATGAAAGATGTAATCTACACTGAAGATATTTGTCAACAAATACAACAGCCAGAAGTGGGTTTAAGACTTCATTTTCTCCTGAGAAAGTTGAAAGCATTTAAGAGACTACATCAGGTGAAGGTTTCTTGGTGTTTGGAGAGGTCATACTTTTTTTTATCAGGGGGCATTTTTTTTGCAGCGTTAAACCAAAGTTAAGATGAATTGCAAGTTTGAAAATAGTAAACAAACGAGTAGTGTTTGGCCACAAATATGTTGCACAATTCCTCCTTGAAAGGCAAGAGTTTCCAAATATTATGCAGTCCATGCACATTTTACTACCTCTAACTTTAAAAGAGAAGAGCCAGCAGGAAAGTGTGTTTTTATTTTTATTGAGTGCTTGTGACTCATACTTGACTCTTTTACCTCACTGACTACACAGCCCTGAACAATTGAGGGCTTCACAATACACGAAGAGAGCGCACTATAGTAAATGATCAAAGGAGGGAGAAAATTTAGTTTGCTCTATAAATGCTACACTATTTTCAGTCCACTGAAAGAGTATAAATGAATTTAAGGACAAAACCTGCGTTTCCTCACTAGTCAGAGTGGCACAGTGTTAGGCTGGGCATAGGGAAATCATCGATAAATGATCTGATATCCTGATAGCGATGCACTGTAAAACACGCCCAGCACCACGTTAAGTTTAATGGTCGTAAAAAGCTTGGTCTGGATAGGTTTTGTTACTTTGCTGCCACCACATCTATCCAGTCATTGCAGCTTGTTCAAGTCTCCTGATAGTGACGTGACACTGAACATAGAGGTCAGACAAACTTTGTGTGTTTGTTATAAACAGAGAATTTAGCAATAAAGCAATCTCAGATACAGCTATGTGGCCAGAAATGTTTTGTGTCTATAGAGCATTACTTAAAGACTGAAGATTATTGTTGGTCATGTCTTGAGGAAAAAAGGGGGAAAAAACTGGGATTTTGCTAATCCTTACATCTTGCATATTCCCATCTGATGTTTTGTTGGCTTTTCCTGCTGCCAGTAGCTTAGTGGTTTGTGATTTTCTTTAACTACCACTTAGCCTGTAAACTTGCTAGGCTAGGGTACAGAAGTCTGCCATTAGAGGCTATATGTTGATTACTACTTCAGCGCCGCTTTGGCTGAAAAGCACCTTAATGTTTGGTTTATGGTTTTTCTAAAACAATATGTTTTAGGTCCGGCCAAGAGAACAATTCAGAGTAGCAGAAGGCAGAACATTTGTGCTGTTCCTTTTTTGATTCTTTCTGTCATGTTACTCGCAGAGCTGCTAAGTGGTCAGGGTGTTTTATAGTGTTTCAATTTGAGTGGGATCTCAGGAGCAGCAGTGGGTAAAATTACTTGGAGTCACCTATCCAATGACACACCCCGTCCATCGAATGTTAATCTAGCTGTGTGGCTGTAGTAGGAGCAGCAGTGCCAGCAGAGTAATGATAAGAGAAGTGTAATAACCCTGCTATTTTCCTTTAATGACTAATACGCGTTTGAGTAATGGCAGCTTCCTGCGAATAATGTGTGGCAAAGGCCAGGCAACGCTGAGGAAAATCCCGTTTCACCGTGCTCTGACGCCTCTTTTGTTGGATGATCTGTCAATACACATGCGCTGCAATTCAGTGTTTACATGCCGTGCTCAAACGGCATCTCGCTGTTGTCCTCTACTTTGTCGTATCTTCGTAAATCCCCATAAAGGAGGATTCTCCAAGTCTTGTCTCACAGCCACTTTATTGTCAGTGCTGGAGGTTTGTTTCTGCCATGCTTGACGGCGTTTGAAGCTGTCGTCCATATGTGGCTATCGTGTATTTCACATTCAGAAAGGTTGGGGTTGTGTTTCAAAGAGGGGTGATTAGGCTGATTTATTGTTTTGTTCGAGGCAGTTCTGCTCAAGGGTTTCATATACAGTATTTGATTATGCTTGCGAGAGAGGTTGGTAAGCAGCGAAATGTCTTCTTTTAAAGAGCCGGCACAGGAAATGATGTGTAATCAAGCATCTACATGACATTTGTAATCAAGCGAGTGCATTGCCTTGTATTTATATTCTAATGACTGTGCACACTTGAAGCAGCATTAAGAGGATGCAGTGGACAAAGAAGGCAAGTGGATAAACTGATTTAGCTTTTTACTTTTACAGTGCTTGATATCAGTTTCTTTGCAAGATATCTGGTTGTTACATAGAAAATTAATGCTCTGAACAAAGGAGCAATGTTCGCTCAAAGACCGCTTGATGGGCCATTCAAGTGCTGTATATTCATTAAAAATAACAATCTGTCAGCACTTACTGACAGCACGCGCAACAAGCCAAGCTCTCTTTATTGTTCTCCGAAGATGTTTTTCAGTTCCCGTGCCAAGAGCTGGGTAATTGGCTGTAGCAAAGCCTTGCATGTGTTGTTTTAAGATATTGGACTGACACGCACAGGGCACACTGGCAGAAATGAGGCAAGCGCACTCCCCTTTCCTCCTCCTCCTCTTGTTCTTCTTCCTCCTCCTGGCTTCTGCCAGCAAGTCAGAGGAGGCAAGATGCAGGATGTTGTTTTGTGTTCTCTGACAGCCTCCCTTCACCTCTCATAAGAGGAGATCCAAGCACGCCGCATCATATCTCATCTTTGTTTGATTCAGGCCTCTGCAGCTCCACAATTGTGCCAAGGAGATGGTATCGGCAAGCGCTGCTCGTGTTAACAATCGTGAGCTGTCTTGCTACATACTGCTGGTGGTATTTGATGTGATCAAATCTGCTTTCTGCACAAGCTCAGCCGTGGCGAAGTTGGTCTCACTTCATCTTTACAAACGCTGTCTGTTTCTTATTGGGCTGGGTTTGCGTTGACTCATATCTTAATTAATCAGATATATTTTGTCTGGTGTTATTGCTAAGCATCTCAAGATATGAAAGAAACTTTTCTACATATTTCATCGTACAACTGTCAGTGCTCTTTGTGCTTAATGTGCACAAGTGGTTGGACAGTGGAATTTGTAGAAATCGACTGGAAAAGGAGGCTTTAGCTAACATTTGCGAGCCTTGTGAAGCGACAGCAAATATCTGGGAGTATATGGGAGTTTTACGCATTTGCTGGTTTCCTGTGTGCGCGCCTTACTAATTACCATTTAAAACGCAACATGTAGGCACAGGCCTAGTTTTTCACTTTATTGACATAGCCTATTAATAGCACTTCATGCAAAAAAAAAAGAAGAAGTGTGAATTAAAAAGGAAAGTTAAAAAAAATAATAGTCAGCCATTTGCCATCACGGTAAAGGAGGAAAATGAAATGGTGTAGGATCAGCTGGCTGGCCCCTGAGGAGAAGGAGAAGGAGAAGGGGGGGGGGGGGTGATGATGATGATGATGATGATGAGGAGGAGGAGGAGGAGGAGTACTTTGCTGCTGTGTGTGTCAGTGCTGATTAGGTAAGAGATTGCCTCATGTAATGACACGGCATGGCGCTAGTGGTGCAGAAACACAAACAATGCATACCAGTGTTTTTTACTGCGCACACCCCCTGCAGCTGCCTGCCTGAAGATGTTTATATAGACATATACACTCTAACCAGAATATTTCAACATCTTAGATAGACACCCCCCCACTCCCCGCTCCCTTTCCAGCGACACGCACATTTATTGCATCCGGGAGCCGATAGCCCTCTTTTCTTTTGTAGCACAGATGAAAGATGGGGGTGATTAAAGCAAAGGGGGCACAATGGAGCCTGTGCGGTTTCTCGATCAGTATATGCAGTTAGTATTGACAGCATATATTTAGGCCTACATAACCCGCCAGTTTTATCTGTTTCTATCAGTTTAAACCTAAAGCAAAACGGAGCATATCATAATCTCCTCCTGCTTGTGACGGTTAAGGTTTCTGTAGATGTGTTGGACCTATTATTATATACACAAGTGTGTACTGGGTTTTGATTCATTAGCTTGGTTATTAATAAATCTGCTTCAGGCATAGATTCAGCATGATGTATCTTTTAATAAAATGATATGAAAGCATAAAGCAAAAAAATAAAACCAGACAAAAAACTGATTATAGTAAATGGCCACTACGTGATACTTATCAGAGAGCCTCTTTGATTAGCTAGTCTAAATGATGCAGTTGGTTTAATTGATTGTTTTATAGAGAGATGTGTCAATAACAGCTGTCTGCTGTCCAGACAAACATGCTTTTGTCATTAATTAAAAGTGGCCGTAATGGCTCGTTATGCTGTGTTTTTCTGCACAACACTGGGTATGCAGGACATTGATTTTCAACAGTGTGGATGAGACAAATTGCACATAGATCTTTTTATAATGTGCTGGCTGTGCCGCTCTGCCTCTGTGACTAACACAGATATCGCACTGATGTTGCGGCTACGGCTGCACACGAGGCGCAGTTCGCAGGCTGGAAAGCCTGTGAGTGATGTTTTAATGGAGACGGTCATGCAAGTCAGCGGTGATCTCAGGGTTCACGCTGCCGTAAGGAAACGACCCGGGTGACATTGTGGCTCTCCGCTCCCCTGTACACAAGATGCCTCGGGTAAACTGTGTCCTTGCTTGCCCTTGCAGGTTAGGAACACCTATTGAGCCTGCTGAGCCTTAAGTTTAGACACTGGGACTTTGAGCTGGATCGACTGGGTTTAAAGATGGACATCTTGTCTCTGTACCCCAGTTCCAGCAGCCGGCACAGAGAAAATGAGTTCTGAGGATTGGGTTTAGATTTGCCACTGTAGCACTTCCACTCTGATACACTCTAGCTACCATCAGGGGAAGGTTGTCAGAGAGAGAGGGAGCGAGAGGGAGAGAGAAAACAGCGAAGCACAGCAGTGCTATCTAATAGATCAATTTGTAATAAATCTGTTGCCTCAAGCTGTTGTTGTTCGCTTCAACTCAGTAAAAGGTGTCTGCGTTTCTCAGGCAAGAAAATGCTTGTCAGGCTGGGCATACAGAGCTATCAGTGAATAAGACGCGCCTAAAGCACAGTAAATCATTTTCTCTGTGCTCAGTTTACATAGGTCGAACACACGGCTCTCTTATCAGCGCATTCCATTGGCCAAAAAAGGAGGGTTATGACCAATCAATAGGGCTGAGCGCTGAAATCAGGAAGTAATGCTCCCCTCACATTAAATTTCCCCCCATTATCCAATATGAACCATTAATCATGATGAAGGAGCTATCGATTAGGCTATGAGCCAAGGTTGGTCAATTTATTTGCCAAAAGTCATTGAGTCGGGGCAAGGATGTGTCGACGAAGTGCCGATTTACAAAAACCAAGCGACAGAATTAAAACGACCCCATTATTATGACAACAGTTTGATCTTTAGGGTAACAAAAGAGCAGGCCTCTATAAAAACCACATGGGACCTCTCCGGCTCCTCCTCCACTAGCAGCCATATGGACCGTACTAATTGTGTTTTACGCCAACCATTTTCACCGATCCATCGGGGACTTGTGGAAGTGCTGTAGCTATAATGTCACCAGCAGTGGGCTGGCTCATGAAAGAAACATTAGCAAGCAAGATGAGAAGACAGGAAGGCAATGCACTGCAAGTGTACACAATTATTGATTTTATTTAAATGGAATCTATGCTTTTCTGTTCAGAATCCGATGTCTTTTTAATAATGATTTCTATTATAGCTTTCCCTAGATGGAGCTTTTGTTTGAGAGAGGTGTTCAGTTTAGTCTCACACTTGCACCTTGTCAGAAGGTGAAATCTAATATCTAGGCATGTTGCCAGTGTGTAAAGATATAGCTTTAAAAAGGAGACTTGTAATCCCTTGTATTATCCAGTTTACACCATAAAGATGTTTTATCCAGCGATGTGATAGATTTTTTTTTTTTGCACAGGGGTGGGGGGTCGGGGGTTGTGCTGAGCACTAACAGATCATCTTTCATTCATTTTTGTTTTATGGCTACACAAATGCTTAGGTCGAAGTATTTCCTTTGCCCTTCAGGCCAGGGAGTGGTTATAAAGCGTTTAGAGTGCCAAGTGTGACTGAGGCAAATCTGTGTGTGTTTTAACGTGTCTGTGGCATGCAATCATGAAAAGGGCACATCTATGGAAATTAGATCCCGTGAAAGAGGGGAGGAGCTTTGGAGCGGTGAAAGTGGGGAGGAGGGAGGGGAAAAAAAAAACACGCTCTCGTTTCATTGTGTCCCCTCTAACAGTTTTCTTGTAATTATTGAAATTGATGTTTGCTGTGGAGCTGTAAATCTGCAAGATCTCCTGTTAATAAAGCGGCAGAGGCAGCCGAGCCGTTAGGCTGGGAAATAAAAGGTAATCAAGCCTCCAACATCCTGTCCCTCGCCCCAAAATGAAGCAGCAGAAATCCTAATTAACTGAGAGGATGAGGAGCTCTTACTACACTGCTTGGCTAGTCGATGCCAGAGCTCTGTGCTATACTGTAATGAAGATGCACTGCTAGTTTCCCCCAGCCTCTCTTCTTTTTTTCCCCTCACTCTCTCCCTGCCTTCCAGCTCTCTCTATCTTGCCTGTGGTATTTTCCCCTCTCCTCAGCTCCTTTCCTTCTCTACCTCCTCCTCCTCCTCCCTGCCTTGTCTGTGAAGTTGTGGATGTGACCATTGCTCGGAGTGAGAGGCGCTTTTTGTAGCCTGGAGGTTTCTGGAAGTCCTGCACAGGAAATCGGTGAGCTAGATGATGGCCTCTGTGATGGTTATTGCTGCTTATGTAAAGTGCCGTGAGAGCGAGGGAGAGGCGGCATTGATCTCGTCCCACTGATTTCATAGATCCTCTTTAAGATGACAATACAGTTGTCTTTCTGTGTCATCTTCAAGTGCTCCTGTTTTTCAAATCAGCGATGTAGCAAATGACTCCTGTCATCAGCCGCACATGCTCAAACGGCGTCGTGTCAGCTTTGGGGAGCTGAAAGTCAGGTCATAGCTTGCTTTGCACATATGATTTCATTTTTTTTGTGTGTATTCAGTAATGTTGTTGTTTTTTTTTGTAGTTTTTTTTTTTTTTTTTTTGCTCTGTAACTCTGGTATAAAGCAGCAGCAAGACATGCTCCTCGAGGTGAATGTCATGTTATTAACATCTTTGTTTTTGTGGAAGAGTGAGTGATCATCGGTTGTCTGAAACCCGAGCTTTCCTCAGCCCTCCTGCCAGCTGCTCTTCACTATTTACCTGTAAACTTGTCCTTTTGTCTCTTGCTTTGTCTGTTGATGGCCTCAGAGCTCTTTCTTTGTCCCTACCCCCTACCCCCACCCTCCCTTGTTGTACCAAAGCAGCCCAAAAGCCTCCAGGGATGAACAGACAAATAGAAGACAGCTACAGGTGAGGCTCCGTCCCTCCATTCTCCCCATCTGTCTTTCTCCCCTGTGAGCACTCTGCCAGACAAGTTTTCAGGCACTCAAAAGCAGCAAATCGACTCACTGTAGGATTCACTGTCACTTAGTCGAGCTGGGGCACAGGAGCTCACTGGGAGGCCGGTTTCTCTTCCTTTCTCCATTTCGCCACTTCCTCAAATGAGGAAAACGATATTTGGCGTGGTTCTTTGCATAGCCGAGCTCGATTCCAGCTCCTCGCAATCTTGCTTTGTTTCTTCGTTTATGCATTAGTGTGGCGCTGCAGATGACAGCTTGATTAAGTGCTTGTCACATCTCAAATAATTCCAACTGGATGGGTCCAGTCAGCTGCGCTCCATCTCGATTTGCTCCGGTTAATTTTAAACAGCGCGACTGACGGGCGAGATGGTCGCACGCCGTCGCACGGATCCCTAGTCAAAGTGGTGGACGGTTTTGTTTCCCGTGCACGTGTTTCATGATTGCGATTGAGCACGGGGAGAGCGCCGTCAAAGAGTTTCAGTCTCTGCCTTTTTATTCTTGGCACAAAGCAAACGATCTGCTCGGCACAAAGCCAGCAAAAACTCCGGTAGAGAAAGCTGGCATCTGGCTTCGCATCGTGCGTGTGCACTCTGATGCATCCACGAGAGCATCGACATGCGCCCTTGGTGTAATGAAAGCCAAAAATTCTCATAACAGTAGGAGTTTAAATTTCTCTCCTAAGTGCAGCGGCTTCCTCACAGGGAAGAGATTCACCAGCACCTCTGACAGCCCTCAGAGACCCTTTCCTGGAGAACCAGCAGCCCTCCCTTTCTTCTCCCTGTTTCCCTCTGTATTTAGCACTCAGCCTTTTCCTCTAATCAACAACAGGCTTGTGAAAATCTCTACATAAAACACACAGTGCTACTTTTTTTTCCCCCTTTCTCTCTTTTCTTCTGCCTGATTCTTCCCCAGAGTTCTTTTTTTTGTCTTGCCTGTGTAGCTGCTGCTATAAAGAGGATGACAACAGGCAGAGGAAACTAAAAGGACGAATTGTCTTTACCTCCCCCCCCTTTTTTTGCTTTTCACTTTATCACTCTGCCTCGCTAATGCAGCTGCTTACATTACACGGGGCTCGTTCACTTTATATTTGCTGTCGCAGGGAGATAAAGACGATGAAAGTGAGAAATATGCGTGGCAATCTTTGGGAATTTAGCTTAGGAATGTGGATACATGTAAGAAAAGAGATCATACTGGCTGTTTTTTTTCTCCTTTTTTCAAACGTGTATTTTCTTCTTTTTTTCTTTTTTTTTGTTTCATGGGTAAATGGAGCTCATGGGGCACGGGAATCGACAGGCGCGTTTTAATTGTTTGTGACATGTGAAATGAGAAACAATAACGTGCGACTACTACAGGGCCCATGAGATTACAGTCTGGTCGGCTGCTTAAAGGAGTGTCAGAGAGATGCATTACCACATCTCTGTTTCCCTTTCTGCCCTCTGAGCCATAAACCACTCACAAGCATTTAGCCAGCAGTGATTTCTCCTCCGCTCACCTCCTCACCCTGTTTTGTGATCCTGTGGAGAGCATACCGTTAGAAAACCTCCCAGGCTTCCTAAACGAATCCTCTGTGTGTCTGTGTGTCTCTGCTTGCAGCCTTGGTACTCGGCAAATATCTGCAGCACCACCTGATTTGACTTGGTAATGGGGCATTGATGAGTCTGGGGGGAAATCGGGGGGGAGAAAGAAGAAGGAAAAAAATAGGCACAAAATTGTACAGCCCCAAACCCACTACAGTGAGGCGGCACCAAACACGGCGTCAGTTTCTCAATAGCAATTGACAGAAATGGAAAAAAGAGAGGGTGAGGTAAAAATGGAGGACTATAGAGATATAGCTGTCATCTGTTGATGCCTGCAGCTGCCTGCTATTGCTACAGGGGGAGAAAAAAAGCCAAGAGGTGGAGATGAGCTTCAACACCCAGGCTTTAACTCGATTTGTTTTTTTGTTTCTGCTGTTGTTGTTTTTTCTTTTGCCTCCACTGTCCTGAAAAAGCAGGTTTTCTAAGCAGAACAGCAGATTATTTACATCCTTTAGCAGAGCTCATTTCTCACAGAATACTGAGTTGTGTGTGGAGGACATAAAATGCAGCCAAGCCAAGCAGAGCACAGGAGATAAAAGCAAGATCGCTTAAGCACTCTCTGTTACCTCTAAAGCACATTTCTATTGCTGTTGATGTAGCCACTAGTCTAATAATTCATCTTCCCTAGTCTTTTTTTTTTTTTAAATCACAGCTAGCCTTGTGCACACACAGACATACACGCACACGCGCCCACACACAGTAACCGCTCTCAAACACAAATTCCCCTCTCTGCTGAGGGTAGACCCCTTCTAATATAAAACAAGCAATTCAAAGATGAAATGCTCGTCATCCTGCCGTCTCACCACGGCCAACAGATGAGTAGTGCTGCTAACAAAAAGCAGGGACTGACTGCGCCCAGCTCCCTCGCAGGGGCATCTTGTCTATGTTATCACTCCAGCTAGTGCTGCAATTAATATTAATGTGCTTTAAAGCACGCTCCAGCAGCCCCGCTTCCCTCGCTCCTCTCTCGTTTGCTCGTCTGTGTGTGTGCGCATGTGTGGATGTGTGTTTGTTACTCAGGAGGAAAAGAGCAATAAAGCCAGCATGGGATAAGAATCTAGGCAGGATATGACAGTCCTCATGTCAGCTGTCGTAGAGCTGGAGGGATATGTGGATAAAGACAAGGGATGAAGCTGAATCCCAACCAGCCAAACAGGCAGGTAGTACGGCTTGTAGGTGGAGGCTTCCAGTGTTCACAGCGGCTGGGCTGGGGGCTGTGCACAGCCTGTTTATTTAGTCATGTTGTAATAATGCTTGACCTTTTCTTTCAAGTCCGCAGGCTGACCTTTAGCACCTTACTCCTCTGCAAATCAGTGTGTTCGTGCATGTGTGTGTCACGTAAACACACACACACACTCATGCAGAGGGAGAGTGAGACAAGCACCTCCTTTGCAGGGAGCTTCATGGTCTGCCAGCTCTAGGAGTGGATTGTTCCAAATTAGTATGCATTAGGTGGTTAGTGCAAAGCATTTAATTATGCGAGATGGCACTAAACTGTCTATGTTATGATTAGCCCAACACGTTACAACTTTAATCTCTTCATTCCCCCCCCCTCTTTCTGCGGGTGAAGAGGAGATACATTGGGGGATATGTGGGGTGGTGGCTTATTAGGGATAAGTTTATGATTTTTCAAGTCTGTCTTAAAGCAATGCTGATTTGCCTGTATTCTCATGAGTGTAGGTGTTGATACCTGTAACAATTCCTGCTCTCCACTTTGGACCTTATGCTTTTCCCTGTAATGCAGTTACACTGTAAGAAATTGGGGGTGAATTGCATAGCCCTCTTTCAGTGCACATTAAATTCCTCTGTGGCACATAATAAGCTTCAACAGTCCCGCTATGCTAAATCTAGCTGGTATCTTTTTAGAGTTAATATCTATTTAGCACAAATTTCCTCCGTTTTTGTTTCTTAAGTTAGCTCCCTGTGGAGCTCCTGTGGGAGGACACTTTAACTTGGAAGTGAATGTTTCCTGCAGATGTGATAGCATGAGTAGTTTTTTCCATATTTGTGGTTTGGGACAGAAACAATTAGCTAATAATGTGTCTAATTGTGTTTGGAGTATGGCTGTGTGACGACATTACTAGCTGCCCATGACGCAGCTAATACGGTGGGTGTACTGGCGCTTTAAGACCTTTCCATTTGTTTACCTTAATTTCTTCTTTTATGACGTAGTATTTTTATGTGCTTTTATAGGGGCTCTATAGTGTAGTGGTTTACACGTTTGCCTAATAAGCAGACGGTAGCTGGTTTGATCCTCGAAGGAGACACAAGCCCTGCTGTAGTGACCCTCCTTTGAATAAGGGAGCAGCCAAAAGTAGCTTTTATTTTTTTGTGCGTTTATCTGAGGTGTTGTGAAAGTAAAAGGCGATCTCGTAAGACGTTCCTTAGAGAGATCAAGAGTGGACCGTGTTGCTACTGGTGGAGAAAACTGACATAAATACACTGCTGGCACAGCTGAGCTGGGCTTGGAGAAGGATTGCCACAGCAGGAGAGGTGCTATGAGAAGAAGGCTGAAAAGCACAGCTATGTCATCATAAGCTGACCTACCAACAAAGAAGAGAGGGTTAAGTGCAAAAAAAACCCCAAAAAAACCCCAAACTAGATGTATTGGTAATTATTAGTCAACCAGCGTAATATGGAGAAGTAAGGGCGAGATGTTGCTAAAAAGGCCGCAGAGATTACTTTCCAGTTAGCAGCTCATTTGTTACATTATTTGCCTCACCTATATAGAATCGCATCTACAGTGTCAGTGAGTGTATCTCCCAAGAGCATGTGTTAATATGGTAATCGAGAGGTTGTGATCTTGATCTATTTTTGTATGAATCTCTTCTTAAATTCCAAATCCGCACTTGAGATCAGTTCTCTTTGTAACATGAGTGATAAGTCAGCCAACAAAACCTACACGTGGCTACTTTAAGGTGTCCATCCTCCGAGCTTGGCAAGGAAGAAATAGAGGGGAGTTTTTGCTAAATAGACTGTGTTTCTGAAATATTGGCATTTTACCTCGGACAAACTTGGCAGTGCATTCTGTCACCTATTTCTTAGAGCGTTGTTGTGTTCTGGGGAAAAACCTTTGGTGCCCAGATGGAGAGCAGCGGAGAGAGTCACAGCTTCTCACATACACGTGGGTACATCAGTTTTATTTTAAGTCACAGAGTCTTGAAAAATCCCATCCTTTAAGAAACGCTGGCATATTCCCATTAGATGTCACAAGTATCCTCACTATCTCTGCAGCTAATGCTTTCTCCCTAGAAGGAGTTTGGTATTTCGCTTGTCTCCCCTCCTTCACTCCCCCTCAGATACTTTGTCAGACGATATTGAATCAAGCCTTTTATGTGTGTACGTGCATATCCCCGCTCTCTGTTTTCACTGAGCCGCTTTTCATGGAAGGCAGGCCTTTTTAATCTTGGGCAGCAGTGGCAGAAGCAGCCTGGGCAGAGTCGGAGCGAACCAGGCAGCCATCCAGCCAGGCAGTCAGTCGCTGCAGCGGAGCCCCAGCAGCTCCCCGGAGGAACCCATTATACAGGAGAGATATCAAACCATGAATCATTTACGCCAATCCTCCCATCCCCTCCCTTCACCTACCTTTGCACGCAGCCCTGACGCCCGGCCCCGGCCGCCTGCTTGCCGCTGTCTGCATCATTAATGAATGATTATTGCATTTCATAAACATGGAGCTACAGTAATTAAAGTGTTATCGATCCCTTCCACGTTGACTCCAAGGTGAAGAGAAATGTTTGTGCGTCCTCCACTTACACATTTTTTTGTCACAGTGCTGGGTAGAAAAAGTCCTTCTAGGAACAATAGGCAGTGATTTATTTAGCCTGCGGGCATGATACATATTTTTTTCTCTGTTTAGACACTTGAGATGTAGTCTTGAATCAGAGAGGATGATGAAGATAGAGCTGGGTGGGGTTTGCGGGTTGCCTCTCATTGTGCAGCATGTCGGTGGTGTTGGAGTGTTTCCCTATGTTAGTGTTTGGTGTTTTGCGTAAAAGGTGGAAGGACATGGAGGTTAATGTGCTGGAAAAGAGTGATTTAGGTCAGTGGTCGTGTCTGCATCTGTCACTCTGACAAGCTGGTGCTTTAGGAGGCTGTGTGGTGTTGAATAAAGGAGAGAGTGAAAGACAAGTGAGGAGAGAGCCGGCTCTTTCAAATGGAAAAGAGGAAAACCTGACTTGACTGTGATTTGCGCTCTCAGCGACAGGCACAGTGTTACAAGCAGCCGTTTGATATAAACCTAATCAGTTTCGCCTCTTTATTGAGGATCAAGACAGTTAAAAGTCTTCAAATAAGTGCACGTGTCCCTGCCTCCCTTCCATCTGTTTTCCTTCTTTACTCCCTCTGCCCTGCTGTCATTTCTCCCGGTCATTTTTTCCTCCTCTCATCTCATTTTCACCATGCTTGTCTCTTTTGCGCTCTTAACATCTTTCCACTGTTTCCTCATTCCTCAGCCGCCACCTCCCTCCCCCGACCGTTTCAATCAGGAGGGCACTTCAGCTTCTGCGTAAATATCACAATCGCGTTAGGAGGCAACAATTGTGTAATTCTAGACTGATAGCAATGTTTAAAATAACAATTTGGCCAATAGCAGAGGGAGACGTTTGTTTGTTTTTTTACATTTTGGGTTCCTCCTTTTGTTCGCGGGGAACAACGAAATCTCGATTATGAATAAATAACTGTTTGAAAGTATTTCGATCTATCTCTACATGTTACAAATGTGCAAAACTGGATCTGCAAGGACACACAGTATATAAACACGGGCCACAGTCAATAGGCCGATGTCACTTATTTGACGTCGTTCCAATCAGTGAAGAGAAAAGAATCAAGAATCTATTCTGCCATTCATTAATGAATGGGATGTTTGTTTGTTTTGTTTTGTTTTGTTTTGGGGTTTTTTTGGTGCTGTGTGCCCTTTAGCTGTGTAGATTGAATGCAACTTACCCTCCATAGTTATCAGTAAAATTTCCCTTTCCATTTCAGCACCTAAATGGATATTTTCCCGGGAATTATTTATTTTCATAGACGCAGATTTTAATAGGCTCTTTGTTAAAACTAACTAAATGTTTATTCACAGCTGTTGTTTGTTTTCACCCAAAAAAAAAGCGCTAAATAAAGTCATCACAAATATGGAGTCGTTAAGGACGACATAAAAATGCGAAAAGCAGATTGATCGAGCCATTAAGTGCGAGATAGCCCGGTTCAGCGAGCTCGTGCTGATTAGTAGCCTTTTCTCCCTGCCCTGTGCCTTGTCCCTTTTGTTAGTGAGCCACATGGCTCTCTACAGGGCTTAGTCTAATCAGTGCTAAATATTCAGCGGTAGCCCGTAGCCTAATCAGGCAGAGCATAATCATTGTCAACCAATTGCATTCCTCTTGACCTCCCAGATGGAGGTAAACTGCACAGCCTCTCCATAGCACCGCCTCAATTACTGCAGTAGTAATGGTGATAAAGAAGAGCACAAGCTCAAATGAAAATGGCTGATTGATGTGGACACACATGGCTCATATTTGGATTATAAGGAAGAACATTACGGGCGTTAGGGGCACAGTCATGGTGCAGGATTCGAATCATTGACCAGGTATTTAGTGAATTTTTGCCCTGTTGTGAAATACGACAGCATCCCCAGGGGTCCTGCCACCTAAAGCACAACCCTCTTGTTCCTCCTCTGCTGCAGTGTCAAGGGGGTGGGACTGTATATCTAAAATGCTCATGTGTGCTGCCTGTGACTGGCCCTCTTATGCTAGTGACAGCTGTGGGGTCAGAACAAAAAGCTGTCTATTTCCGAAGCAGCCATCCCTCTTCTTTCTCAGAAACACACACACACACACACACACACACACACACACATGTCTGGTTTGCTATCCTCGTGGGGACATCCCATTGACATAATGCTTTCCCTAGCCCCTTACCCTAACCCTAACCATTAAAAATGAATGCCTAACCCTAACCCTTACCCTAAACTTAACCATAACCTAATTGTAACCCTGACAGTAAAACCGCATTTTGAGTGTGAAAATTGCTTTCAACCCCGAGGGGACCTGGATTTTGGTCCCCACGGTGCAGAAAGTCCCCACCAGGATAGTAAAAGTCAGATTTTGGTCCCCACCAGGATAGTACGAACCCGTACACACACACACACACACACACACACACACACACACACACACACACACACACACACACACACACACACACACACACACACACACAAAGAGAGAAAGAGCCAGTTGGAGATTTGCGGAAATTGCTTGTTTTCACTGTTGAGGCATTCATCAATTATGGCTTCCAATCAAAGAATTAATAGTGTTTCAGTGTGATTTGTTTATATTTTAGTTTGTCTGATTAACTAAAAAACTGAAACATAATTTCTGTTAATAAAAAAATACTCACATTTTGAGAAGGTGTAATGTTAGTTGATGAATTATAGTTTTTTTTTTTATGCTTTAATACATTGATTGATTTATTTGTTTAAGGACTTTGAAGATTATTTTGCTGATGGGCAGTTCAGAGCTCTTCTTGTTGTCAGACTGCTCTTCAGTTGTTTCTGTTGATCCAGGCTGAGAGCATGAATAGAGGGATGTAACTAATTGACCCTGGCACCTTAAAGGGGCTGAGGTAGAGTTGGGGAGCAGGTGCTGAGTGGGTTGCCCACCGTCTCTCACGCCGGTCCTCGTCTCGGCGTGCGTATCCCCGCTGAGCACCAAACACTCCCCGCTGACCGATTGGCTCACGCGGCTCTCTGTAAGTGCATTGATGCTGGATGCCTTAGCCTGCGTGAGCAGCATAATACCGACTAATGCCTGAAGGAGCGCTCTCCCCATTTTTATATCACCGCTTCCCTCAGCTGCTACTTAGCCAAGCCTGGCCAGTGCAGTGCAGAGTGGAGCTGAGTGCCTTCCTTTTCTGCTCTCACTCTGCTCCGCCTGGCAGTTTATTAAAAGGAATACTAGCTTTTTCCTCGCGCCTGGGTGTTTGATTTCGACAGCAGCAGAAGCTGTCACGGCAGATAAAAGGTAGCGGGCGCCAGAATTACGGTGCACACAGCATCTGTATTTACTGCGTCATTCTCCCTGCCTCTGACAAGGGAGGAGGAGGAGAGGAGGAGAAAATGGAGGACAGGCTGCTGCGTTCATGTGTCTTTACATTGACATGTCTCATCAGGGAGAGAGGTGGACAGACAGTCTGCAGTGAAGCCATCAATCAGCCCTTTTCAATACATCTGTCCAGTACACTGTAATGCTCACACATAAAGACTGACAAAGGAAGGCATTATTGGTTCTGTTGACATCTTTTTTTTTTTTTTATAAACCACCTTTCAGATGGCTTTTCAGATGGAGTAAAATAGCAGGGTGATTGCCGTGTGCTGGCTAAAAATGTCAAGGAGGCAGTTCTGGATTGATATGATTGCTGGCTTGTTGCTTTGAGTTTTGTTCTTTCAAAATTAGCAAGCACACAACAGAACGGTAAATATAACAGCGATTCAGCTATCTTATGCATTTGTATAATGAGAGGTTCTTTGTTCTCACCGCGGGTGTCGTTGATTCCTCCGATGCCGCCACTTAAACCTAATCAGTTAATTGTGTAAAATGATTTATTTTCGACTTCAGCTTTTGTTTCTGAAAGTATTCTCTCTGTGCACCTCTCCTTGAAAACAACTCAACAGAGAGATCCATTTTCCTGGCTGTATCCCTAACTGAGGCTGTGGGTCATGCTAATTTTTCATCGGCATCATTTCATTGAGCTTTAATTAACACAACAAGGATTCGGTGTCCTCCAGTGTCATCTGCTCAGACAGCTAATACAAACTCATTAGCTCAGCTCCCTCTAAAACAGTACTGTATTACCCTGCATACTACTTGGGCATGCATAAAAAAAGAAAAAAAAATCCAATACTGATGTATTCATCTGTGTAAAATAAGGGTTTTAGATCATGCCCTGTTTTAACCTAACCCTGCTTTAATACATTACTATCCATGTGCTCGTTTGCTTCACCCACTTCAGCAGCTGTCTGTCTTCTTCATGCATCTCGATGCTGTAGCCTGTGGTGACAGCAAGACTAATGTATTCACGGCACCGCCACGGTGAGAGGCATTACTTTACCTCTGCTTAATTGAGGGGAAACTCCCCTGACACCTGCTTAGTACAGCACTAAGCTGGGAGAGCGGCCAGACTCAACCCTAGGAGCATGAGGCCACTGAACCCTGACTGAGAAATAACGCAACCCCAGACCACCCAGGGGCTGCTGAGGGAAGAAATGATTTAATAATACTGATGAGATATTACACCGACTCTTCCTCCACTGTCTCCCTCTCGTTCGCTCTCATTACTTTTTACCTGGTGAGGGAGACAGCTCTGACTCTGTGCCTGAAGGTGTATTTAGATGGGGCTGCTAAATATTTCAGACCCTGAAGACAGAGACTCTGAGTAAAAAGAAGAAGCAAAGAAGGGAGCAAGAGGGGCAAAAAAAAAAAAATCAGTGCACAGGGGTTTGACATGGATTGTGGAGGGAGGTTAGGGAGTGTAGTCAAGGGCAGTCAGGGCAGGCCTGTAATTGGCTGACACTGGAATATAGCAGTGGATTTGTGTGTGTGTGTGTGCCTGTGTGAGTGTGCAGTCAGGCAGTGTCTGAATACTGTAAGGCCAAATATATCGCTCCAGCCAGACTGCATTGCTTTCAGAGTGTTGATGTGCTGCCATCACCTTGCACTAGAGTGAATGTTGATCTCAAGTACAACAGACACTAATATTATTTTCTTTGGGCTCACATACCAAACTCCCCCTACGTCTGGAGCCTTATAGGCAGGGTGCCATCTGAGACTCGGCATGACAGCTCGACTGAGCTCCTGCCTCGTTTTTAATTGTCCCAGGCCCCAGGGGCTGCTGGGAGCTAGCTGGGCGGGGCTGAACATTTTCTCCAGGGGGATGAGGAGAGGTGGGTGACAGAACACTCGCAGTGTCAGATGCAGGTGCAGAGAAAAGAGATGGAGAGGGGGCTGACAAGCTAACCGTGGGGAGCCAAGTAGTGGGAAGCCATTCACTAAAATGAGAGAGGAGAGGGCTTTATATAAGAGGAAAGCTCACAGGAGGCATCCATTTTCCTGCTCCAACACCGCTGCACACACAATATGTATTATCCGTGCAGTTATCAGCTGGTCTGTTAAATGACGTTGTTGCTAGAATTTATGTAAAGAGCACAATATGGCCGCGGTGTTATATCAACAGTACATTTTTACAATGTGACGTTTAGTAGCATTACTTATTCAGAGGATGAAAAATGTGCTCCCTCTTGTGTAGTTGTCCTGTCATCATGACCCAACACTGGCTGGTGGATCATAACATTCTATTCCCTGCTATGGTTCAGCTTGGTGGTTGTGATTAGGCCTGGAGTGAGCAATGTGGCTTCAAGATCAAATTGCAGTCATTTTGAGTAGAATCACAATTCATGACCTCAATCACAGTTCTCACTACAGATGTAGTTGAAGCCATGTGATCTTACATGTGGTCTTTGCAGAAATGCTGCTGTGTTTAGTCCTTTTAAATTGGACTGAATCTGTTCTCCCCTTCAGTGCAGTTTGCTTGTGCAGTTGTGAACATGGTGTCCGTAACCAAAACCACTATCAGACCATTTGAAGGACATGATCTTGGTCTGGTTTTAAACTAACTCCACAGCAGTTGGTTTATGGTGTGAATGTAATCTGACACAACTGCAAAACGAGTGCTGTCAGAGTGCCAAATGCCTTCCTATAGTCAAGTATGCTTTACATTCTGGGATCTGGCAGGGTACCATAGATGAGCAGGGTACACAAATAGTCAGTATGGGCTAGAAACTAGCTATAAATTCTCCTTGTTCTCCGTTAGGCCAGCTAGCTCGTGATTGTCTATCATGCAGTCATGGAATTGGTGGCGACATACCGTCTTTGAAACCGTAACTGCTGTTGTACATGAATAAAATAGGAATAATACATTTAACTGAATAGTATTTCTGTAATTGACTAGCTAGGGCAGCAATGTTTAGACATCTAGTCGACCAGTCATGCACATTCCTAATTATATGCAAGTATTTTATTTTGAAAGTTCAGCTCCAATCAGCTGGCCTGAGCTTGTTTATCCTTACCTGCTTAGGAGTCAGAGGGAAGTTCAACACAGCTAGGCTTTTTTTGCATTATCTGGCTGGATGAAACCTAAAACCCCAGTTGGAGACAATGAGTTTCTCAATTTTCTCTGTTAAACCACACTTTCTAATTCAAACTGCCTGTGTGGTCACAAAAAGTGAGGTTTTCATACATCACATGAGACAAAAAGATCCCTATGAGTGTCACTTACTCTGATCAGAGATGATATCAGATGATGATGATAAAATGTTGATAAAACTCTATAGAACATAAAAACATAACCGTAAAATGCAACACGGTTATGTTTTTACGTTTTATGTTTTATGTTGTAAATAAGATAAGAGATTAAAGCTCCAGAAAATCGTTAATCTTCAGATTTAGTGCACAGAGCGGTAAAATAAACATCTTAGTTCAATTCAATAATTCAAGCGAATTATTTTAACGTGGAGTGAGCTTTCACTGCTGCCATTTATTTCTACGTTACCATCCAACATCATAATAAAGGAGATGTGGAAGTCACTTTAGTTTGTCGGCAGATCAAAATTAAAGTAACTGTATTGATCGCACAGGTCTTCTTGGTGTGTGTTCTTTCTTCTAGTAGATCACATACCAAAATAGGACTGTTGCTGGCCAGGCTGCGTCGATTTACAGAAAAACATTCAGAAGTTGTTGCAAACCATTTGCTGGGCACAGGTTCAAATATGTGAACAATTTTCTCCATTTACATTTTTTGATTATAATAATTAATATGAGATTATTAATTGGTCACAGTAGGCTCTTTTTGCATTTTTTTTCACAACAAATCAATTTATTGATGAAAATAATCTTCATCTTAATTGGTAATGAAAACAATTATTTGTAACCCATTTGTGATTGTGTAATTGGCTACACTCATATAGCACCACAATTGAGCCTATTCTCCATAAGTATTTTATTAATTTATTACTTTCCGTTTATATGCTGCGCACCAAAGCCCAGTAAATATCTTTGGACTCCTCCTCCATGTTATGTTGCAGCGTCAGTTTCTTCCCAGTGTTCAGCCTCATACCATATTTTTCTGTGATGTTGCTACTGCCTTGCCACACATTCTGCAAAAACACCGCAATTTGTACTATTAATCTGGCAGCTACATGAAAGCTGAGTCAGATGCTAGAGCCTCTTTTTGTCAGGCAGTTTTGATTGCTGCAATACACTGTCAGCTTCAGTCGTGATTCATCGCTCTATTAAGGTGAACATATATCCAAAATGCTTCTGAATAAGGCAGTACATGCCTTAATGTGATTACACTTCCTCTGACTGTGACCGTATTCAGGTTAGGTTAATTGGAAAAGAATGTCTACATAGCAGTTTATTGTTCAGAGTATTGTCCCTATTGGGTAAATTATTGTACAGCTACAGTCCTTGTAAATATACTCGTTGAGGTTTTTTTTTTTCCTTTAGTAAATCATTTGAACAATTGCAGAGCTGTTAAGGGCTGCTGGAATGAAATGTTGTGCAGCTGATAGGAAGCAGTGGCATGAATTCGGGTCTTGCTTTTCCTTTGCTGCAGGCACGGAGACGTCATCAGCCCAGCCTCGCTGGGGTCAGAGTCTCTGTAAATAGCCCTGAGGGGATTCAGGCTGCACTGATAGCATACCTGCTGTTACCCTGAGACGTTATCCAACTGCATGCCATCCCAAGCCCAGGCTCCCTCCCAGCTGCTGTGCTCTGCTTTGCATTGTTCTGCAATACCTCACACAAAGATGGAGTGGGGCCATTATACCTCTGGCTCTGTAACGCTCCCTGCAGACACACATAAACATACACACTCATGCTTGCTTACACCTACACCAACGAGCACGCACATAACTGCAGCTATTCACATTTGTCGCTGGGTTTAGGTCTTCATATGTTTGTCATTGCAGGTACAAATCTTTGCACAGCCGTATGAGACCCCCCTCCACACACACATACACACATACACAAATCAAACTGGATTGGGCTGTCACCACAAAAAGCTCTGCAGCGGCAGCGCTGGCTGGCTTTTTCGCAAAGGGGTCAGAGTGGACTACAAATTACAGCTGGTGGCCAACCACGGCCTGTGATGGGTCTCAATGCACTCTGTGTTTACCCACACACCTGCACCTCCTCAGGATGGTAGAGGCGGCGAGCACAGCCGAGAGCACACAGCCATTTTGTAACACCTCAAGGAACTCTCCTTCTTGTCTCCCTCCTCTCTCTGTATGAGGAATAGATGAGGTGGTGCCATTAAGTGAATTTGCTGTTATTTCCCCAGGCTCTTAGCTGAAGATGTCAAACCTCAGCCAGTGAGGCAGCCAAGGATGACTGCCGACTCAGGCAGAGGCTTACAC
Organism: Pelmatolapia mariae; assembly: GCF_036321145.2. Lineage (NCBI taxonomy): Eukaryota > Metazoa > Chordata > Actinopteri > Cichliformes > Cichlidae > Pelmatolapia > Pelmatolapia mariae. The sequence continues at coordinate 28,319,529 of NC_086244.1, forward strand.
ACACACACACATACGCACACACACACATTGCACTCTGCTACGCACATGATCAGCTTTCATGCTTCTGTGTAATTTATCAAATTGCTTGGGCATGTGATGAATGGGTCTAGATCTCAAAAGGAAAAAAAGGCATTAGGTTTGCATTAGGTTGCTGTTTTCCCCGTGTAACTGCTTAGAATTTAATTACAGTCAAAGGTAAACATCGTATTCACATTTTCTGAAACAATAATTCTGTAGGCCTAATTGCTTTGTAGTTTCACAGACTACACTTGAGCGCTTACACGAGGGGAATCAGCTTGTTAAACAGAAACCGCTCAATCCCATTACATATACTGCAGACTGCTACATTCTTAGTGTGTGGAATGAGCAAGTAGGCTTAATATTTTCTACATTTTCTCACAATTGTCCGCACTCACACATCCTTACTGTAGAAGAGGCTGGTTCTCTCCTGGTGATTTGTCACAGTTCCCTATTGTATCACACACCGCCTCTCCTTCACACTCCAAATCCCCCCCTTCTTTCTTTCTTTCTTTCTTTCTTTCTCTCTCTCTCTCTCTCCCTCCCCTCCCTCGTTCCCTAAATCATTTCTTTACATGTGTGTGGGTGCCCCCTCTCGCTGTGATTCTGATACTTCATAACGGCAGGAGGAAATTGAGCTGACCTTGAGGCTGCCGAGCTCCTTTATAATGCTGATGTATGGGGCTGTGAGCGCAGGCAGCCAGTAAGTGAGAGGCATGTTTTTATTTGCCGGGGAGCAGGGCCCAGTGTCAGGACACATAACAAGGTTCATTTCTCGCCCACTCGAGCTAGCTAGTACGCTGGGAAGCTTAGTGTCAAGCATTCGAGTCCACTAGGTGTGATTTAACTGCATTAGCCTTTGTATACTGGAATAAGTTGCATCATGCTGCCTAAAGGATGATGATGGGCAGACCCATGAAAAGAATTAACCCTCTCCCCTGGATATACAGAGTTCTCTAAAATGTGACTTGCATGGGAAAAGTGTTACTGTTGACAAGGCCCTTAGCTCAAGGTTGAAGTAGAGATGATTTCATATTGGATTATGTCTGTCTTTGGGTGAGCACACAGTGGGCAGTCTTGTAAGGGTGATGCTATCTGTTTGTGTTACCTTTGGGTTGTTGTTCATGTCATATTATTATCATTAGTTGTTCAGTGTAGATGGCCCACTTTCCTTTCTTCAGCACCTCTCTGCTCATCAGCGCAATCAGGTACCTCCGATCACACAATCCGACTGCTCTCAAATTGTTGTCATGATTGAGACCAATTCAGCAGCAGGAAACAGCAAGAGGGCTTATGATTTAAGCATGAACACTGTTCAGGAGGTGGACCTGATGAATTAATAACTGCAAAAAAGAGAGGAAGAAATAGTAAATGCAATTCAAAGCCCTGCAAAAGGGAAAAAAAGATGCATTTATATTTTCTAGAGTTTGCTGGCGTTAAAGTAAGTGAGGAGGGAGGTTGTTAGATACAATTTGTTGCACGTTGTAGCATAAATGAGGGTTCCAAACAGTGTTAAGAGATGTAAGCAAGTAGTTAAAACACTTTAAAGAGATTTCTATTGCTGTTGTCTTCCACTCTGACATGGGTGTTTAAACATGATGGTGACAAAGAGACAGTAGAAAAACATATACAATTATTAGATTGTTTTGACTTTGTTAGAAATGTTAAACTGTTGTTTGGGGCTTTGTGTCCAGCAGTAGTGGCTGTGGTTGACATTATGAAGAGCAGAGGAAGCTCACCAGCGCTGCCAGTTTAGTTCACTTCTTATATGGCACAGATCCACTTGCTAACCCCATGTCTGGATGCCGCACTCTGAAAACAGGCAGGGACCCAATTCATTCACAGCCCATCCAACAGCACATCAACTGTGTGCGAAATATGTTTCGGCAGCTTAACAGCAGCAGACTCATCAATTGATCCAAATTTTGCCGTCCATTGATCTTGGCACACGGTGGGTCGAGATAATTACAGTGCATGTATGATAATGATATCATTAGCAGCCCGTGGTCAGTCTATTAGGACAAGGGAAACGCGAGTAAAAACAACCCAAACCATGCATAGAAACATTTGCGCTGCCAAATGCTGGGGAGAGTGGTCCAAATCTGCTTTGCAAATGCCTCCCTGTCACTCTCCCGACCGCACCACAGTAACAGTAGCGTGGTAAAGAGGCGGGCGAGCCTTCTGGTGCTGCTGACTGGCATTCTGTGTGTTGATGAATGTGGCGGCCTGACGGCTCAATGTGCTTACCTAATTGGAGCAGCTCTGCTGTCACACCGAGTTTCTCCGTGTCTCTCTTTCTCTCAGTCTCTCTCATGTAGTAAGAGCAGCGTTCTACTTGGCTACACACCTGTGTTACCCAAAGGTTAATAGAGCTATCTCCCAATACAAACCAATCACCAGGTAATCAGTTTCATGCGCCTCCATAGGTGGCTAAGGGCACGCATGATGACCAGAGCAGCCATTTTGAATGAGGTTGTCAGGTTGCTGCAGGTTGCCAAGCAAGAAAAATATATTGTACATATATTGTAAATATAGGCTTTATCCATGTTTTGTGTAGCTGTAAAGGGGAAAGGAGTATAGTGTGTTTGCTTTGGAAGCCCCTTCATATCACAGCACAATTGACGCCCACCTCGTTGTGTGTGGAAATAGGGAAGTTGCAGCTCAGGCTATCTTTGGTTTCTTCATGTTGTATGTGCTGCGCATGAGTCTTGTTTCAAAATAGTGTTTTTTTATTTTGTGTGTGTGACAAGCATGTGGCAGACTGCCAGAGACACTGACACACTGAGGGCTTGGACTAAAGTCATGAAAGCAAAGCGCTTCTTTTTGATGTCATCCTGCTTCCGAAGGGCCATAGTGGTCAGAGGGGATTTGAGCTTCAGCACAGGATTTTGGGATTTTCGTGTCAAAAAGGTCGCGTCAGGGTTGAATGAATTCAAGTGTGTGTGTGTGTGTGTGTGTGTGAGTGTGAGAGAGAGAGAGCAACAGAGAAAGAGAGAGAGCATGCATATTTAGCTTTTAAGACTGAGAAGAGGCACCGAAAGAAGAGAAATCCTGGCGTTATGGCCGTCCACATCAACCCATGGTGCTCACAAATAATAACCCTCAACTCAAAGAGCATGGAAGCGATCTTGTTCTCACATGAGCACACATAACAATATATAGGATTGGACGTTTCTAGGCCTCTTGAGCTTGTTTTAGTTCTCTCTGCTTTGTTGTGGCTACTCGGAGAGGCTGGATGGACGGGCAGTTTTTTAAAGGAATGATGTTGCATGCCTTGTGCTATTCGAATACATCCTGTAGGCGGAGACATGAGCAGATTAAAATGGGGATGGGTTAGTCACAGACTGATTTTAGAGGCTTTTAAAAACCAGGCAGATAGATGAGCCCATGTGTGTATGTGCGCGCGCACGCTTGATGCCCACATTGTCTGCACCGTGAAAATCCCAGAGTTACTGAAGAGATTGCAAAATCAATATGGGCTATTCATACATGAATCTAATCCTCAGATTTACTGCCATTTAATCTGTGTATGGCAGGGGCTCTGATGCTCTCTAATGCTGTCAAACAGATGCCCCTGCTCAGCCTTCCAGGTTAGGCTGCACCTGATGACACCATTGAGCCATGGCAGCAGGCACATTTCATCTTTCCTCAGGTGGCAACTATTACATGAAGGCTGGCATTGTAGCAGCGTGTTACATAAAAGAAAATCATACCAAATGTTTAAAACAAACATGTTTGACCCCAAAATCTTCTTTGGCAAGTTTGATCTGGGAGCAAATATAAATATTACATGCTGGTCCGGGTGGTTATTGAGTGTGTTTTGCCTCCCCCTCCCCTCCAAATGTCAGACAACAGCATACCCAGCTTGCCGTTCGACAGTGCTCATACTGCCTTGAATAGAAATACTTTGTTTTTTGAATTTAAAAGAAATAACACCAGGTGTGCAGTGAATAATATCAAACAGACCATTTCATTTCATGCAAGCTGAATTTAGGAGGAGTATTACATCAGAGGCGAGGAAAGAAAGAGAACAAACAGAATAATTTTGCACGTGGGGTAAATATCTGGGGGTGTCGTCTTGTTTTGTTCTTACTTTGCTGTCAATACACGATTGGTTCGAAAGCCCAGCCACACCCTTCCAGTAAAGCACAGAAGACAATGAACATGTGAAACAGTTACTGTTGTCTCTTATTATTCTAAACAATATTGACAAGTGTTCCTAAATGATCCTGAGGAGATTCGCATGTGTTTTGTGCTGAAAAAAATAAAATAAAAGAAGAGGGAAGCTACTGAGTCATATCACGTAAACATACCGAACACAGTTTCTGTAACGCACAAAGAAATAATTGCTATCTTTTAATTAGTCAGTTGTAAAAAAAAAAAAAATTTAATAAAATTAAGACGTGCACCTCAGCTAGTGAAATGAATTTTTTACCCCTCGTCTTGCAGGCACGTACGCGGGATGGACGTGCACCTGCACACACGCAGACCTGAAGCCTTTGCGGCATTAAAATGCATACGTTGACACGAATTTGGCTTGCGTGCGCGTGCGAGTGTGTGTGTGTGTGTTTTGTGCTTCTACGTGTTAAAGAGAGTAAATGCAGGGAATCTCTCAGTGTGCGGATGCTGAATGTGAAATGTCAATGTTATTGAACAGGTGCTGCGAGGCAGAGCTGTGATGTTTTTATTTCCAAGCTCTTGTAGAGCGAGGCAGAGTAGAGAGGGCTCATGGGATAATGGGGGAGGTTCAGGGGTGGGGGAGTGTGTGTGTGTGTGTGTGTGTGTGTGTGTGTGTGTGTGTGTGTGTGTGTGTGTGTGTGTGTGTGTGTGTGTGTGTTGCAGGCATAAGTGCTTAGATCTGTGTGCATCCAGAGTGGTTTGTTGGGGAAGAGGGAAATGAATACTGGCTTAGAACAAATGCTTACAATCTCCACATAGAAAATGTGAATGGTACTGCAAAGCACTTTGCAAATGCTGGTTTTAAAATGTGCGGTACAAAATAATTAGTGTCATTATTACCATGTTGTACAGCTTCATGGCTTTCGCTGGCTACATTCACCGCATGTTCAACATGACGGCAAAGATGGCAGCCATCTTCACCTACACATACACCTCTACTGTCAATCTGCTATCACCTCGTTTGTTCCATTTTCACCTCATTCATACTTTTCCCCTGTTCTCTGTGTGTGTGTGTGTCTATCCTCCCCCACCCCCCTCCAGTTTTTCTCTTGCAGACTGTCGTTGTGTCAATACTTGTTGAAAGGCAGTGTGGCAGTGAGCTAGGAGGTGAATGCAGTCAAGGTTAGTCAACAATGCTTTGTGACACTGTAGCGTTGGCGAGTGCAGTGTTTTTTGCTCTGCTCTAACCCCCCACCCCCCAAAAAAAATGTTCTGTTCCTACCCCACCCACTGGACCTTGATCATGTTCTCTCCCTGGCCTTTGTGCTCTCAGCCTGATACCTCTCCATCATCATCTTCATGCACTGACCTCCTCCTCCTCCTCCCTGTTTGCAGCCATTTTGACTCTTGCATTCAGTGCTCCCGGAGAGAACGGCTCAAGCCTGTCAGCGCTGATTCATCCCTCAGTTGCTAGCTCACGCCAATCAATTCTCGTGTTTGTGTCTTGATCCATTATTTGCTTTTTTTCCACCCCTCTCCCTCTACCTGCTGTATAAGCAGGTCTCCTTTGTTTGCAGCTGCTTTTATGCCAAACTTAAAATTTCAAGCTGCCAGTCTGTCTTTCTTTCTTTTTTTTAAATTGCAGTTTCATCTGTGATTTCTTTCATTTGAATTCCAGTGAACGCATGTGAAAATGCAATTATTGTGTCAGTTTTTTGGATTCACTCTCGAGCTATTTAACAAAAAAAAAAAAGAAAGAAGAAGAAGAAGAGGTGCGAGATGTCCACAACAACGGTGGAGAATCCAGTCGTGATATGATGGCGGGAGCTGCAGTTCAAAGCCAGCTAGCAGGTTACTTAATGAGTTTAGTAATTGGCTTGCTGTGGCCTCCGCGTATCCCTGCCCTCCTGCTGCTGATGTGTGCAGGAACAGAGAGAGCTACAGCTTGCACTCCCTCGCTCAAGCCATCTATATTTCCCCTCCATCCACCACTCTGGTACAAGCTGACTCGTTGAACTAAAGCTGCACAAGCCCACCACTGTTTATTCCTCACCGCTTGTTCCCTACTATAAAAAAACTTAAAATTTTAGGCTTCCAGTTTGCTCAACATTGAATATCAACTGTCTCTCCAACTGGGTTAGCGTCTCGTATCCTTGTCATGTATTCACAAATGATGTGCAACATGTTATCTTCTGATTTTAGCACATAAAGGACACTTTTTGTTCCCATCTCATCGCAATTGTACATCTCATTTAGCACCAGTCTGAAATCACAGGGATAATAGCTGGAAGAGGAAAATGCAGGATGACCTTCATGGTTGAGCAGTGATTGAGAGAGAGGTATAGGTTTTAGTCTGGGTTGTTTATTGCTTTGTTTGTACCGAAGATTTAATGCCTATAGGGGAACTGCATTAGTGAGGCTAAGCTAATATATATCCTTTCTAATGAGAAAGCTTCCCACCTTTCTAGCGATTCCCATTAATTTCCATTTTGTAGCTTTTAAAAAGAAATAAATAAATCCACCGCACATTAGTAAATGTAGCCATCTCTTGTTGCAAGTCTGCTGCCAAGCGTTTTATCTACTCCCTCTGTGGAACAGTTGATTCTGAACGCTGTAGGGGTTGGAAGGCCAAAGCACAGCTAAGTGGCTCCTCTTGACCTCAGCACTGATCTCCAAACTGTCTGCTCTGACTGCACACAGACTGATTTTAACCGTTCGCTCCCACAAAAAACAGTCTAATCTCATAACACAGCCTCAACACCCTGACTGTGTGCTGTCTCTTTGAATAACACATCTTTTTCTCACCGCACCCAGTGCTGACATGCTGACCGTACATTTGCCTTTGAGATTACTTCTCTCTGCTATTATTCATGCCAAATGGAAAAAAGGAAAGCTGTGAAAAATTAACTTGAATTACTTTAGATGCTTGTTACTCTGACTTATAATGGATGTGGTTATTCTAGTTACCGTTATGTATCCGTAAACTAGATGGCTGAATCATTAGCTTACACACTGAGAGAAGCCGAGTGTGACCAGAGGAGAATAATTGATTTCTGAATAAGCGTCGGCACTGGAGGGAAAAATACAGCATTAAAGGGCCATTGTGCCATATTGAGCATACACATGTCATGAATTAGCGTGTGGAGTAAATTTTTGGTTTTACTCATAATGAGCGCTGGCTCACCTCTTCTCTCTCACACACTCACTCCAGGATCCTCCATAGAAGCAGCATGAAGCTGTACCTCTTCTCACTGTCCACAGGGTGGCAGTGTATGGAGGTGAGACTGCCATGTGCTCTGTGTGAAATGGAGCAGTCGCTGGCTACCTCAGACCACACAGTAATCACCCCCACCCCCCCATTTCTTGTTTTCACGACCACGGCGGACTTCATTTGCTCGTGCCGATCACGTTTAATCACAGCTCCACTCAGGAACAGGTTCTTCCGAGCCGAGCAGCAGACACATGTACTGTTTGTTTATCTTGCCGTGTTTTTGTACACAAAAGGATTTGCCTGAAATGTAAACTTCCTCTTTTTGCACCACAGCCTTGCCTTGCCTTGCCTGCCTGCACCCTTGTCCCTCTGTGGCCCTCTTGGAAATATAGTCTCATTCCTCAGAGCCTGTTCTCAGTGCAGCCACGGCAGGCTGAACTGCTCTTTTATTCAGATGAATGAGGCCCTGTTTTGCCTGGAGAATCAGACACAGACAGTCCATGTGAGAGCTCGAAGAATGTCTGTGGAAAATCGGGGACTGTAGCATCTGAGGTATTACACACGTGCGTTTGTTTGCGACTGCGTTGAATCTGCTCTGTATTAGAATCAGATTTTACAGCCATGTAAAGACTTGAATGATTATTTTCTGGTTTTCTAATAGTTTCACACCCCGATTTACTTTTACCTTGGCCCTTTAAAAAAAAAAAGTCTTCGTTTCAGCAAGCTGTGATCTAATGGAAGCTGCGGAGCGCTCTCTGTGTGAATTCAGACAGTGCGCACTTCTATTAAAAGCTGTTTTTTTTTCTACTCACACATTTATCAAAGTCTGCAAATGAGCAATCAGTTAGTGCTGTATTTTTACAAAGAAAAATGCTGTGCTGTCTCCCACCACCATTTAATCAATTTATCTGCCAGGTGGCAGCTACCCCCATCTGGAGTAAGGTTTACTTACATTCATTTTTTAAATATGCAATACTTTAACCAAATGGCTGCTGCAAGCAAGTTTCACTCTCTTGAGTAGCTTGTGTAGCTTGGCAAAGAGATTAGACATATGTAGCCTACAAGTGTCTTGGTTTTCAGAGTGTTGCAAGGCTGCCAAATGTGACTGTGAATAGCTATGTAAACAAGATAGCTATGCAAGGCTAGCCTTGCTCTGATTGCCTAAAGTGAAATACCTTTCCTTGGCTTCTCTCACATTTTACAGCTGTGTTAATGACAGCAAATAAAGCTTACTAGGTAGCAGCGTAATTACTAGCTGCCTGTTTGGACTAAAACCAACGGACAACTTGATTTTTCAGTAAGTTTTGTCACCTTGATAAGGCAGTTTACTCAGAGCAATGCGTAACCTCCGTTTCCTTTGCAGTTAGTTTTTTTTCCTCTAATGAAGACGCCCTCTGTTGAGTGCTATTCTCCTCAGCTAAAGCAACAACCTCTGAAAACCTTGAGTCTTGCTATCCACAAGCGTATAGTTAACCATATTTAGTTGAGTAATTTCCTTGAGTTACTTTGTTGGGAGATTGAAAAGGATTGTTTTATTGCTTCCTCCCCTCTCTCAAACCGCTCCAGGCAAAGTCTGTGCTTTAATTAGTCGAGCAAGACCCTGTTTTCCCTTTGGATTCCCCCAACTTGTAAAGTGTTCTCTTCAGAATCTATGAAAGCTAAAAGGGGCAATGAATGATTTGAAGTCAGCTTTCTTTTTGGTTCGCCTGCCAGCTCAGAAAGGGGAGGGGCTTTCAGCACTCGCCTCAGTATGAGGAACAGTAACTTGAAGCAGCAGTCACACAGAGCCTTTGTTCTTTATGGATATAGTACTTGTGGTGGAGACAGTCACTGCTTTAAAGCTCCCATCTGGAAGAGCACTGTTCGAATATCTAATACAAGAAGAAAGGCTCCTTTAGATAATACCTGCCTAAGAATGGTAAAATAGTTACAAAGATCAAGCTAGCACATCCATTTTGCCTCCTTTTATTATGTGCTGGGAGCGGGGGAAGTTAGCTTGTTACACAGTAGAGATTTAGTCATGTGTTAAAGTCGAGCCTCTGAAGCACACCCCCACCACCAGCACCACCACAGCCTAACCCTCTTCCTGGTGTACAAGTATTGTTTTCTTCTCTAAATCCTTTTTCCCCCCTCCTTCAACCCGTCTGCTCATCCCTGGTGAATGTATTAAATGAAGTTACTAGATATGAGTGCTTAAGAGGCCAAGGCCTCTGAGGCTTGCCAACTATCTCACAGGCTTGGCTCAGTCATCCATGTCACTTTTTTCTGTTGTTTCAGCTACTGGCTGACTTATTTGTGTTGCTGAGCACTTTCTCCCCCTCTTCTGTCTGTCTCTCTGTCTCCCCTGCTCTCCGTTTGCTGCCTCTGAGTGGCTTGTTTTTGTTTTGTTTTTTTCTTCCCCTCCAGCACAGAGAAATCAGGCTAAAGCAAACAGTTTGTGTCAGCCACAGCTTTTGTTAAGTATTCATTTTTAATGAGGGTAAGTGGCTACAGAGTCCTATAAACCATAAATGGAGTAGACAGACCGGGGAGGGGCATGTGGGTCTTTGATTCAGTGGCAGTCTTTTTGTTCAGTAACACTTGTACTAATTGTGTTTGATGTGGTTGAGGGAAAACTTATTTCAAAATGATAGCTTGTGTTTGGTTTAATGTGCTGTTTTTTTTTGTGTGTGTGTGTGTGTGTGTGTGTGTGTGTGTGTGTGTCATCATCCACCTTTTCTGGTTTTCTTAACTTCTACCGAAATTCTTCTCCTCTGATAGTCTTTATGAAGGGAGTGTTATAGGAAAGTGCCATTTTCCCCCCTCTTTAAAGCGGCTCTGTTAAATTTCATTGCCTCTGAATTCAAAAACAGAGACCAAGCAACCAGATTTTGCTCTGTCGGGATCGAAGGCGCTATAGCTGTAGAGAGGGGCGCTCGGGGAAAAGGTATTGTGATGGGCCGTTTGAATGCTGAACAGAATTGAATAGACACAGTCAGCTTCCCAGATACATGCTTAGGCCTGTAGAATGTGGAGTGCTTTGCTTGTAACTGCACCGGTTGTCTCCTTTCATTATCGGTTAATGGTGCCCAACTTGACAGAGCCATGTGATAAACAGAGGAGCTGTGAAATCCTGGAGGTGGAGTTCTCGTCCGCCTGATAATGGGATCTCATCTGCCGGGGAGGGGAGCCTGCCCGGGCCAGCCAATCCAGCTTTGCTTCGCACTGCCTTCAGAGTGGATTCGCTGCACTCGCCCTTCACTGCCGTCTTGGGCCCAACTTAAGCCTTGCGCTGTGCTGGAAATGGTGGCATTTTGAGTCACTAGACTGAAAAATCTTTTACGCTTTGATTGTGTGATAGAAACCGAGGGAGACGTGCGTTTCCATCTCCCCATCCATCCTTCTGGACCCTCTGAGTGTTTGTGCGTCTCGGGGAAAGGAGGGAGACTGTGTGTAAATATCATAAACACTGATCCTGTGAAATGTATACATACTGTGATGAGGGAGGAGCTGTGGCTGCTCATGGTGTTGGGTTTCTAAGTGGTGTGGGGGCGGGGGGTCGACATCTCAGGACAGTTGCCTCAGGAGCTGGAAAAGGTTTTTACCAGCACTCTGTTACACAGCAGAGCCCACCACCACCCCGCTGCCATTGAAATGAAGACGACCAACGTGGTTTGTAGCACAATGAAGGGCCCCCTGCACACCACCCCTCAACTCAATTTCTATCGATCCTCACTGCCCGTCTCTCCTGCTGCCCAGGTTTGCCTTTAGTGCCAAAAAAACTAGCCCAATGCACTATTTGCTTTAGTTAATTGGATTTTTTTTTTTAACAGTGATCCAATATCATGTTTAAGACAATGAAAATGTGTCAAGCTACTCGCTGGGTGAAATGAAAATTATCCTATTAATTTACAAGGTAACACAGTCCGTCTTTGTGTCACTGCTCTTCCTAGGTGTGTTAGTGTGCCGTCAGGTTTTTCTCTTAATGGCAGCATTTAGATTAAAAAAAAAAGGGGGGGGGACTAAATAGTGTTGTGCGGTTTTTTTTGTTGTTTTTTTTTTTACCGTGAAATTCAACAAAATAAGCGCAGGGACCTTGGAAAAATGTACAGGTTTACCATTAGAAAAATAAAAAATAAAGACCCCCCCCCCCTGCAAAAAAACGAACTATGGCTAATGGACTAGTCACATTACCATCCCTGCTTGTTTCTGCCTTTTTAATGGGTGGGGTGACTAATTAATTCATTATCCAAAAATGCAAATGAGCTCCTACAAACCCGAGCGGCATCCACTCACATCTCTCTCTGGTGTGTATTCTGGAGGGGTGGGGAGGGGGTGCACGTACTAATGTTTTCAGATAGAAATCAGCGACCTGTACCGTAAGGATGGCGTTACATGTAGTTATTTATATATTTGTGTCACCGTTTAGAAAAGAAACGTGTCAGTGCCGCGTGGCGCGGGAAATGTGGGCTATTAAGCAATTATTTACAAAGGCAGCGCTACAGCACGCTCTCATTGTGTCGCTTTAGTGTTTCAGTCACATTCCCCATAAGCGTTGTCATTGATCGCTTGATGATGATGATGACGACGATGATGAAGGTCGGGTCGGGCTACTTTGGCCGCCGTGCACCTCGCTTCCTGATGCGCGCGCACGCACACGCATCGGTGTCCCCAAGGCGCAGGCATCAATCAACAGCCCCCAATGGCGTCCCCCAACCACCCACCAACCCACCCCATCTTTGTCCATGACGATTATTTGAATCCAGTCCATGTTTTTGTTTCGCTCGGATTTTTTTCCGCCTTTTTTTTTTGAGTGTGGTCGGCGTAATTCTCCTTCACTAGTGTCTGGATAAAGAAAGACTAGGTCAGCCATGTGGATGCGTCTGTTGAACAGCTGAAGAGGGGGAGGAGGAGGGGAGGAAGAGAAGAGGAGGAAGGGGGGAGGTTTACAGACTCGGAGGGAGCGTGGAGTGTGTGCATAGGAGGAGAGAGAGAGAGAGAGAAAGGGGGAGAGAGCGTGCGCGTGGTGTGTGTGTGTGCGAAACAGAGAGAGAGAGAGAGCAAGATCGTGGTGTGTGTGTGTGTGTGTGTGTGCGTGTGTGTGTGTGTGTGTGGAAAAAGGAAGCGGAGCCTGTTAACGGCGAACTCGCTGGTTTCCTACCCCTCGAAACAAGCGCTATGTTACTTTGCTTGTGGACACTGTCATCGACAGCAACAACAACACGGCCAAAGGGAATAGGAGCAGTTTCGAGGGGGGACTCGCTAGCGCTGTAGTGCCTTTGATCGGGCTCATTCCGGACGTGAGCAGCCTATCAGTAAAGTGAAACCGTCTTTTGTTGAAGCAAGTGCTCGCCTGAGTCCCTCCGTGCGGGTGGCGTTTTCTTCTTTCAGTGGGGGGATACAAAAAAAGAAGAAGAAGAAAAAGTGTCCGTGTTCGCCTCGTTTTTGTCCCGGGTCTTGGATTAAGTCCAGCTGGCTTGCCTTTTTAAGTTCGGTGGGTCATCTTGGGCAAGGATCGCGTTTTGAACTTGTTTGCAGCAGTCTGTGGGACTCCCAAAGAATCAGCAGACTGGCGGGTGAGTAGTTGAATACAAAAAAAAAAAAAAAAAAAGATTGTAGGAGAGTTGTGGTTGGAGGAGGGGGGGGGGGGTGCAGACTGGGAGCTGTGTGTGTGTATGTGTGTGATAAAGACACTGGATTTGGGCACTAGCAAGGCGAAAAGCCGGGTGGCACACGCACAGTTTGAGTCTGAAATGCCCTTATTTTTGTTTATACCCAGAGGAGGAAGTGTGCTGTGTGCGTGACCCTCACTCAACTGCTTTTGAGCTGCAAAGTTGTCTGCATTGTGGTAGAACTTGTATCTCCTGTGGACTGTAGCAGACCCCCACAACACAACCTCCGTGACCCTGCGGGCCCTCTAACAGTAGTTTCAGCAGCTAATGTTTTTTTTTTTTAAGTGTGAAAAATGAAGTAAACAGAAACTGGGCTTGCAATGCAGTTTTTGCTGCCAGGGAAGGAAACATCAGACATGTGGAAGTTCCTCATGCTCAAGCATTTTAGCAATCAATTAACTTTGAGGAACAACTAAAAAAAAAAGAAAGACCAAAAACAAAAGTTGCATTTTTACAGGAGAAATGTCAAAATGAGTGTCAGTGAGTTGGTCGTACATACATTCTGACTAGTGGGATTTCCCCCAGTGTAACATTAAAGGCTCGACTGTTGGATTTTCACTCTTTGTCATGTCATAAATTGGTAATCCAGCTGTAATAATGGAGGCTAAGTGGAGCGTTTTGTTTTTTTAAAAGATGGGGGAGTTTACTGTCTGTGAGAACGGCCTTGCCAGTTGCAAACTATGGAAGGACCCACCAAATTAACTTGATCCCCCCCCCTTCATCACCCCAGAGGCTGTGAACTCTGGCCGGAGCACATGCAGCTCTCACTGTGGGGGTGGTGGTGGGGGAGGCTCTGGGGTTGAAAAGAGCAAGGGGGGGGTTGGCTGGTGGGATATGTGTGTGTGTGTGTGTTTGTGTGTATGTTCAGGAGGTGGCAGCTTAGGATTTTAAAGCAGACTACAGTTATTTGTCTGAAAGGCAGCTTATCCACTCTTTTCGAGTTATGGCAGAAGGGGGGGGGGGTTTACTTAAACCGCTGTAAATTGGTCGTAGTAAGTCTGGGTGTCAGAGGCTGAATCCACTGGGTACGTGGGCACATAAGCACAAACAGAGATTCAAATCAAGGAGGGGTGGAGGGGAGTGAAGCGGTGATTGCCTTCAATCTGCGCTGTGTAAAAACAGTCCCTTCCTGGAATCCTCCTGCTGGATTTTTGCGCTGAACTACCACATAAACTCAGAGTTGCATTGCTAATTGTGAGGAGTTAATCTCTACCATACCAAGTTTCCTGTGCCTGTTTTTTCTTTTTGGTCACCTTGGTAGCTAGGAAGTGACCTCTACCTTAATGATTCAGATGTGATTAATCTGCTTGAGTGGGACGACAGCGTATTTGTGATTAATGTATGGCACAACTGCTTTTAAAAAAAATCATGTGAGTGAGAACATAGGGCACTGAATCAGGCACAAGGTGCAGTTGTGGTTAAAAATTTAACAGCGTGTCTTGTTCCTAGTGTTCCTTTAACTTGTAAATCTCAGCTTGCCAGTCTGTTAATTTCCCGTGTTTGACTCGATTTGTGATTTTGATCATTTGATTTTGTTGATGACCGGTCCTACTGCCACTCTGTTGATGATTTTGAGTTGATTTCACTACTTTTAAGCTTAACTGCACCACTAAAACAGGCCAGAAATATAATCCTGAGCTTTTTTAAAAACGTAGACCAATGCCATTCATTAAGATGGCCCACCATATGTATTATTTTATTATTTCAGCAGGGTTGGGTTTAGTTCTTTATGCCACTAATGGGCCCATTTCTAACTTATATACGTCTGCGTACCATGCAATCACAGTCTCAGCCTGCACTCTCATGTGGAAAACTTGCATAGCTGGCCTTTGTGAACACATTTTAAAGCGGCGTCCTCTTCACTTCCCCAGAGGTTAGGATATCCATTTAGTTTCACTACTTGTGGACGGAGCGAAAGAGGAAGTGGTCAGACCTCTTAATGGAGTTGTACACAGGAGCCTGAGTTGTTCTGCAGTGTGGGATTTGTATGGAAAGAGAGCGCCGAGCATTTCACAGCACTCAGGCTGTTATCAGATGAGAGTATAGCAGCCTAAATCTTAATTATGTACACACCGCCTTACTGCTGTCGGTATCATTTCAATCATGTCTATTTGCAGTGCTTTATACCAGTGTTTGTGGGAAATGAAATCTGATGTGGAATTTGATCCGAGTCCGCAGACTGTGTTGTTTGATTCATGTAAACCAGGGGAAGCATAGTAGCGGCGTGAGTCACCGCCGCCGCCGCCCCCACTACCCCACCGCACTTTGCAAACACAAGTCCTCACTGCTGACAAGGTACAGAGAGCTAGTAAACATTCAGCTCACATACGGGCGCGTGTATGAGTGTCACCTCTGAGGAATCTGAGGGGCGATATCCAGATCAAAGAGGCTGTTTCTGACCATGCAGAGAGAGAGATGCTTCATAGAGTGAGGCTGTAACGGCTGTCTGGCTGCTCAGAGGCGGCTGAATGTTTGACAGGGCATTGGAAAAATGTTATTTAATCTGCTCGCATGATGGCCCTCAGTGGGATTGCACCACGCTGTGTCCCTGCCCCCTTTTTTTTCTCCCTCTTCGGTGTCAGGATGATGACAGTTGCTGGCTGCTAGAATTTAAAAAAAGAAAGGAAAAAAAAACACACACTTTTGAGGTTGCTGTATGTTGTTTTTTAGCATTATGATGTAACGCATGAAGAATTAGAGAAAGGCGAGTTGTAATTGATGCAGTGTTGGCGGGCCTATCATTTTCTCTCTAATGAGAAAGTCTGCTGGGGTCTTGATATGTTTTCCATTCGGGTAATAGCCTGAATGACTCAACTGTATTCCTTTGTAATTACAAAGAAAACGATTCAGTTGTTATTATAATAGGTTGCATGAATGAAAACACATGTGGCCTTTGACTCCCTGAAAAACAAACTGTTGTGAGATGCTGATCGCTTAAACATAGGTAAATTACATCTCTGTTTTTTTCTCGATGTGGGCTCAACTGTGTATATCTTAGGCCACATTAAAGGCATTTCTTGCAGTTACTCTCCCACTTTTGACCTCAACAATACAGAGCAGCAAGCACAGGCTTGTTAAAGAAAAGCCAGGTGGAAAATCAATGAAAGTCCTAGCTTTTCCTACCATTTCCACCACCCCCACTGCACAGAAGCAGACTGGAGGTTTTGAGGAGCGATGATAAATCTCTCCAGGACTTGTGGAGTTTTTTAGACAGGTTTCATTTCTAAATGGATCGAGCTTGCTTCACCACTTCGCGACCTATTGTCCTTGCAGATAGCGGTGTACCTGTGACTCATTAGAATACATTAGCCGCGGATTGACACAGTGCACATGAAACAGTGGTACTGGAACTGCTAAGGAGGCAGTACCCTCTGGTGGGTGACTACTGAAATGGAGAGCAAATAAGGACTGGAGAGGTGCTTTGATTGTTCATAGAAAATTCCTTTTAATTTGTTGTGTGCACAGAGGAAAAGCCGATATCTTTAATTAACAAAAACCTCAGGAGCCAGCGATGAGTGAGAAATTGGGATAATTGAAAATAGGCCCTATCTCCTTTCCTTCCACCCTCCCTCCTCCAGCTCTATGTCTGTACATCCTTAAAGCAGCTGAGCCCATCAGAGGGCACTTTTCGCACATGTTAAGTGGGGGGACATCTGGCCTTGTTAATTCAGTGCATGGCCATAAAGTGGAATGGCGGTCCCCACAGGGCTGCCTGCTCTGAACACAGTGAGATGGAGCCTGTGCGTCCTCTCTATTTCCCTCGTCCTCCCTGTTGACTGTCCCTCTGACACCAGCTCTGACACTACAACAAGAACATCCCCGCAATCTTGATATGAGCTTTAATCACCACTGATGTCTGAAGGAGATAAAGCGACAGCCGCACAAATCTTTGCATGCCAGAATACTAAATTACAGCACGCCTGGGCTTTATTGACCAATCCCTGTTTTTATTTACTTCAGAACGTAATACCGTGTAACATTGTTTTAGGCACCTGCCCCCAGATAGCTACTCTATATTTATTTTTTAGATGAGATGTTTTGCATTAGTAGCATGTATTCATAAAATCCATGTGCTATTGCCACCTGATGTCCCCGCATCCTCTGGATTAGTAGCAGCTAATCAAATGACACCAGTGGGGATGCGTTCATGCTGTGCATTCATATCCTATTTTAGTGAGTAAACATTAAATGTGTTTAAATGTATCATGGCTTTATTTATGCATAAATCTGCTGTTAAGTCTGAATTATACATTAGCCAATGAATAATGCATCAGTGCCATTCCTTAATGATTACTTGCCAGGCAGCGAATGGTAATATTTGCTGATAAATTTGCCCATTGATCTTGCTCGTGTTTAACCAAGCTTGTAGAGATGATGTTTACTCCATTTTATGTTGAGGATGCAATCAAAAGGAGGCTAATTTATGTGTGTGTGTTGCTGTCTTTTTTTAAGGAGATGTCTTTTAAAAATGACAAGAGAGCCCTAAGGAGTTTACGTAAAATGTACACAGTCTTAATTCTCTCTTAATTCTCTGAGCACTAAATGTTCGTTTATTCTTGTTTCCTCTCACATCTGAGTAAGGTGTGTTTGCATACTGTTCAGGGTTACTCTAAGGATGTCTTGTTTATTCTTAAACCTCCACAGATCAATGTCCAATTACGTCTTTTGTCTTTGTTGGCTTGTAGCCATTACATGGCGCTCCGTTCTTGTTTTAAGTATGAGTCTAGACTATGTTTGTTGCACTGGTAATTCAGTCCGTACTTGGTAGTGGTTCTCTATTGATACCGTGTCTTTTTATTGGCGCTGGTCTTAACAGCCGCACCGAGCCAGATTATTGGCACATTATCCTCATAATGCTCCGAGTCTAGCATTGCCTAAGCCTTCAAGCCTTGCAGCACAGGCTGTTACTGTGCAGATATATTGCTTGTCCACACAATGAGAAAATATTGACTTGTTGTCACTCACTCATTTGATTAGTTGTGTGGGTGATTCTGCTTTTCATTTGTCACCGTGGCAACGTAAATGGGGGGGGCGCACAGCAACAGACTCTTTTTTTTTTTTTCCTGTCCTGTAAATGAAGCGCTGGAGCATTGCAGACTATCACATCTGGAAAAACTCTGAGCAGGAATGAATGTCTTTATCACTCACAGTGTATCATTGGCACTTGTCAGCTCAGCTAATATCCACAAAAAGCCCAACATTTGACAGCTTTTCTCAGAGCCGAGTGTGCAGCTGTGTGGGAGTGATGTACTCCAGAAATCCCACTTTGATTTTGCAGCTCAGCCGAAGGAGAATTATCTGTATATTCGCGGCGTTGGCGAGTAACTTCATTTTCTTTTGTCTGTAAAAGGAGCCAGCTTTATGCAGGCGGCTGTTGTGTGCGTGTGTATAAGCCAGGTCATAACAAGAACACCTTACATTTAATCCAACAGGATTCATCAGTGGCCTTGTTCTTACAAAAATAATGAGCTAGACAGTAAGGGCCGCCCCAGGCTGCGTGTAAGGAGATGATCTCTCTGAACCAGCAAATCATTCTCTCTTTTTTTAAAAGACAGGCTAATGACTATTCTTGATGTCTGTCAGTGATTTAAGTTAACTAGCGTTAATTCACAGAAAGATCTAATGGGCACGATTGTCAGGCTGAGTCGAGGCAGCCAGTGAGAGGCTTTTGCTTGGGCGGGGGTAGTGTAATTGTTTTTGCTGGCCACGATTCTCTCTGGAAGGGATGACTGCACAACTCAGATATGTAAACAAGAAGAAACTGAAAGGCAATATGCTGATACCTTGTCTGTTTTCTCTTGATCAACCTAGCTTTTGAAATGAAATTTCTAAGCTCTACCCAAACGCTCATAGGATTCCGCTTGGCAGTAATGGTTGTTTCACAAACCTGCATCTGCTCAACTGAGCATTTCAAACATGTAAATCGCATGTGGAAAATGGAGATCTGGAGGAAATCATTAACTGTGACAGTGCACGATAAAACAAAGAGAGGCCGAGTTAAAGACAGCAGATGCTCAAAGGGTTTGATTCTGCTTATTGGAGCATGACACTTTTAGTGCGGCAGAGAATCTCACTGCGTTTGTCAGAGACAATGATACTTGTCTTGCCAGTGCCCTGCCAGTCATCTGTTCTCCAGAGGCTTTCACTGTATTCATTAAATGCTTATGCTTTTATCCAAACTCACATTTCTTCGTATGCTCACACCTGCTGTCATTTTTGCTCACAAAATCAGGCTGCTTGTTTTCCAGCAGAAGACAGCTTGTAATGTTTATCAGACTGTAGATGTGTAGACTTCGACTAAATCTGTCCTGAACATCCATGTTTTTAGGCTTCCAAACTTTGTTAGGGAAGGGGGAGTGGGGATTGGGCGTTAAGTGTTGCTCTGCCTCATATTGTAATCACAGCCAAATTATGCATAGTAAGAATAATGACTGTGCTGTGATTTTTAATATATGTGTAAAGTGATCACATAAAGAAAAGTCTCAGCTTGTATACTCAAGCTCTTATACATGTCTGCATCTTAAAAACAAAAGCAGAGAATATCCAAATCCAAAAATTGGAAACAATGCAAGCCCAATAAATAAATTGTTGAATACACCGCTACAGCCATAACATTCTGAAAAGGCAAATTGAGCATTTTTTTGAGCATGTGGGATTTTAATTGTTATACTTTATTTTTAAAATTTCCATGTAAAGCTACTTTAATTCTTTCCCCTATAAATATGACTTTTGCCGACATCCCCTGTACTCTTAATAAAGCTGATTTTTACATGTCAGTATATCTCAGTAAAGACATGGTTTGATCATTGTTAGAATAGTTTCCGGATTTTTCCAAGGGTACCTGCATAGGCAGAGACCAGCTTTTAATGCACACCCAGTCATTTGTTCTGTAAGCAAACCTGAAATCGACAGAAACCAGAAAAGACAGAAACTGCTTCAAGCACTTCGAGAGTTACTGTTAGTTGGCTTTTAAGCGTAAAGCCAACTAACAGTAACCCTAAAGAGTTAAATGACATCTATTGTTTGAAGTAATGCGACAGTGCAGTCAGTTACATTTTAAAATGAAAATTTCTGACATTTAAATGGGAACCAATTTTCAGTCTTCAGTCTAGTCTTAAATGAAAATTACCCAGCAGCCCACTGCACTCGTGGTGTCACAGCTTCACGATCTAGTATAAAGAGGCAATAGACAAACAACTCATTATAACAGAGCATGTATACCGCTTTAGCTAATGTCATTAAGGACTTCTTCTTGAAACAAGGAATTCACGCAACACAGCCACTGGGATGGTGCAATATTATTGGGAAACTACAGGCTGCTGCAGACTAACAGGTTTTATGTATTTATCCAGGTGATTTAAGTGGGTATGTGCTTATTGTGGTTGCTGTTAAAAGTTAACATCCAAGTGGGTGGGGTGGGGTTTGGTGGGACCCAAGGGTCATCCCACTTTGCAGTTACTTGAAAATAAAGTAAATTTAACAAGCTCATCGGTTTTTGTATGTGGGTGTACTGGAGATGATTAGCTACCTTTATCTTATAAAGGGGGGGGGGGGGGAAATAGATTCATGTAATAACACAAACCAGATTTTTTTCATTGTTAATATCGCTGATTTGGCTCTCCTACGTTTATCTCTTGAGTGCATGTTTTATAAATAGCAAAGCAGTGGAATGCTGCCTTGATAAAGTCTGATAAAGTTGAACTTAAGACCCATCAGGAAACAGTCCAGTTTGCAAACACACAGCTTTTTGGGGTTAGTGTTTGTGTCAGCACAGGGGCAAGACTGGACATCTGTCTCCCAGTGATCTATAACGCCCACAATCCCTCCCACAGACTGTCGGCTTTGGCACTCGGGCCCTACACCGGTTGCTGTAGTATGCCCAGCCACCCACAACAGTGGCTTATCTCGCAAGTATAACAAACAGCAGGCTAACAAAGAGGATAGAAAGCAATAGGACACACAGCAACAGAAGACCTTAAGAGCCCCATGCCATCATAACTCCACTTCAAAATGGAGGCCTTTGTTCTGAGATTGTTAGAGAGGACATCATAGCAAGGTAGCTGCACATCTTTTCATCCTCAAACACACACTCACTCCCACTCACTCACAGCCTGCTGTCGGTGAAGGAGATCCTCTTCCTGATAGGGCTTCAGAGAAAGGTATTCCTCTGGGACTGTTGTTGAGGGATTTCTACAATTCTGCCGTGCACTGATTAAAGGAACACTTGTAGATAATCCTTTTAAAAATAGGTCTTTGTTGTGGCAGTGGAGGAGTGAGTGAGAGTGTGAGGGGCAGAAAAAAAAGGCCTAGATTTGGATTTTTAAATGGTTATATCACCTTGGTATCTGCCACTCTGCTAAGATAAATATTTAATGACAGGGTGGCTGAAATAGAGCTGTTACAGACTGCCGGTGAGAAATTGAGCTTCTATTTAGAGCCCATACTGTTCCATAAAGTCATGCCATTGGTAGACAGCCCAAGGTTATTAGTGTGGTATGAGAGTAGTGTGTGTTTGTGGTGCGCCTGTGGGCTGATGAAGAGTTCTCACTCTTTTCTTGCTGCAGTGATATGAAGGAGAGAAATGCACTTGGTCTGCTATTGAGCATTCACTCATGAATCCTTGATGGATTACATGTGTGTGTGCGTGTGCATGAGAAACGGCATTGTTGTGGCAGCAGCGCCGCAATCTTTAATGCACAACAGGAACACTGTCCAGGTGCACCACACTTGAACTACTTCCAAAAGAGAAACAGCTGTATGTTTTGCCCTTTACTGCCTCAGATTTGCTCTGTTTCATTTCACATGATCTCTGCCCTGTGGGTTCTTGTTCGATGTCATTCATGTCATGCAAAATTGATTGCAAAGGTTTGCATCGGTGCCGAATGCAATGAAGTTATCGCAGTGTAAAGAGAGATTTCCCAGCATCGATTCTCCTGACTTTACACTTTAAATCTCTTGTGAAAAAGAACCTTTAAATTGACATCGGTCTTGGCTTTAGAGGTTTGGCCAGGATTATGAAGTGAAGCCTCTATTAGGACTTGAATGTTACTGCACAGCTCATTTAAACACTGATCTACGCTCTGCTTGATTCATCCTGTTTACTCATTACGTGATAGCTGTGGTGAAAGCAATTACTTTGAGCTTTCAAGTACCTTGCTTTTGGTCACACTGCGGCTCTTATTCATTTCACTGGCGTTCCCAAGGCCCCGAGGCTTCCAATCAGCCCAGTGAGTGGCGTGCACTAACATCTTGCCTCTCTACGTAGGAAATAGGTGGGTAAACACAGCAGAGTCCTTGAAGCACTTCCCATTGCTGCTATTGGATTACCAGCTGCCTTTCCGGGCCTCATATGCACAGATGAGCGCCAAGATCAATGGAGCTCTTAGTGCGGCGCTAATTTGATCAGGACTGGCTTTGCCACTGCTGATCAGAGATTTTTTTTTTTTTAACTTAAAACAAAAACGTAATCAAGTCGAGCCCATGTCCGATAGCCCCATATTTTCAGCTCCTCCAACTCCCATAGACATCAATCAGGAGGCATTTCATATTCATTATTGAATTGTTGGGTTGGCTTGCTGAGAAAGAGGTGTAGAGATGGAAGCAGTGAACTGCTGTGTAAAGCGATCCGGACGGTTTTCGCTGAGTGTAGCAGGAATACTGCCTTTTCTCCAACAGAGCAACTGGGATCATAAATAAGCTAAGAGCATGTTTTTAGAGGGATGAGGCATCTCCCGCGTTGACAGTTAGCAGAGAGAAAGGGTTGAAGGGCATATTGACCCTCTTGTTGTGGAAAGCAAAAAGCAGACTCTTACTTGCCTCCCCTCCCTCCTCCCCACCCTGTTCCCCATTAATTATTGTTTGATGCTAACAAAGGAGGGAGGGGGCACGTTATGAAACATAATTATTCATTGCAGCATTTCCCCTCGACGAGCCTTATTCCCCCCTCCCCTCGTGCTCAGTGAAGAAGCTGCCAGGGCTGTCAATTGAGTACAGCAGGCAAAGATGTCCCCTCAGCCTTTTAAGGAGGGGACAGCAGGGAGCAGGGTGAAGGACGCCATTTGCCCCAGTGATATATGAGGAGAGACAGCAATATATGTAAGGAGCTGCTGAAAGAAAGATGGAAGGTCAAGGCACATTACACTCCAGCCATTTACTGGCCGAGCGCATAGTCTAACCCGAACTGCAAATACAGTTGCTCGGGAGCAGCAGCAGCAATTTTTTGTTTATATATCTACGTGGTGCCTGTCAATGGCCTACACATTTCAGATTGACACGTGTGTATACACACAGATGAATGCAGCACTGTAGTGAAAATGCTCTCAGTGGCTTTTTATAAGCTTGCAGATGCAGTGGGAAGCTATTTTAACAAGCGTGTAGCTGCACAAACCTGCCCTCCCTAGATTTTCACCAAAGCGACGGTAATGGCAGACGTATTTAAGACCGTTTTCCTATGCATGAACAGAGCATATGCTGTATTTAAACAGAATGCAAGCATGGGATTAGGTAACAATTGTGTCTCAGAGCACTGGGGTAATTTAGTGCAGTGCACATTATTATTTCTTCCCCTGGTATTATTTTATTGAATATTAAGAAGGCAAGCTGTTCTTAAATTTTATGCTCTTGGCACAGGCAGGTAGTGTTTTTAATGTCATCAATGGCCCGGTGACAAGAGGAGAAGTCTGCAAGGCTGCCATGGTCAAAGCCTAACATTAACATTCCTGGAATATTTGAGGATTATTCGCATCAACTCACACACACACAGCCAGCTCTGTTCACCTTTGGTTTAGAGGAAAGAAAGGGAAAAAAAAATAGCGGGACCATAGCCTGCCTGAGATTTCTGGTGTTGGCTGGTATTTTTAATGCGTCATCGTTGTTGCACTGTGAAGGATGCCATGCGTAATCCAATGTATTGCAATTGTTATGTATTGGGATGTGGGGCTGAAAAATATTCAGCTTGTGTTGGCTGGAGGCATAGCACACTATCAGTTGGGGATCAAGTCCCCATTTCACACATGAACAGGCAGAGTTAATCTCTGGATCACTACTGTACACCGACTAATGCCTAGCTTCTATTCTTAAATTTTCCCAGAGGCCCATTGTTCCAGGCCCCTGCTGTTAATAATCTCGGAAAATAGTTGCCTTCTGTAGCTGATGCCTTAATTTAGGGGAAGACCTGAGCATTTGCTTGTGTTCCAAGTAGTAAACCATGCAGGTCTGACTCCTCCATGCTCTTTAAAATTAATTGTGTGTATTTGTAGGCTACCTGTGTGTGGCAGGGTGCACTAAAATGCCACTACTGCAAGAGGCCCAGTCGCAGCCACTGCATGTTTTATGAGCTGTCCTCAGAGGATATGAGAGCTCTGAGCTCAGATCCTACTTGTTCCAGCACTGTTTTCATCACTCCTAGCCACTTCCCTCCCCCCACCCATGCCTTTTTTTTCCTCCTTTTTTTTTTTTTTTGGGATGAGGGAGACTCATCCAAAAGAAGGCAGTGTTAACAACACTGCCCCATCTGTGGGTTTAGTTTAAAAAAGTGTGGTTAGCTCTGTGGAGGCTTCACAGATTCATCATTCATATTATTCTCATGCACAGTACAGAGGGTGCTTTCCCCTCCGCCTGAGATCACTGGCTTGCATGACTGAGATGGTGGATGACAAGGTTGAATGCCACACTGAATATTGTACCCCCCGTCGACTGCTTTCTAAACCTTTTTCTTAAACAAACACATCTCTAACCTAGGAAGCCTTCCTGACGGTGCGTATTTGCGGCGCTTATACATCGACTGGCTGCGTGAATTATGGCTTTGGCTCCGAGGAAGCTCAAATTAGCATGTAGGATGCAAACAAAAGCGAGTTCTATTTTTAAAGAGATGAATGCTGCGTTTTATTTGGTTTGTAATGGCAATCAGTCAAGTGTTGGTGTGGCGGCGGCAGTTGGTGGTTGGAGGAGAGGTGTTTGCATATAAAATAATAGCCCTGCCTAATTAGAGGTAATACCATCCTGTGGTATCTCTAGGTGGAGGTGTTTTTTTTGGCTCCGATCATTATAAGACACTGAAAGGAAGGATTGTCCTCCACTACCCCACCCCCCCTCCTCAGCCATCTGCTCCAGGATGGAGCAGTTTGCCACCACACAGCTAAATAATTTAGGCGGAAAAATGGTTTTGTGTACTGACCTAATGGCTTTGTTTTGGGGAGCTATTCTTTAAGACATCCTTCAGTGCCCCCCCTTTGGCCTGTGCTGTCAGTTTGAAACCTCAGAGCTGTCTTATCTGTCACTCTTATCTATTTATGTTAGTTTTTCCTCAGTGTTGGCACGTCACTCTGTGTGGCATAATGAT